>NC_060140.1:744186568-744505068 GCF_021461385.2 Schistocerca piceifrons | reverse complement strand
GAAAGCTGGTAGAAACCTGAAGTTGACAGCTGTGAGATTTTTGGGGTAAATTTAAGTGTACATCAGAAGGATAGGCTAATGGGAAATGGAGGTGGTCTATTTGTTGCAACAGACAAGAAACTCAGCTCTACCAAGATAAAAACTAAAGCTGCATGTGAGTCTGTTAGGGCAAGACTCAATATGAGGAGTGGGCATAAAATTATATCTGGATCCTTCTGTTGACCATCAGACTCATCTTCAGATGTAACTGAAAACTTGAGAGAAAACCTCAGTTCACTAATACCTAAGCTCCCCAATCATACTGCAACAACTGGAGGAGGTTTTAATCATCTGACTTTCAGTTGGGCTAATTATAGATTTGTTTAATAGTGGTGAGCATGACAACACAACCTTATAACTACAGTAAAGAATAGTAAGGGGTAGCAAATCAGAAATATTTATTAAAACTCATTAACTTTGCCACAGGTGAAATCAAGTCATGCCAGAGACAGAGTCAGAAGCAGGAAGCAAGACAGTAAGTCACAAGTGGGTCAGAACCATAACACATAATGATACTATTTGCCAAATGAGAATATGCATTCAGCAGAAAGAAGACTATGACAGAAAACCAAAGGAAGCAAGACAAGCGTACTCATTAGCTTGTAAGACATGGTGCAAAAAACTCCATCTCTTACACAAGAGCACATAGCAAAGAACTGACATAACAGTTAAGAGCCTGTTAAGTGAATATAGCAGAATGACGACGACACGTGATCATTACGAACAAAGCCTCATGTCATAGCCTCATGTCATAGCCTCATGCTAACTCTCTTTAAATACTCCTGCATTTCAGCTCTCATCAAGAGTTGGTCATTAAGACTGATGGCATTAACAGTAATAGAACTCGATTCTACAATTATGATACTGTAGTTAATCTATGTCCTAGCTGCTCCAGGGCAGTCTACAAACTAGGCAAAGATATACTAGAGATAACAGTCATGACCTGATGAACTTCCTGTATATCATCTACTAATGGAGAAACTGATTGTCTTCTGACAAAACGATAATGTGGCGCCGGCCGGTGTGGCCGTGCGGTTAAAGGCGCTTCAGTCTGGAACCGCGCGACCACTACGGTCGCAGGTTCGAATCCTGCCTCGGGCATGGATGTGTGTGATGTCCTTAGGTTAGTTAGGTTTAAGTAGTTCTAAGTTCTAGGGGACTGATGACCACAGATGTTAAGTCCCATAGTGCTCAGAGCCATTTGAACCATAATGTGGCGTGCTGCCAGTGCTAAACTTCAATGCAGAAGCCAGCAACAGGGCCTCTTTGGGCCCCAGTCCTGTACAGCACAGGTGCCTCAGGTTGCAGAAACCTACCAGGCCAGTAGGGAGGAGATCAACCAACCACATGACTACTGACACCTGGTACACCATTAATGGGTCACAAGGGTCATTGTAAAATTCAGAGTGGGACCAAGGATACTCCAGCAGCCATCATGAAGCCATTTCACACTGTGCAGCAGCCATGCTTCCTTGCTGGGAACTCACCACACCACCAAGGTTGCTACACTTCGCCTGGACCTGCGGATGCTGAAATGATTCTACAGACGTCAGCTAGAATCCAACATGTAGCTGATCGAAGCATGGTACAGAACAGCAGCATCTTGTAAACATTGTAATAATTGATTGAACTCTAACAATATTTTATTAGCACTGAAGATGCTTCGTAAGTTCCAAACAGCTATCCTGACTTCATTAAGAGGTTCTTTGCTCACCTGCTCTGTACTGTGAAACACTACTCTGAAAATTATCTAGAAAAGCTGATTTAGAACCCTTCTCATGTTGGGAAACATAGGTGTCTTCGATAGGGGTGGGAGACAAAGACAAGAGGGGGTGTTTGCCTCCTCCTGAAATCTGGGATTATAGGCTTTATATTTATTAGAAAGTTCTCATGCATTTTTATCAATGATTCTGGGGTGTGAAAAACATCTTGATTAACTGCCAAGAGCTACTGATAAAAATTTCTTTGTTATGCAACCAATTTTGGCCCGCAGACCAACATCAGGTATCATAAAATATTTACAACAGTATAAAAAGCAATGTAAAATCAAAGGCAGCAAGTAATATGAAATCCACAAGTCATAACAGTTGCCAAATAATAACATAAATTACTTTGTCAATAGGAAACATTTCTTCATGGAAGGAGAGCATGAAACATACCAATATATGACCATTAGGATAAATATGAGATGAAATTTGACCTCAGACAAGTTGCCCTATTTATTGGCTTCTATAAATTTTGTAACAATTTATTACATTTATCTGGTTTTTTAGAACTTAATTTATTATACTGATTCATATTCTGACATTAATTTCATTTTGAACTTAGCAAGCATTCATATATCTCTGTACTGATTGGCTGTTACTAATCAATATTTGAACATAAAAACTTAAACTCTCATTTTGTAATTCCAGAATACCTTTTAGAGGAAGTGAAACTAACTTTTTGTTATTATTTACGGAATAAACTCATGCAAATGTTAGGAACATTTTCCAGCTAATAACCTTCATGATATAAGCGACTTAATAAAATGCATTGCCATCAAATATCTTATGAATTTCAATACTAAATGCTAAAAGCTGTGTAAAAATTTGTTGCAATGTGAGAGGAACAAATTAATGTGCAACTGGATGTAGCCAGTTGGTATACACCAGCAAGGTTTTGATTGTAAAAGATAAATTTTCTATTTCCAATAATGGATGACGTAAGCAGTGATTGTTAGAAATATATACAAGCAGTGGAGAGTCAGCCAAGAGAGCCTCAGTTTCCTGACAGATTTTTGTCAGCCAAATCTGTTACAGTCTTATACAATAAATACGTACTGTAATTTTGAAAGAGTTCATTTTGTCAAATTGAATTTCTTTAAATTGCTCTTGGCAATACCAAATCATTAGCTGCACTGTCAAGAACTCAGCAAGTTGCAGCAAATTTTGGAGGAGTAGACACTGGCAAAATTCTTTTACAGCTACTGCAGCATCGTATATCACTGAGAAACAGAGATGACGATTTGCTAACTGTTATGCCTTGTAATATTTTAAGCAGTGTATGATAAGTTTTTACTACTGTCAATGTAATTTGTATTACTATTTGCAATAGTAATGGCACATAGATTTTTATACTCTTTGGACTACTGATTATACATCATCTTCTATGCTGTTGCAAATATTAAAATATTAACAACAATGTACAGGGTGATGTAAAATCAGTGGTGTAGTCCAGGTATGTTTGAACTGTAACAGTAATTATCTTTTAAGTTAACTGGTTTTGGTAAAATGAAAATACATTTCTATAAAGTCTGGAAGTTGATCTTTCTAGTGAGTGGTGTCATCAGTATCAAAGCTATTAGCCCAAAATGTTTTCCCCATTAGATGCTGTAGTAGAAGTTTCAATTAGTCATAATTTCTAATAAACATGTTTTTAAACAAAACTAATAACAATACAAAAAATAATTATGAGCAGGCATTTATTAAGAGCAGATCAGAGATTCCAGCTTGCTCTGTTTTAACTACTATCTTTCTGATATATATCCAGATTTTCCCCAGACACCTCACTGCTATAGGTTTCAGGTTTTAAGCAGTTTTCTGTATCTAGTGTTTATGTGAACTCCACAGCTTTTTAGAAGTGCTTCAAGCCCTGGCACTTTATTAGAATGGTGTGGTATTTAATTACTAGGGTTATTACACTCTTGCCTGTAGGGGGCATTTCTTTGCATCTTATACTGACACTTCCAGGCCTCTATAACTATCATTATCTGGACTGGATGGAGAGTCACCTAATTTAAAAAAAAAAAACTTTTGTGCTCCTGTGCTTCCCAAACACACATATATACTCAGTTACCTGCAGGACTGTCCCGAGAAAGAATACCTGATGAACTGAAATAGGCTGTATAATAAAGACATTTTTATTATCAGCTCTTGGCAGTTTACATTAGATCTCATGGCAATAAAGAGACCTGACCTCTTTGAGGATGTCCACATTGAAACTGGTGTCAGTGACCATGAGTCAGTTGTAGCAACAATGATTATGAAAGTACGAAAGGAAAGTAAAACAAGCAGAAAGATTTATATGTCCAATAAACTAGATACTGATGTAGTATTGCTATGACCCAATGAGGAACGTGAAACTTTTATCTCAGGGCAGGAACATATAATGAAAGTAAGACTCAGATTTAAAAGAATAGTTGACTATCACCTGACAGACATGGTAGGAACCATCCATGATGTAGCCCTCACAGTGACTGTAAAAAAACTTCTAAATAAACAGGAACTACTGTATAATAGGTGTAGGGCTATGGATAGAGGAGTGAAGGAAACATGTTTTGCTATCACGTGAACAATGCAAAAAACCTTCAGTGTCTACCACAGCAGAATGCTGCCAAAAGATCTTTCACATAATCCAAAGAAATTCTGGTCATATTGAGAGGCTCTTATTGGCACCAAAGTTAGTGTCCCATCACTCACTAACCATTCTCAAAAGTTCATTTACAAAGGAAAATGCAGGAGAATTGTTCCAACATAATTCTCATATCACTGAAAAGATGACTGAAATACATAGTATTGTCAGTGACATTGAAAAAACGACTGAAGTCATTAAAACTGAACGAAGTTCCAGGCCCCGATGGGCTCTCTGTGAGATTCTATACTGAATTTATGGCTGAGTTAGCCTCTCTTCTAACTGTAATCTATTGTAGATCCCTTGAACAAAAAACCATGTCCAGTTCTTGGAAAAAGGCACAGGTCACACCCATCCACAAGAAGGATAGTAGAAGTGATCCACGAAACTATCATCCGATATCTTTGACATTGATTTATAGTACAATCTTAGAACATATTCTGAGCTCAAACATAATGAGGTATCTTGAACAGAATGACCTCCTCAATGCCAACCAGCATGGATTTTGAAAACATTGATCATGTGAAATGCAACTCGCACTTTTCTCACATGACATACTGAAAGCTTTGGATCAAGGCAACCAGGTAGATGCAGTATTTCTTAGTTTCTGAAAAACATTTGACTCAGTACCACACCTACACTTATTGTCAAAACTATGACCATATGGGGTATCAAATGAAATTTGTGACTAGATTGAGGACTTTTTGGTAGGGAGAACACAGCATGTTATCTTGGATGGAGAGTTATCATCAGATGTAGAAGTAACTTCAGATGTACCCCAGGGAGGGGTGTCGGGCCCCTTGCCATTTATGTTGTATATTAATGACTTTACAAACAATATTAATAATAAAATCAAACTTTTTGCAGATGATGCACTTGCCTATAATGAAGTACTGTCATAAAGAAGCTGCACAAATGTTATCTAGATCTTGGAAATGCAATGTAGGTAGCTTGCTTTAAATGTTCAGAAATGTGAAATTTTGCACTTCACAAAGTGAAAACAGTTGGCCTGTGATTATAATATCACTAAGCCATAGTTAGAATCAGTCAACTCATAATAATACCAGGGTGTAATGATTTATAAGGATATGAAATGGAATGACAACATAATGTCAGTTGTAAGTAAAGCAGATGGCAGATTGCAATACATCCCATCTCCTCTATATCAAGTACAGAGTACTTGTCCACTTGAGTGTGATTGGCATGTCGGTGGTGGGCTAAGCACCCTGTACAGGGGAGACAAGGATCAGGTAGAACTCAGGGTTTTATTTTGATCTTCCTAAACAACTAGCTGAAACTGAAAGTGAGCTGGTGAGACTCACTTCACCTGTTGGGAAACCTGATGTATCTTATCTTTTTCAAGAGAAATCAAATACCAACAAATAGGATATATTAATTGTCAGGAGTTAGAACTTGTGATTAATAATGGTACCCTTTAGGGAAATGGCAACAACGGATGGGAAGGAACACCAGGCGCATCTAGTGTGTATGCCTGGAGGCCTCATTCAACATGTTGAAGGGGCATTTCTGGCAGACACTGAGGGAATGTGGGGGCAAACAACTGCAGACTGTGGCACACGCTGGAGCTGGCTCCGACTTCATACTTGTTTCATACCAGCAACTACCAGAGAAGGCTGAGAAGACTAGCCTCACACATGGATTTCAGTGAAGCTCATAATTTGCGGAACTATTCCCAGAATTGGCTGTGGCCTCCTGGTTCTGAATCAAGTTCAGGAATTGAACCAGAGACTTTGAAAGTCCTGTGACACCATAAGACTGGAAACTGTAAGATTCCTCTAAATGGGTCATGTGTGTACTACACATCAGAGAGTGCTACCCAGATAGCGGACTCTGTGTCTGTGTGTGTGTGTGTGTGTGTGTGTGTGTGTGTGTGTGTGTGTTATTAACTGCCACAGCTTTCTAACAAAGTGTCTGTGTCTGAAGCACTTCTAAAATGTTGTGGAGTTCACATTACACTAGATACAGAAAACTGCTTAAAACCTGAAATTTATAACAGTGAGATTTCTGTGGTAAATCTGAGTGTGTATCAAAAGGGCAGCTAATGGTAGATGGAGGTGATTGAAACAGAAGAAGTTGGGATCTCCCATCTGCTCATAATAAACAACTGATAATATTTATTTTTTGTACTGTACATAGTTTTGTTTAAAAAGATGTTTATTAGAAGTTATGACTAATTGAAAATTCTACTACAGTGCCTAATGGCAGAAACATTTTGAGCTAATAGACAACTTTGATAATGATGACACCACTCACTAGTAAGATTGACATCCAGGCTTTATAGAAATGTGTTTTGATGTTACTGAAACCTATTAACTTAAATGATAAGTAATGTTTAAGTTCAAATATAACTAGATTACATAATACATGTGTCACAATTGGAATCAGTCAACTCATACAAATACATCGATATAACACTTTGTAGGGATATGGAATGGAATGGTCACATAGATTCAGTCGTTGGTATTGCAAGTGACAGACTTCATTTTATTCTTAGACTACTGAAGAAATGCAATCAGTTTACCGAGGAGATTAGTTACAAATCAGTTGTGTGGTCCATCCTAGAACATTGCTGAAGTATGTGGGACCTTTATCATACAGGACCAGCAGGGGATACTGAACATATGCAGAAAACGGCAACATGATGGTCACAAGTTTGTCTGACCCATGGGAGAGTTTCATTGAGATGTTTTAAAGAAACGAACTGGCAATTTATATACATTTGTGTCGCATGTCTCATTCTATATGTATAAAAACAGTTACAATTCTTGATACATAGCACAGTAAAACATTCTTCTGAATATGTCATTGATTAACATAATGATTAAATTACAAATAAAATTGTGTGCTTAACACTATTTACATATTATTTGAAGCACTTCTTGTTCTGCATATAAGTTTGATATTCTTTTAATGTGTAAAAGGGATTTTGTAACAGGAACTCCTTTAGTTGAAATTTAAGCTACATTGTGGGTAGGGTCATAACTTTATTGGACAGTGCATTAGCAAACCTTAAACCTGCATATTGTGGACCCTTTTCGTAAAGTTCTGTTCAGTGGCTGCTGGTATGAAATTTTTCTTTATTTCTGGTATTGGACTGATACAAATAAGAACAAATGTTGGGCTGCATTCTTTTAACAAGTAATATGGCTTTAATATGACTGCTTCACAGCCTGTGCCACATGGATCCTTCCCACCGACACCAGCTTTTCTGACATGTGCAGGTGGGAACTCTCCTACGTTCCTGTAACCCTCCTGGCCCCAACCTTCATTTGTCATTGTCCTCACCCTCCAGCCCCTTTCTTGTTCCCATTCCAGCACTACACAGCTCCCCATTCCACCCAAAACCCAGTCTTTTTACTTCTTTCCTTTTCTACTACCCGCCCCCCTCCCCCACCGCTCCCTTTCCCTCCATTTAACCTTCCAACTGCACCTAGCTGCCCTATCCTCTCTCCACCTTGTCCCTGCATGCTCCTCAGCAGCACTTCACAATCCCCAATGCCACCATGCTATTCCTCCCTCTCCCTACCCCAGCTCGCTCCTTACCCCCACTCTCATCATGCAATGCTGCTGCTGCTCACAATGTGGCTTCAGCTGCCAGAGACTGCAGTCGTGTGTGTGAGTTGCATTTGCGTGCGCGTGCGACTCAGCATTTCCAATATATGGTGAGTAGCAACTACCCTTTTCATAATATTGTTATGTTCCTTCCTGGATTTTCCATTGTTTCATTTAATATGGCTTTTAGAATCCACATGTTCACTACGGGTGGTACACCAGTTTTTGGAAACAAACTACAGCATGATTCCTTACATTTTGCTCCACAGATGATTCTTGCAGCCCTTTTTTTGGGGTAGCAATAGCTTATATAGATTTGCTTTGATTGCAGCTCCCCAAATTTCTATTCCATGAGTCAGGTGAGAGGAAAATAATGCATGGCATGCAGTTTTTAGGACAACAGTGACTTTGTAGAACTTGCTAATAATGTTAGTTGCAAATGCATTCTTAGACACTTACATGCTAGAGTGTCAACATGTGTATTCTAGTTTAGATGGCTTTGAATTGTTAAAGTGAAGAATTTTACACTAAACTCCATTTTTACTAATTCATTGCCTATGTATAGTTTAATTTCATCATTAAAACTACAGTCGTTCAAACTCCATGAGACATGTTTCACTACTGCTTACATTTAAGTGACTTTCATTAAAATACTGAACAGTTTGAATTGTCGCATTATTATGGTGGGTCTCTAGTTTGTTAAATGATTCCTTTTTGTACATGATGGATGTATCATCCATATTCAGAACTACACTCCTGGAAATTGAAATAAGAACACCGTGAATTCATTGTCCCAGGAAGGGGAAACTTTATTGACACATTCCTGGGGTCAGATACATCACATGATCACACTGACAGAACCATAGGCACATAGACACAGGCAACAGAGCATGCACAATGTCGGCACTAGTACAGTGTATATCCACCTTTCGCAGCAATGCAGGCTGCTATTCTCCCATTAAGACGATCATAGAGATGCTGGATGTAGTCCTGTGGAACGGCTTGCCATGCCATTTCCACCTGGCGCCTCAGTTGGACCAGCGTCCGTGCTGGACGTGCAGACCGCGTGAGACGACGCTTCATCCAGTCCCAAACATGCTCAATGGGGGACAGATCCGGAGATCTTGCTGGCCAGGGTAGTTGACTTACACCTTCTAGAGCACGTTGGGTGGCACGGGATACATGCGGACGTGCATTGTCCTGTTGGAACAGCAAGTTCCCTTGCCGGTCTAGGAATGGTAGAACGATGGGTTCGATGACGGTTTGGATGTACCGTGCACTATTCAGTGTCCCCTCGACGATCACCAGTGGTGTACGGCCAGTGTAGGAGATCGCTCCCCACACCATGATGCCGGGTGTTGGCCCTGTGTGCCTCGGTCGTATGCAGTCCTGATTGTGGCGCTCACCTGCACGGCGCCAAACACGCATACGACCATCATTGGCACCAAGGCAGAAGCGACTCTCATCGCTGAAGACGACACGTCTCCATTCGTCCCTCCATTCACGCCTGTCGCGACACCACTGGAGGCGGGCTGCACGATGTTGGGGCGTGAGCGGAAGACGGCCTAACGGTGTGCGGGACCGTAGCCCAGCTTCATGGAGACGGTTGCGAATGGTCCTCGCCGATACCCCAGGAGCAACAGTGTCCCTAATTTGCTGGGAAGTGGCGGTGCGGTCCCCTACGGCACTGCGTAGGATCCTACGGTCTTGGCGTGCATCCGTGCGTCGCTGCGGTCCGGTCCCAGGTCGACGGGCACGTGCACCTTCCGCCGACCACTGGCGACAACATCGATGTACTGTGGAGACCTCACGCCCCACGTGTTGAGCAATTCGGCGGTACGTCCACCCGGCCTCCCGCATGCCCACTATACGCCCTCGCTCAAAGTCCGTCAACTGCACATACGGTTCACGTCCACGCTGTCGCGGCATGCTACCAGTGTTAAAGACTGCGATGGAGCTCCGTATGCCACTGCAAACTGGCTGACACTGACGGCGGCGGTGCACAAATGCTGCGCAGCTAGCGCCATTCGACGGCCAACACCGCGGTTCCTGGTGTGTCCGCTGTGCCGTGCGTGTGATCATTGCTTGTACAGCCCTCTCGCAGTGTCCGGAGCAAGTATGGTGGGTCTGACCAACCGGTGTCAATGTGTTCTTTTTTCCATTTCCAGGAGTGTATTTTTGAACTTTGAGTCCAATATCTTACATCACTTATGTAAATCAAAAACAGAAGTGGACCCTGTACTGAGCCCTGGGGCACTCCATATTTTATATTAGTGATTTTGGATTTGTGAACACCACTTTCAGTTTTAAGCAGTATGAACTCTTCTCAATTATTCATGTAAAATTGTATTAGGCCATGAGCAGTACCTCTGATGCCAATGTTCCATGTTGTTGTTATGGTCTTCAGTCCTGAGACTGGTTTGATGCAGCTCTCCATGCTACTCTATCCTGTGCAAGCTTCTTCATCTCCCAGTACTTACTGCAACCTACATCCTTCTGAATCCGCTTAGTGCACTTTTCTAACCTACCTGCCTGGTTAAGGGGTCTGACATTCCATGCTCCAATCCATAGAATGACAGTTTTCTTTCTCCTGAGAACGACGTCCTCTTGAGTAGTCCCCGCCTGGAGATCCAAATGGGGGACTATTTTACCTCCGGAATATTTTGTCCAAGAGGACGCCATCATCATTTAACCATACGGTAAAGCTACATGCCCTCGGGAAAAATTACCGCTGTAGTTTCCCCTTGCTTTCAGCCGTTCACAGTACTAGCACAGCAAAGCCGTTTTGGTTAGTGTTACAAGGCCAGATCAGTCAATCATCCAGACTGTTGCCCCTCTTCAGGGACCACATGTCTGCCTGGCCTCTCAACAGATACCCCTCCGTTGTGGTTGCACCTATGGTACGGCCATCTGTACCGCTGAGGCACGCAAGCCTCCCCACCAATGGCAAGGTCCATGGCATAGCTTATCTAATAGGACAGAGGCATTCACACAGCCAAAAGTTCTTGATGTCATTTATTATCTCTTCAATTAACTGAGCAGCTGCTGTGCTAGTTGATTTACATTTTAAGACCCCATTTTGATTTTGAAACATTAGGTTGTGCACCTGGAAAGTTTATAATTCTGTTGTATATGACCTTTTCAAATATTTTGGAAAAGACAGGAAATAATGAGACTGGTCTGTAGTTTTGAGTTAGTCACCTTTTGTAAGGATTGTGTTACCTGAGCTATTTTTAGTCTGTTTGGAAAGGTGCCTGATTCTATTATATTATTTGCTGCTACAGATAGAGGTACAGAGACATTTTGTCTGCATACTTTTAATTCATTAATAGTGAGGCCATCATGCCCTGTGGAACTGGAAGAATTTAGAAAGCTATTGAGACTCAGAGGGCCATAGACACGGGTTTCCAGGTAGATGTCGTGTTTCTCGACTTCTGCAAGGCATTAGATACAGTTCCCCACAGTCGTTTAATGAACAAAGTAAGAGCATATGGACTATCAGACCAATTGTGTGATTGGATTGAAAAGTTCCTAGATAACAGAACGCAGCATGTCATTCTCAATGGAGAGAAGTCTTCCGAAGTAAAAGTGATTTCAGGTGTGCCACAGAGGAGTGTCGTAGGACTGTTGCTATTCACAATATACATAAATGACCTTGTGGATGACATCGGAAGTTCCCTGAGGCTTTTTGTGGGTGATGCTGTGGTTTATCGAGAGGTTGTAACAACGGAAAATTGTACTGAAATGCAGGAGGATCTGCAGCGAATTGACGCATGGTGCAGGGAATGGCAATTTAATCTCAATGTAGACAAGTGTAATGTGCTGCGAATACATAGAAAGAAAGATCCCTTATCATTTAGCTACAATATAGCAGGTCAGCAACTGGAAGCAGTTAATTACATAAATTATCTGGGCATACGCATTAGGAGTGATTTAAAATGGAATGGTCATATAAAGTTGATTGTTGGTAAAGCAGATGCCAGACTGAGATTCATTGAAAGAATCCTAAGGAAACACAATCTGAAAACAAAGGAAGTAGGTTACAGTATGCTTGTTCACCCACTGCTTGAATACTGCTCAGCAGTGTGGGATCCGTACCAGATAGGGTCGATAGAAGAGATTGAGAAGATCCAATGGAGAGCAGCGTGCTTCGTTACAGGATCATTTAGTAATTGCGAAAGCATTACGGAGATGATAGATAAACTCCAGTGGGAGACTCTGCAGGAGAGATGCTCAGTAGCTCGGTACAGACTTTTGTTGAAGTTTCGAGGACATACCTTCACCGAGGAGTCAAGCAGTATAATGCTCCCTCCTACGTATATCTCGCAAAGAGACCATGAGGATAAAATCAGAGAGATTAGAGCCCACACAGAGGCATACCGACAATCGTTCTTTCCACGAACAATACGAGACTGGAATAGAAGGGAGAACCAATAGGGTACTCAAGGTACCCTCCGCCACACACCGTCAGGTGGCTTGCGGAGTATGGATGTAGATGTAGAATTATTTCTTTGCAATTTGTGGGGCTAGATATATGCTATGCTCAGATGGAGTGCCTTTAAAATTATTCTGCAGGTTATTATGTTTGTCACTGGCTGTTTCCCCTATAGAAAAAAATATTCATTGAATATATTAACAATTTCAAGTTGGTCTTGTACTACCATCCCATTGTGATCAATAAATCAATATAAAATTTGTGTCTGCCTGTTCTAAAATTGTTTATCACTCCCCAGACACCGGTAGTAACATTGTGTGAAGCCTGAAGCTTGTTTGCAACATAGATGCTCATGGCTTGTATTAATAAATTTTTATAGTATTCTTGATAAATTTTGAAGGCCTCCTTTAGCTTGAGATTTTGTCTATTATTCAACATTGCGCTATGGAATAATTTTAATTTTTCCCTGGCTTCAATGGCTTTTGAAAATAGACACAATCAATCCTGAGAAAACCTACTTACAAAGTTTCAAGAACCAGCTTTAAATGATGACTAAGAATAAACTATGACCCGCTAAATATCTCACACTTAGGGGCATGATGACAAGATTGGAATAATTACTGTGTGCACTGGGCATTTAAATGGTCATTCTTTCATTGCTTCATAAGTGAATGGCATGGGAAGTATCACTAATAAATTACGTAAGGGGCAATCAAACAGTTTCTGTTTGAGGGCACTGCTGCAGTGCATACGCAACGTAACGTGACTCTGATGTCGGTACATAAGCACTAACATGTAGGCAAGGGATTAATGTCACATTTGTGTCTTTCTGGGACGTATATGGTAAATGAGGAAAAGTGACCTATGGCGATGTTATTACCAAATGTGTCCAAACAGGACCAACATTTTCTTATACTTTCCTTGGCTGCTGAAGGAAACACAGACAGACATCCATCGAAGAATGAAGAATGTTTATGGGACAGCATGTCTGTCGAAAACCACTGTCCGGAAAAATTGTTGAGAGGCACCCACATGCCTTGCTCATACTGTGGCATCAAGCAGTCAGGCCTGCAAGATGAGTGGTTTGCCAAGCGAGTGGATTCATTCTTGTTTATCGAGTAACATGAACTCTCGTACTCACAATTAAGTTACAAATTATCCTCCTATATGAATAATACGCAACGGAAATGGACATCTGACTATCAGTAATTTACAGAACTCTGACTGTTCACTACACACTGGCAATACCACATTTTCTTTTTTTTTATTTAATGGCTTTTATCAGCACGTGGCCATCGCACTGAATATGAGTGGTGCACACATTATAAATTCTGGATATAATGACAATATACAATTCGAAGGAAAAGGCCACCAGTCTTTTTCTTTTCACTATCTTATTTATTCTGGTAAATTCTATTACCTAAACACACAAATTCTATAACCTACAGCAATAACACATGAGAAATTCCGCCCAGTGGGCATGGCTTTACATTGGTGATTCTCTACCTTATGGTCTCATAATTATTTAACGTTACAGTGCACTTTCCGGATAGGATGGTGGATCTTTTGCTATATCTCACACTTCGACTCTCACAACCATCATCACGAAACTTTCCTCCAGACCGAGCGGTACAAAAGGAACACGCATAACCCACTACCTCTGAAACTACCTTGCTACTCTCCCATGCAAACCACACATACTCAAATTACATGACATACACCACACTACAACATGAAATACAACACAGGGAATAGTCACAACATTATCACTTTCAGCTTTCCCACTTCAATTAATATTTATTCCAGTTTCATACGATACTGCCCCACTTCGTAATTCTACTTTCCTACTATGAACTCTGGAGATACATGCACGTCTTCCTGTGCAATGCAAGCCCAGTGGCGTTGCTGGATAGACGGCTGACTCACCTTTCTTATCTCTCAGAGTATTATAGTTTGAATCGAGCGTCACTCGGAAACATAACACACAAAGTAATATTAAGAACATATTCATCACACACGGGAGTCCTCGACTGATACGATGAACGAGTACTTCTCTTTATCTTTTGTCTCATACACAGATTGAGACTCACACAGTACTCACCATGTGGAAGTACTCGCCTCAAATTTCAAGTCCTGCACACGCTATTTCTTAAATATTTCAACTTATAGTACGCACGCTAGTAATTCAGCTTAACTTAAGCACACGGAAGTATTTCAACTTATTGCTACACGTGGTTTCATTGTGACCATTGGTCACTTCCGAAGATTACAATGATCCCATTAATATTACCTGCCTGACATTTAATTCTCCCCACAAAAGTTCCTGAAATGGAGAAATTATTATTTCAAACTACTCTTAAATATTCCACATGAATTCCGTGTCTCCACTCCTTTGTCTTTATGGAGCACACCCAAGACAGATCTTAACAGCACAAGATCCAGCGGCAGAGTGCCGAAACATGGCCGTTCTTCAGGTCATCTCGCACCTCTGTCGAGGTGGGGGAAGACCATGCTACCGTATTGGTCAGCCACATTTCAGGCGCTCAAAGCTCCGGTAAGTTTCATCTCTTTGGCTCCACCAAAGGTGGCCAAAGGATCGTCTCAAAGATGATCATATATTCACATTCACTATCTGCAGTTAGCAGACAACCATACATTCATTCATTTCACAGATCTCACCAAATTGGATGTAGGGATTTATTTTGTGGGAGTGCACATGTGATCAATCAAATAAATAAATTGTCATTCTTTCCCACACTGGTATCCGGCTTCGCTGTATTAATTTAAATTGAGTTATTTTTACAAAAAATATGTTGTTCTGACAAGAATAATGAAGTATGTTGTACCTATTTTCAATGTCGGGCGGTACTGTACCCTTTCACCACCGGCTACCCGTGCAGAAAAAAATGGCACAGCACTATCCTTGCAATGCGAGGTAGTTCCGAGCATTTTTTTAAGAAAGCTGTATTAGAACAAACGTAGCAAGTCATCATAATAACCAGGAGGGGACCTTAGCCCCTGGTGACCTCAAATAGACGACCAAATGCTGTTACTTTACCAAATTATTGACACAGTTGTTGCATTATTGTACTCTCCACAATCCGGAGTAACGTACATATACAAATTTACAACAATCCACATGACAAATAAAACATTACCTCATACAAATAAAAAATAATGTTGAGATAAAAATTTGCTTAGTTACTGAGATCTTCGTTATTTTTATGAGTAATCCAAACTTCAATAATTCTAAAACAAATAAAAAAATACTAATTGTACTCATAAAATTTTAAATAGCTAACCGTCCAAACACAGAACAAGTAATCTGACATTCATAAATTGCGTTGTAATAATCTTTACACAGCAAAGTCTAAATACAAAACAAAATCAACAAAAGAAAAAAAATTGCGTACACAAGTTACATGTATAATGTCAGGCTCCATACCATTATTCTAAAATATACATCAAACGTACAGAGAAATAAAACTGAGAAGAAAAACAATGATATATACCACAAGTTACATACTGGTTACGTAATATAGTCAGTCTAAGACATCATGTCATACCTCATTAACTATCATCACTTAAGCAATTGCCACCACTACTCGACTGTGAGTTTAACCTTATCCTTGTCCACCAGTACAAATACCTGCTGCTGAGCTAGTCAGTCCATCAACTTTGATCAATACATGTAATAAATAGTTAGCAATAAGTGCTTGAATCCACCAGTAGCTCTTGTATCTTACTCTACTGCTCATTTCTCTGTTGTTACACATTCAGACGACAAGAACTTGCATTTCGACTAGCCTTCGTTGCACTTTAATGTGAAATATCACCACTGTGATAATGAAAATAAGTGGCTTCAGTCAACACACCAACAACATCGTTACTGTCCACGATATCAAAATGCATCAGTTAATTCCGATATTTGCTGTGCAATGCAAACTCGTGTCCCCTGCGACAACCTTACTTACCAATGCAACAACAGCCGCTACGTTAGTATTACGCCACTGGCTAATAATTAAAGCATCATTGTACCAAATATTCTAATAAACATGCTACGTGAACTGGTAACCCAGAACAAACAAAAAAAAACACTAACTATTCTAAATACAAATGTTAATGAAATACAATTACACTTGCTGTCCCTTCAGGAATGAAACATATAAAAAAATTTACACAATTACAAGTACAAATACATTAATCCCTATCTTGCGAGTCACACGGAATCATTTCATTCTGTGATTTTCTTGGGGTCAAAAAAGTTGCTGACAGGTTCCCTAGAAACACTGTCTCAGCGTCAAAGCTCTCCCATGGTTACCTGGACGAAAGTCTTTAAGTCACTCAAATCGGCATTTTGAACACATTAAACACAAATCTCATAGTCACTCTCAGAGTACCATCCACACGAATCTGGTCGTCCAGAAATGGCCCTACAACTATTATTACCCACGGTTCTGTCATTTCAGTTCATGGTGTAATTAAAAGTTGTAAGTTCCAACAAACAGCACTTATTCCCACACCAATTAAAGAAATGTCTCCTACTACAAACCCAAATGTCAATGTCCCACTCTAGTTTCTTGCGTTCATACAATAATTAGTCACCAAACGACAACTGTCCTCTTTAAGTATACCAAGCGTCCCACATGCAATTCACAAAGCACACTTAACAAGTCACTGCCAAAAGTTTATAGATCCCACCGTTCAGTGGTCAAGACAAAACAAAACAATCGTCCTGTCTGCTAAAGAGAAAATCTTTTCCACCACTCACAACGTGGAAGCACCAGTCCCTCACTTTCCACCTTATGGAGACATATGAGCAGTCATCTTGTTTCACGGCTCCACAGTCCTGTACTAGTTAATAGTTGCTGGTAAAAAAATGCCCCCCGGACTCTGCCCCGCATCGTTCATTCTGCCGTGGTGCCGCCGCACGAGCTGTAGAGCAGAAGAAACCACCCGCTGTTGCCTCCGCGGGATACTTTCCCCAGTCGTAAGGGTGGCGGAACTTATGAATGGCCAGTGGTACGTGCGTGTCGCCCCAGGCCGTTGACCTGCTGTAGCGGGCGCGTGGAGTGTACCCCGACCGGCAGTGGAGTGGGGAGTGCCGCGGCTCTGTCACCTCTCCCATGGCGACGTCAGCTTGGCCTCCCGCATTTTTTTTGTAGTTATGGGCGCGTTCTGCGTGGGCACCTCAGCGCTACGACACCCAATCAGTCAGACCCTTCCGTGCATCTCGCAACATTACAGACAAAAGGATATTCTTACAGTATTTAAATACTCATTGATTACATGTATGATCTATTAGATACATTGGTAATAAAAGAATCTTTGTTCTAAAAAACATAAAATCATACACCCTAGTTTTCTACACATACAACATCAACGTTTATCTCTTTTCTATATTCAGCCCACACTTGTGCTATTGATTGTACCTGTCGTCCCTCATACAAAACATGGAAAGTGTAAAAAAAAAAAAAAGGAATAAGAAACAATCTATACAGCTCATAATTACAATATCAAATAGTAGACTACTCTAACATCTTATCACAGTGAAAATGTTAGAAACTGTTGATTCTAAAACTACGATATACAGTGAACCTTTGCACTTGTGACAGACTGAAATTAATACCCCTTGAAAGTGTTCTAACAAAAAAATAAGAAATAATCTACACAGCTCACAATTACCTACCACATGTTATTAAATAGTAAACTACTTTAACATCCTAACACAATAAACATTTTAGAAACTGATGACTCTAAACATACAACATACAATGCTCCTTTGTGCTTGTGACAGACTGAAATTAGTATCTCTTTATATATTTTACCTTTTTATTATATGTAACAACATTTCTAGGACATGTATGAATCATCCACATGATGTCAGATCCTGACCTGCCATCGAGGTTCATCCAAATCAAACAATAAAGCAATAATGTTTTAGTTATGGATCGGTAGCATCCCCTTTACAGGAGTGTGCGCATTGATCACACTACTCTATGACTCTCACTCACCAGACATCACATTTTCCTTCTCATTCAATCCATTAATACACTAACCTTTGCTCCCTTATACTCAACCACATAACACATGAAGCTGTTTCGGAGATAGCATTCCAGTCTCTGAATTCGTCCTTTCACTCTGGCACCTCTCTCCATCGGCTTACCTCTGCATTCACTTTACCGATTATTCATCCTGCTAAATATCAACTTAGAATTGCGACATTTCATCTAAGAACAAAAAATACACAAATTATTCATCCTGCAAAATAACTGTACACATTCTTGGTACCGTTTTGATTAGTTATACTGGTACCAGGCTTCAACAACAACAACAACAACAACAACAACAAAAGTTATTTTTTTCATATTGCAAATGTTATGGTAAGAACTAGATTTACACTTATATTACATCTTACGTCAGTATTCCACAACTTTCACCATCTGGATCTCATACTCCCTTTATGTCCCTTCACGTTGTGCAGTTGTCCTCATCTCTTCATTCGTATTTTGGCTCTCCGGCCATCGATTACTCCGTCATTTTCTGGTCTTCCTTCGCCATTCGCATCAATCTCGATTGCAGCATACACAGGCCTCTCTGTAACATACATCTAAGACATCTCCACATTATTAGTTCTACTCACCTTTATTTACCACTGTTTCGTCACGTCGAATCTCTCTCTATTAATCACACTGCTTCACGTCGCTTCTCTTCTTAAATATCACCTTTATCCACTACTATTTATCACGTCGCTTCTCTATCTACCATATTTATCCACTCATTAATCATCACGTCGTTTCTGCTTGATCCTTATTCATATGACAAACAATACATACAATACCACTCTGTCGACTCCTGTTCATGACTCATTCGACCAGTCTACTCCATCATACTTCCTACATCCCGCCTGAAAATTCTTATGTTCGATTTGACCCTGCACAACATTACACACCACAAATAAATACACTGACTACCTACCATAACTTGCCTACTTTCGATCTACACTTACCTTTTCCATAATTTGATGTTAGAAATGTGATGAAGCCCACACGATTGTTTTCCCTTGATTGTCTCAATCAGTACAGCATTTTCATGGACAATCCACCTCACTCTGAGTGGTCTACTATAAACAGCAAAGAATTTGCTAGTTAGGAATCTGAGCTTACATGAAAATTAAATGTGTGCAGAGAGTATACAAGCTGGGAGAGATGGGACAGCCCAAGTGTTAGAAACTTTGGTGCTAATGGCCTCTTTCACTAACACCAGATTCTTAACAACCATACGCAGCACCACGACAATGACATACTATAGATCAGATGGCAGCTAATCTAAAAACTTCGATCACAATGTTGACTTTTTACATTATGTGTTAAGTACCTGCAATAGTCAAATCGCACTAATTAAACTGGACTCATTGGCATTATTACATAACTTTTTTTTTTTTTTTAGCAACTGCTTTGTTTTGAGGAAACAGTCCTTTTACATTAGTGTTCCAAATAAAAATTTGCAAATTTTGCTCTGAGAGACCAGCCTAACAGATGCCGTTACTGGTATTTTTTTTTTGTGATCAGAAGTATGGTATTTGCATTCCTACATATCAGTAGAGTATGTCTGCTACATTGACAATTTTCATTGCCAGCGGCATGTGTTTTAAGGCAAGATGCTGAGGGCTGGTATGTTGGATTAGTTTCTCCTATCCATCAATCTATTACGACAAGAAAGAAATGCCAGGATTCCATGCTCTCCTGTCATTCTGATAGTTTCTGCCGTTCCTATCCTTGACTCTGTCTGACCTATGAGTCATGTTTCCGTTCACGATATTGCTCTCATTACCCAGTTCCTGTAACAAGTGCCGAAATGACGCGGAATCGTCTAAGCCTCTGCCTGCTATCACTATATCTCTGCACAATCTCACTGGCAACTTCGTTATACAGATCCTAATGAGCTCCCCAGTTTCGTATGGCACATCCAAATACCTATTTCGTCTCAGCATTTCCTGATAGCATGCTACTGGATCTCTTATACCACCTTCATTACAATTTGACATCATCAATATGCTTTGCGTAACCTGGTCCTGCTTAGTTTTTGACCAGAATTCATTTAAAAACTTGTCACAAAATATCTTGTAACTACTACAGTCTTTAATAACTTCCTGCATTTTTGCTCTAGCCTCGTCCCTCAAATGGTTACACACAAACTTCATTTTGAGGAGCGGTCCCCACGATGAAGGTAATGAATCTTGAAATTGAGACAGCCACAGGCATGGATGTTGGTAATTGTCGGGATCCGGAAAACAAGTGCACGTTCGTACCGACACGAAGTGCCTCCTACATTCTTCTTCTGCATTTATGTTTTCCGACCTTGGACTATACCCAGTTGGGTTTGCCACCTGTTTTATCCGACACAACTGTTCTTCTAACTCTCTGAGTTCGTCTTCCTCTTTCTGCCTATTTTCGTTTTTATCTCACTCTCCCTCTGCAGTCTACCTGGTGGTGTCTCACCTTCGCTTCTGCACGCTAATTGCAACTGTGCTAGTTCTTGCCTATGTTTCCTATTTGTTTCTAATTGTGCCTCTTTAAACTGTAATAGTGATTGTATCTCCTCCTGGTCGGCATAAACCTCTCGCTGCGTACTGTCAGAGCCTGTTTTGCCTCTTATACTGATCTTTTCTACACCTGCGCTAATCGTATTCATTCTGACCACTACCTCCGCAACTTCATCCCTGTGTTTATTTAGCGCCACTTCCTGCTGGGTGACTTGAGCTTCCACGCTGTCTAATGCCCCTTGTTTATCTGCAAGTAAGTCCTCCACTATCTCTTTGATTCGCTCATCTGGCAACACGTCCCTACGTTCTGTAATATCACTCTCTATTGCACTTATTCGTAACTCCAAATTATTGGCTTTTTCTTTCACAGCATCACATACTTGCTTCAACGCATCCAGATTCTTCTCCCCCTCATCTAACCAATTATGAACTGTGGATAGACGCTCATCGATAACTGTGTGTAGCTTCCTCATTGCCTCTTTATTTCCCCTATCCATTGCCTCCAATCTTTCCTTAGTCTCCCTATCTCTCTCCTTATTATCTTTATCCATCGCTTCCAATCTTTCCTTATTATACCTATCTCTCTCCTTATTATCTCTATCCATCCTCTGTAAAAACTGCAGTAGCACATTGTCATTTGCTACTTTCGGTGCGCTCACCTCGTTCGCCTGAGAAACCGTAGCTTCGCCAGGGGTAGCTTCACTTTCACTGTATACCTGACCTAGTCCCGGCTCGCCCACGTCGTCAGGAAAAGCCCCCAGTTGTGGACAAAGCCCTCCGCTTAAAGGATCACCTAGCCGCGGTCCACTGAACAATTCAGCCCCTTCCGAGTGTTTACCGTTCTCGCTCATTAACCCAAGGTCGACACCTACTTCCTGCTGCACTGCTACGTTCACCCCAGAATCACTATTCTCCATGGTGACTACACTTTTCGACTGTGACCTAGTTACTACGGACATTACGCAAAAAAAATTATGCAACGATATTCCAGCCTTGGACCATATAGCAATTAATTACATAAAAAAAATAAAAGATCCTCACCAATCCAGAAAGAAATTGCAAACAAAAAAAATTTTTACTTCTTAGCGCCATCACAATATATTCCATCAAATAAAAAAATCTTAACAGCAAACCCTAACAGCAAAAAATATCCTGGCAGGGTCGAAATTAAGAGAGGCACCCACACGCCTTGCTCATACTGTGGCATCAAGCAGTCAGGCCTGCAAGATGAGTGGTTTGCCAAGCGAGTGGATTCATTCTTATTTATCGAGTAACATGAACTCTCGTACTCACAATTAAGTTACAAATTATCCTCCTATATGAATAATACGCAACGGAAACGGACATCTGACTATCAGTAATTTACAGAACTCTGACTGTTCACCACACACTGGCAATACCACATTTTCTTTTTTTTTATTTAACGGCTTTTATTGACACGTGGCCATCGCACTGAATATGAGTGGCGCACACATTATAAATTCTGGATATCATGACAATACACAATTCGAAGGAAAAGGCCACCAATCTTTTTCTTTTCACTATCTTATTTATTCCGATAAATTCTATAACCTAAACACACAAATTCTATAACCTACAACAATAACACATGAGAAATTCCGCCCAGTGGGCATGGCTTTACATTGGTGATTCTCTACCTTATGGTCTCGTAATTATTTAACGCTACAGTGCACTTTTTGGATAGGATGGTGGATCTTTTGGTATATCTCACACTTCGACTCTCACAACCATCATCACGAAACTTTCCTCCAGACTGAGCAGTACAAAAGGAACGAAACTATCTTGCTACTCTCCCATGCAAACCACACATACTCAAATTACATGACATACACCACACTACAACATGAAATACAACACAGGGAATAGTCACAACATTATCACTTTCAGCTTTCCCACTTCAATTAATATTTATCCCAGTTTCACACGACACTGCCCCACTTCGTAATTCTACTTTCCTACTATGAACTCTGGAGATATATGCACGTCTTCCTGTGCAATGCAAGCCAAATGGCGTTGCTGGATAGACGGCTGACTCACCTTTCTTATCTCTCAGAGTATTATAGTTTGAATCAAGCGTCACAAGGAAACATAACACGCAAAGTAATATTAGGAACATATTCATCACACACACGAGTCCTCAACTGATACCATGGACGAGTACTTCTCTTTATCCTTTGTCTCATACACAGATTGAGACACACACAGTACTCACCACGTGGAAGTACTCGCCTCAAATTTCAAGTCCTGCACATGCTATTTCTTTAATATTTCAACTTATAGTACACACGCTAGTAATTCAGCTTAACTTAAGCACACGGAAGTATTTCAACTTATTGCTACACGTGGTTTCATTGTGACCGTTGGTCACTTCCGAAGATTACTATGATCCCATTAATATTACCTGCCTGACATTTAATTCTCCCCACAAAAGTTCCTGAAATGGAGAAATTATTATTTCAAACTACTCTTAAATATTCCACATGCATACCATGTCTCCACACTCTTGTCTTTACGGAACACACTTAAGACAGGTCTTAACAGCACAAGATCCAGCGGCAGAGTGCCGAAACATGGCCGTTCTTCAGGTCATCTTGCACCTCTGTCGAGGTGGGGGAAGACCATGCTACAGTATTGGTCAGCCACATTTCAGGCGCTCAAAGCTCCGGTAAGTTTCATCTCTTTGGCTCCACCAAAGGTGGCCAAAGGATCGTCTCAAAGATGATCATATATTCACATCTGCAGTTAGCAGACAACCATACATTCATTCATTTCACAGATCTCTCCAAATTGGATGTAGGGATTTATTTTGTGGGAGTGCACATGTGATCAATCAAATAAATAAATTGTCATTCTTTCCCACACTGGTATCCGGCTTCGCTGTATTAATTTAAATTGAGTTATTTTTACAAAAAATATGTTGTTCTGACAAGAATAATGAAGTATGTTGTACCTATTTTCAATGTCGGGCGGTACTGTACCCTTTCACTGTGACAGCGGGTGCTCCTGCCTAATGATAACGCAAGTCCCTATATTGTAATTGTTGTTATGCAGAAGTTATGCCAAATCACATGGTAGACACTCGAGTGCCCACCCTATCTCCAACCTTTCTCCATACAATTATCATGCCTTCGGTCCCTTAAAAAGTGTTTTGAAGGGTCTACGATTCCTGTTGGATGAGGATGTGCAGCAGGCAGTTACAAGACTTCTTCATGGAGATGGACATGGCATTGTATCAAACAGGCATCATCAACCTTGAGCATCAGTGGTATGATTAACTCAATGCTAATGGCAATTTTGCATGAATGGCATAGTGATTCTGGACTGTCTAGCCTTCAAAAGGAAACTTTTTGACAGCCTCGTATGCAATGGTAAGTACCCTCTGCCATGTACGTCACAGCAGTTTACAGGGTATGTATGTAGATGCAGAGTCCCCACATCTACCAGAAGGTGAAATGGGAAACAGGAGAAAAATATTTCAGCAGTGTCCAACTTTGACATTACGCCCCGTTTCATCTCCTGATGGTAAAAAATGAGTCACATCCACCACAGTTACTCTAAACAATAATATTCACGATAATTGTAATAGATACTTTTGGGGTGATTTATTTTTTCAAAAATCATACAACTATGCACGTATAATCTGTAAAATGGATAATCTGCATCCAGATAATTGACAGCTTGCTAAGTTTCTTTTTATGATGTATGATCGTGACATGTCTAATGTAATTATAAAATATGATCCAAGGACAAATAAAACTTCTCCTACATCACACTAAATGTGAGTGGTCAATGGAGCAACCAGTTCATTGCTATTATACTTACTTCATCTCTGTAATCCACAACATTATCCATCATGCTATGTTGCAGACATGCAATTTCCGTCTTTCAACTTGGTTATCACAGTACTTCTTGATGGCTTATATCGTTAATGCGTCGTTAACTGACATTTGATTATAAGTGTGATGTGTGTATGATAAATCTTCAATGGGCCGTTGTCTAGAAATGGCATACTGCAAATTACAATACAAAATATGAATATGCCTGAATGAATATAGTATCCACTGCATTGAATACCTGTACTGTGTAATAGTCTCTGGCCCTAAACGAAAGTGGTATAATTCTGCCGTTAACCTGAGGTTCTTGGTGCTCCAACGACCTATATGAACATGTCTTTGTTGACAGCACGCTGTCTCTCAGCACCTTAGGCCCGCCTTAATTGGTCTGTGCATAAATCCTCCCAGCACCTGTCGGCAACTACCTTCTTTGGAAAGGGCAAATTATAATGTTGTAAACACGAGTGATGGAGTGTGCTTGCTTCAAAGTGTTGGGAAGGACCGCAAGGACCATTTTACACAAGTGACTTTCTGGTCAAAATCTACTGCTTGTGGTGGATGCTCGTCATGCTCTCGTTAGCAACTCTACGGCTAATAAACTGCGACTGGTTCAGTGCAGCCAACTGTTACTTGATTGTGTCCACTCTAAATCTTGACTATCTCCCTGACTGCGCATGCGCAGAAACATGGGACTGTAGCATCGTCTGCTATCATCAGAAGTTAGCTTATTTTCACCAAGAGCACTCCTGCTATGGTCGTGGATTTTGTACTTTAATACTTTGTCTTCTTAATCTCTTCTTTTTTTTCGTGGCACGTTGAAAAGGTTTCACGAGGACATGGTAATTTTCCTAACAGTGGTCTCCCACAAAAGAGATGAAATACCTGAAAGCAAATAGGTGCTTCCATTTAGCAAACAAAAAGCCTACAAAATTCATAAAGAAGAATGTCAATAGATGAACGCTTTTCAATGAAAACTGCTTCATACGTGAAAAAGGCGTATCTGTCTAAAGAACATAATTTTCGTTGATATTTGCCCCTTAGAAAGAAAACAAATTACTTAGAATAAAGCGAAAAGTCACCATTTACTTCTTCTAAATATTTTTGTAGGTTTTTGTGAGTGTATAGTTTTGCGAGAAGATGAATGTAGATGTTTTGAAATGTTTGGACGAAACATTTCCTATTCTTTCTGCTCTCAAGAGTGTGAAAAATTTACCATATGACCTTTGTGAAAATTATCGACTATGAATTTTACTTACATAATTATTAAAGTTATTTAGTTAGTTACTTGTTCCATAGATCAGATTCACGACAAACATTATGATGTGGAACGTACGAACAGAAAAAGGTAGGAAAGTTATACGCAACTAAAAATAATGTTTGTATGGCTACATGCTATCTAGTTACAGCGTTTTTTTCTTTAAAATGACTAACTATCGCTACTCAAGCATTCCTCCACTGTGCAGGAGGAGATGTGAAGGAGAAACATCTTTAATTCACTCTACACAATATTATCAATGCTTGCCCCTACATTCTGTTACTATATTTCGATTTTTTAGTAAAGAAGCGCTGGTAACGTATAGCTTTGCTTTTACCAAGGCGCAAAATTGCACAGCAGACACACTCACAACATAATTATGCTGTTTTGGCGCTGTGGAGTAAACGAAAACGATCGCTCATGACAGGCGAGACACCGTACAGGAATAAAACGCCTGGGGCGCTGCAGTAGACTCCCTTGTCGCGAGTAGTCAGTTGAGACAAGAAAGTCGGTGAGGTAGCCGCACGGGATCAGCCGAGCGGTCGAAGGGGCTGCAATCGTGGACTGTGCGTCTGGTCCGGCGGAGGTTCCAGTCCTCCCTCGGGCATGGGTGTGTGTGTTTGTCCTTAGTATAATTCAGGTTAAGTAGTGTGTAAGCTTAGGGACTGATGACCTTAGCAATTAAGTCCTGTAAGATTTCACACACACACACTTTTTTTTTTTTTTTTTCGGTGAGGTAAACACTGCATACCGCCTCTGCGTCATCGTCCTCGACCTTGCGCAGGTTCTCAACGAGCAGGACTGTCGCGTCCCGCAGCACTGCTCTTGCCAGCGACAGCCGCAGCCGCTGCGATGGCGTCAGCGTCACCCGCCCATCCAGCACTGTGGCGTAGCCCTGCACCACACCACACACTCTGTAAGCATGAGAGTCTGCAGAAATTTATCCGGTGTGTGTGTGGGGGGGGGGGGGGGGGAGGGAGGAGGGATGGAGGGGTAAGACTCTGAAACTGTCATTTGTGATATAGATGAGTTGATCTGTTTCGAAACGTATCATGCCTTGAGTCACATTATGCTACAATTGGCTAAACAAGAGGTTTCCTGGAATCATGGGAAATTACTTCTGGAAGCGTATGAGAATTCCCTAATGAATAAAAATTCTGTACTCCAGATTCAGAGGACAGGGGAGAAGTGTCTCCTCTTGCCCTCATTCGCCTCCCTTACCCTCCGGGAACACCTACGTTGTGTGTGTCAAGATCCTCGGAAGGTGGGCTTCCCCTGGGTTACGTCGTCTCGATAATGCAGTGTTTTTCAAGCTGAGCGTGTCCGCGTTTTGCCATTAGTCAGTTTAAGTAGCGGTTAGAGGGTAGATATCCAGCGTCAAGTTCAAATGTGTGGTGTGGTGGGCTACAGAAACAATATTCAGTGAAGTGAGTCGTGTTGACTATTGTGCTTATTAAAGTGATATAAGTGTCAATGACAGATAAGAAGTGAAAGTGAAGCAAAAAGAAAGATATTAATTAAAGAATTCAGTGGAATTAATGTAATGAGACATTATGAACAAATGTAATGGATTAAGATTCAGTAAATTTCGTGGGAAGTATTCCATCATGTCGGTAACCTGAATGAAACCTGACTTCTAAGCAAATCACTTGTGTAAACGAACTGAACTACTGTTAAGTAAAGCTTGTTGTTGTAACATTTACTGCAAGTTTTTCTTCTTCATCTCTAAATTTAACCCAAATTTTTTTTTATTATCTATTAAATTTCAATGCAAAAATTATTTCAGCTACACTGCCTGACAAAAAAAAAAAAAAAAAAAAAAAAAGGAAAAGGAGAGCACCCAGAAGTCATGGTGTGATACCAACGTAACTTCATACATTTACAGACCATTTGTGGATTTGGAAATGATGAGTAGAATGGCCACCAGAGTGTATTAGTGTTGTTTGTGTTTACGGCTGGGACCAGGCCTGGTAGGGTACATAAGGGGTGTAAAACAGTATCAGATGTTGAATGGTCGCTGTGAAGTACACAGAGCTACACCACAGCTCATGTGAGACAGTGTTATTGGTACCTGACAGTGTTTGAGAGGGGCCCCAATGTGAGTCTCGACTTGGCCAGCTGACAGAATCATCCATTATCCAGATTTTTAGGGCACTTGAACTTGACAGTGGCCTGATGTTGGACTACAGGAGAACGTGAGGACAGACAGATTCGTCACTGCGATTCCAGTCGATCACATCTAACCACCACAAGGAAGGATCACAATATTCTACACCAAGCACTTTGTAAACCCTTCACACCTGTTTTTCCCACCCAAGAACAAGCAATGTACTCTCTGCATTTTGTGTCATCCCACACCACTGATCAACCACTAGCAGCAGCCATACTAGGGAATTGCTGTCCCACAATTAGGCTGCCATTAACACCACAACACAATTGGCTGCATCTGGAGTGGTGCTGTTACCAGAAAGCATAAATTTCTGATGAATGGCGTCGTATTGTGATCAGCAACGAATAGTAGTTGTGCACTGCCACATATGGCCATTGCCAGCGAAGCGAGTTTTTGGCGATCTAGGTAGGGGTTCCATTTCTCCATTATTTTGGAGAGGCATAATGGCGTTCTGGTATCGTGCTGTGGGCAGCCATTGGGTATGACTTCAGGCCATGGCGGGTAGTGATTGGGGGAACTCTCTTGGCATAACCATATGTCATGGACATGTCTGCAACAGTGTTGCGCCGTTTGCCTGGGACAGGGTCGTTGCAAGAAGCAGGAAATCATGAACAACATACCCAAAGCGTTCGGACACCGGACTTGGAGGAAAATGTGATTAACACTGAGGAAGGCGACCACCGTGTCAGTACCAGCCAGTTGGCACACCAGTACCAGGTAAGCCAGGTGACTGTGTGGAACGTTCTCCATGACAATCGTTACTACCCTTATCACTTCATCGTGTGCAGGGCTTAGTGGCAACAGACTGTCCACATTGAGCGCAGTTTTGTCACTGGTTTCTTCACCAGGTGACAAAGATTCCAAGATTTGTGTTTTCCATCCTAATCACGGATGAGACTACCTTTATGTGAAGTAGTATCTTTAACTGTAATAACAGTCATCCGTGGGATAGTATGCAAAACCTCCATGGTATGATGACAGCGAATCATCAGCATTGGAGCAGCCAAAGTGTTTGAGTCGGTATAACTGACAACTGTATTTTGGGACCAGTCTTCCTTCCACAGCTTTTAAAAAGGCCGGTACAATCGTCGTTTCTTGTGAGTGACTTTGCCTCCCCTGCTGGAAGAAGTGCCATTGATAATTCGAAGGTTTATGTGGCTGCTATGTGATGATACTCCAGCCCACTTTGTCGTGGATCAAACGAGGAGGTCTGGTTGCGTGGCCTGCTCATTCACCGGACCTCAACCTGTGCGATTTCTGGTTATGGGGCTATCTAGAAAGTATCACGTATGCACAGCCCATTCCAGATGTGGAGACACTGGAGCAGCATACTGATGCTGCTTTTCACAGTGTTCAGATACAGCCTGGCCGATGTGAACATGTGAGACAAAAAATTGTTATGGTGCTTACACGCATGTGTCGAGGCATATGGAAACCATTTTCAACACATACTGTATCTGTGGCTGCATGGTACAACGTGTATTAGACCGCAGTCTCTGTAACTGTATGATTGAATAAATGGTCTCCTGCCTGGAAACCATGCATTTCTGGTCGTAAGTTTGTTAGACCTCTTTTGCTCTGTATCCTCTCATCAATCAGTCCCTAGAGTTTGTATGCAGTGGAAAAAATCACTCCGTGTGATAACTTTTTATAATGCTCATCTCAGATTGGATGCCATACAGGGACGTAAAACTAGTTTAAATTTCATGGAGTGCTGCCAACATAAACTCGTGTGCAGCTCACATAGTACAGTAGTGTTTTTATTCTGTGCCACAGACTTATGTTCTTATATCGTTAAGTGCTGGCAGCAGCAAGGAAAGGCACATTTCTATCGGCTTACACCAACACGACCCAACCAGAACTAAGGGTGGGGTGAGCTCTTTCAAATGTTATCTATCGTATTGTGAATCATTTGGATAAAACAGCTTTGCACAAGCAGTGGACGGAGCTCGCCCAATAATAATGGAATTATATTATTAGTACCAATTACATTATTATATAAATATTGACTAACCTTTCTTTTCACCTCCACTGAAAATTTGATAATTGCGTCTAACTTGTCAAACTCTGCAAATTTCACGACATTTAATGATTTAAGATGACTCTTCAATACAGTGGTCGTGCACCCTTTTCGAGAATATACTTTGTCACAGATTTTGCATTTGGCACTCAAATAATTAATCTCAACAAAATAGTTCCAAATAAGACGGTTTTTGGTTTCATTATTACAGTCTTAACTAACGTTACACCACAAACCTGCTGACTAAAAACACTGTACAATGTAGTCATATTACACAGCAACATAAAGAAGACTGACGAACGAGAAAATGCTATATTTTCGCGGCGATGGACAGAGATCACTGCATAATAATCAAGTAAGCGCAACAATCACTGCGGGCATATGTCGACTTGCTACAGGCCCCACCCGACGAACTCCTGTGTGCGCAGTAGCCGGCACGTTGGGCTCATACATGCGCACATCGACGATCTCGCCATTCTTGAAAGTCCCGATAGACTTCCGATATAAAAATGCGGAACCAGATGCGAAAGCAGATGTGAAAAATTGTGCAGAACTTCCGCAGTTGCGGAAGCAGAGGTTTTTCACACCACTATTAAGAAGACACGCTGCAAACACAGCATTCTGGCGGGCAGGGCGTCGGAGTAACCACAGCTACGCCACTGCAACCGAGGAGACCTGGGGCCCTATTCTGTATCGTTCATGACGATCGGTGTAGTAGGTGAGCCTCGGTAGTGACGTCGTTTTCGGTTCTTTATCGGAATATGCTATTCAGTAAGCTTCTGAGACCTGTTACCGATCGCTCCTCCTGCCGATTTTACGACAATTGTACTGAGAGGTTTTGGATATCGGTGTGGCCCTGTCGATCGGTGAGCTGTGGTTTATGTAATTTGTTATTTTAAACATATTTAACGGTTTTAGCTTTTGATTTAGTGATTGTGTTACTAAAGGATCACCAGAGGACGCATCCGTTTGGAAAGTGAGTTCATAATAGACTATTTTCCTTTGTTAGAAATATGGTTAGGTTGTTACTGTGAATGATTACATCCAAAAAGGAAACGTTTTTGGTTAATATTCTCTCAAAATGCATCTTATTTTTATGCAAATAAGAGTTTAAAGATCATTAAATAGCAAGACATCGGCTCTGCTTACGTATATTAAATGAGTGTGAACTGATGTTACTAGTGACTTTGTGTACTTTTTCCCACAAATAGTTTAGTTAGTAATTATCGAAACGTGTTTACAACTTTCAAGTAACAATGGAAAGCAATTATGTGAAGCCTGATATTAGAAACCTTCCAAACTATTACGCATTTCTGACTTACGCAGCATCTTTTCTCAATGAAGTCAGCCTACGTTCCTCTGCAATAGAAGAAGAATTCAACACGGGTTTGTGCACAGATGGGTGCAAAAATTTTTTTTCCTCTTCATATATGCAACACGTTCGGAGACATTGTTATTTGTGTAAATTAAGATTTTTCTGCAATATTACTTACATGTAAGAGCGCACTTCCTCAGCAATGATTTCGTGATTTCTGTGTGTTTAAAATACGAAATATGAAATTGTTGGAGATGAAATTGCTGTGAGTGAAACAAACGACAGTGACCTTTCTATTTTTTCTTGTCAGAAATAATTCACCATTTTTTCCGAATATGTACCGATTTCCGAGTATGCGGTTAGATAGGAATCTAAGAGCACAACTTAAATTACTGGGAATGTAACTAGCAGCAGCCATCTTCATAATCTTGCTTATCATAAGTCTTTATCTGCGATCGAATCCCCAACAACAGTAGACAGAGATGAAAGATCTCCGCCGTAATTTTTAGACTGTAGCACCATATACGAAACATTTTCATTCATGAGATGCATGTTATAAACTTCGACGAACTGCAGGAGCTCTCGAAAATGCGTTTTTTCAGTTTTTTTTAAGACCGAAATCGTTGACGTATCATATAGGAAAATGGGCTACTTAATCATTTGGATCTCTAGGAGCGAGTTATAACCACATTCTGTTTATCTTCTTATTCTTTGAAACTTTCAATAAATTTTTCGGGTGTTTTTATAGATGTATCAGTGCAATGTGGTACTACACACTATTCCTAACTCATTTTCCGAAATGTAAAATCCAAAACACGATGTCAGTGTGAATGAGAATAAGATGACACAATGCGGAATTTACGACAATCTGCAGAATACAGTCAAAAACGCTATCGTTATTATGCATGCATGGAAACATACGGTCAGGGAAACTGTAAAAATTTCTATGCATTTCTGCTGAGAATCATGGAAATGGATATACCGCGCCTGATACTGTTAAAGGAGGAGGCAAGATGCCACTTCATTACTGTCTCGGTTTGAACAGTATATGTGCCCTTCATTTACATGTAAGAGCGTGCTTTGACAGTAATGAGTTTTTTCGATGCCATGACTTCAGTCTAAGAACACTAAATCGAAAGACTGAACTACAAATGAAATCGAATCACTTTCAGACCATTTCTCTACTGTTCCATTCTCGAATTATAGCTCTCAGTCATCACCTAATGGTTACAATTTTTAGCACAGGCTACAAATACTGGCCAAAACTGTTCAATAATAAGTGCCTCTACATACCCAGGGTTGCTGTTTTTGTTTCAAATAAAATACCCATAAACGACAATCACAATAGCAATCCTTAACGTTCTTTCAGTGTCACTGAACTGGGAACCTACTAACCTCATTTTCGTCCGACATTTCCGCTGGTATTTTAGCAACACTTCGTACTGCGAAAACGCAAGTTCGGTACTGCGAAGAATAGCGCACCAGTGTCGTCTGCTAGCCGCTTTGTGTTCGTTGCGCTGTGCGCGCTGCAGTGCGCTTGCGCGGATGTGCGGCCGCTTGCTTTTGATTGGCTTGCGCGACGCGAACCGACAACAGCGCTTCGATTCTCTAGACTCTAACGATATCGCTACCAAAATGCATACTGAATAAAAATGGGACATTAATTCGAGTACTAGACCGTTCGGTGCTCTTGAGTACCGAAACGATCGGCACAATGGCGGAAAGATACAGAATAGGCACCCTGGCGATCGTTGCCAGCTACTGACGCCGACGCAATCACCTCCGCGGCCACTGACACGCGCCCTCGAGCGCGGACTGCGTGCGGAATGGCAGGGGGGGAGAGTGGAGGGATGTAAAAAAAGCGCCCCCAGGAGGTCAGCCCGTCAGCGCACCTGCCCATTGCGACACGTCTGAGCGCCGAGATATTGTGCTCTTTGACACTATGAATCGGCAGTAGATGTGTGGGTGGCCTGTTTCACCTGAGCTACATTAATGTTTGAAGTAAATTTTTCGGGTAATATTTTATTATCTTTTCGGATTAGCATTCTTTTGTTATGCAGTCTTTCTTATGCGTTTTTATGGAAAAACAAAAATTGATTTATTTGTTTATTATAGTTTTTGATTTCATTATATGATGCTTTGAATAGAAGTAACTTACCACAAGGAATTTGAAGACTGTTCAGTGAAAAATGTTAAAGTGTACTCAAAACCAGCGGAAAAATGCTCCCATCAGAGCAGAAACAATGCGAATATGTTCCTGTTTATTTAAAAGACTCTGGCTGATAAGTGGGGTACCAGCTGCCTCATTCTATCTTCCTCGGCACCTTTAAAAATTTTCCCAACAAATTTGCCATGCGAACATTTCATGTTTTTTTTTTAAACATCCAGCTCACCTCAAAGTCCCACTAGCTCCCTTAACTGAAACTCGCTCGCACCCATTAGTCTGTCATCGGAAGTCACTCATACCCATCCACTTCTAGTTGCCCTTCCCTCACTCATTCAGTCAAACTCATTGTCATTACCTCTTTGTGTCTCTCTGTGATTGTCTCCTGTGTCACAGTCACAGTCCTCTTCATTCTGTCTTACTACTACACTCTTCAATCACTGTCACTGTCGTCCTCTTGCCTTCCTCTTTCTCTTTCATTCCTCCCCCCTAGCACTGTCTCTTTCACTCTTTTTCACTCTTTTCCTAGCACTATTCTGTTACTGTCAATTATGTTCCACTGCCATCGTGTACCTCTCTTTCTCTCACACTGCCATTGTCTCGTCCACTCTTTCTATAACACAATCACTATCTGCTATCTTCCTGCGAGTATGTTCCCATGCCAAAATTTTTGAGAAAATTTTTAAAGGTGCTGAGGAAGGTAGAATGCAGCAACTGGTACCCTACTTTTCAACCAGAGTCTTTTAAATAAACAGGAACATATCTGCATTTTTCGTGCTCCGATAGGAGCATTTTTCAGCTGGTTCGCTTCCTTTCACTTCTACAGCAGGGCATGTAACTCTTATGAAAAGAAATGTATTGGTCAGTGAAATTTGGATAAGGAGCTTGTGTTGAATCATATTATTTTTTTCGTTCTTTTCTTTTTATACACGTAAACTATGTGTAAACTAAATGGGTCATAGAACCTGACAAAGATAAATTAACGAGTTGTTTTGTGGCAAGGCTAATGTTTTGATACAAAGTTAAATATCTGTAGGAAACAAAATTAGAAATAAGCTCTTCAATTTATTAATTCCTGTTTCTTCACCTGTTTGTTCCAGAAAGTGGTGATACGGACACATGCTTGGGTCTGTTGCACCAGCATTGTAAAAAATTTGTATCTCAACCGTACATTGAAAGGGTTATGAAAAGTTATTGGAAAAGTAAAATTAATTCGCACATTTGGGACGTCCATCCCTGTCTGTTCATCATTTCGCCCTCCGCTGAGATCCTGCATCGGGAAGTTCAGAGCAGACAAGAGGAATTTGCGCGAGCAGCGCACGAGCGGTCCTGCATCGGCATTGTTATAGTCAAGACTACGCACAGTGGAATTAATGAGAAGCAGTACATAATGCAAATTATGAATACTGACCTTGAATGTATTGGTACTGAAGGTATGTTAATACTGGTATCGATTAAAGTCACCCAGGATCATGTACGGATTCATAAATTACCTTCAAGTTTCTTTCAAATGTTCTTTCCAATCAATTTTTTCCAATTATTCAAGCAATTATTAAGCAATTTCCACCATTATCTACATATATATATATATATATATATATATATATATATATATATATATATATATATATATATATATACACACACACACTCCTGGAAATGGAAAAAAGAACACATTGACACCGGTGTGTCAGACCCACCATACTTGCTCCGGACACTGCGAGAGGGCTGTACAAGCAATGATCACACACACGGCACAGCGGACACACCAGAAACCGCGGTGTTGGCCGTCGAATGGCGCTAGCTGCGCAGCATTTGTGCACCGCCGCCGTCAATGTCAGCCAGTTTGCCGTGGCATACGGAGCTCCATCGCAGTCTTTAACACTGGTAGCATGCCGCGACAGCGTGGACGTGAACCGTATGTGCAGTTGACGGACTTTGAGCGAGGGCGTATAGTGGGCATGCGGGAGGCCGGGTGGACGTACCGCCGAATTGCTCAACACGTGGGGCGTGAGGTCTCCACAGTACATCGATGTTGTCGCCAGTGGTCGGCGGAAGGTGCACGTGCCCGTCGACCTGGGACCGGACCGCAGCGACGCACGGATGCACGCCAAGACCGTAGGATCCTACGCAGTGCCGTAGGGGACCGCACCGCCACTTCCCAGCAAATTAGGGACACTGTTGCTCCTGGGGTATCGGCGAGGACCATTCGCAACCGTCTCCATGAAGCTGGGCTACGGTCCCGCACACCGTTAGGCCGTCTTCCGCTCACGCCCCAACATTGTGTAGCCCGCCTCCAGTGGTGTCGCGACAGGCGTGAATGGAGGGACGAATGGAGACGTGTCGTCTTCAGCGATGAGAGTCGCTTCTGCCTTGGTGCCAATGATGGTCGTATGCGTGTTTGGCGCCGTGCAGGTGAGCGCCACAATCAGGACTGCATACGACCGAGGCACACAGGGCCAACACCCGGCATCATGGTGTGGGGAGCGATCTCCTACACTGGCCGTACACCACTGGTGATCGTCGAGGGGACACTGAATAGTGCACGGTACATCCAAACCGTCATCGAACCCATCGTTCTACCATTCCCAGACCGGCAAGGGAACTTGCTGTTCCAACAGGACAATGCACGTCCGCATGTATCCCGTGCCACCCAACGTGCTCTAGAAGGTGTAAGTCAACTACCCTGGCCAGCAAGATCTCCGGATCTGTCCCCCATTGAGCATGTTTGGGACTGGATGAAGCGTCGTCTCACGCGGTCTGCACGTCCAGCACGAACGCTGGTCCAACTGAGGCGCCAGGTGGAAATGGCATGGCAAGCCGTTCCACAGGACTACATCCAGCATCTCTACGATCGTCTCCATGGGAGAATAGCAGCCTGCATTGCTGCGAAAGGTGGATATACACTGTACTAGTGCCGACATTGTGCATGCTCTGTTGCCTGTGTCTATGTGCCTGTGGTTCTGTCAGTGTGATCATGTGATGTATCTGACCCCAGGAATGTGTCAATAAAGTTTCTCCTTCCTGGGACAATGAATTCACGGTGTTCTTATTTCAATTTCCAGGAGTGTACATATATATTTCCACCATTATCTCCATATAAAAAAATAATCGCATTTGCTTCAGTATTACGGCATGGGATTCTAGATGATAGAGAAGACACTTTGCAGTGTATTTCTCCGTGCTACGTCATTTTATACAGTACGTTTTTGCCTCACACCGTATTTTACGTGTACAAGTAGGGTAACATTGAATCTTTGTATCTCGGAAATGGAAAAAGATATGAAGACAATTTTCAAAGATGTTCGAGATCGGGATCTTAGGAATACACCATAAAAATTACAACCATTTGTTGTACATAGCCGTACATGCTGTACATAGCTGTGTTTTGGTACCCAAAAAAAGTTTTTTGGAGTGTTTCTCGAAAACGGATAAAGATTTTTGAAAACGGGGAGTTAGCTCTTCTACATAAATACCTAAAGAATATATAGTTAAAATTTGAGGACTTTGGTGTGATTATCTATTATTGAGATTTCGTTTCATGCTGGATTTTACGTGTACAAGTAGCGTGTCTTTGAATCTCTGTATCCTGGAAACGGATGAAGATATCAATAAAATTTGCAAAGTTGTTCGAGATCTGCATCTTAGGAATATATCGTAAAGTCTTCAGCCATTTTCTGTGCATAGGCGTTTTGGAATCCTCGTCTGTGGTTTTAGTCCTCTGGTGACAGCGAAACTATAGTAAAAACCATTTTTTTTGCAGTTTTCCGAGGGACCACCAATGAACTAAAGGTGTATCCATAAGTTCAATCAAGTCTATGGTAGACCACATATAATGGAAAAAGAACCAACCGGTTTTTTTCCATTTGCACAAGCAGGAGGAAGAGAGTAATACTCATACTTCGACCCTGCACTGTAAGGTAGTGAGTCTAAGACCATCCTGTTGGGTATACAAATGGTTCCTAGCCCAAGTGCTATTCAGAACACTTGTCCCTACCTTTTTATCGTCAACAGGACCGAGATATGAGAACCGGGAAGTCCTGTTTTTATGCGTGGCGTTTTGGAACATATTAATGTTAGGTACGCATGCTGTCGCATGCATATCGGTAAGCATTATATAACACCGTTTTTAAAATACTTATTTCAGTGCAACATACTGTTTTGTACAACAAGTGAAAGCCGTTGCTCGAATTCCCGTAGTGACAAGCGAGTGGGAACAAAAGGAAACAAATACACATATGGGAATCGAGAACTTTAGGAGAACAACGATTAACTGTTCTCATTTTGGTCTCGAATGCTGCCGAAACGTGCCAGTTCGGAAAGTGCAAATGGAGGTCTTTGTCCTCGAGTGTGCTATTCAAATATTCGACGTCAGTTCGCGGCACCACGGAGAACACGCTGGAATCGAGATAGCCTATTATACTGAGGTAGAGTACGACACTGAAGTGATTAAGATGAAAAAATGATAGCGGATTTGCAAGCCGAGCCGGCCGCGGTGGTCTAGCGGTTCTAGGCGCTCAGTCCGGAACCGCGCGACTGCTACGGTCGCAGGTTCGAATCCTGCCTCGGGCATGGATGTGTGTGATGTCCTTAGGTTAGTTAGGTTTAAGTAGTTCTAAGTTCTAGGGGACTGATGACCACAGATGTTAAGTCCCATAGTGCTCAGAGCCATTTGAATTTTTGCAAGCCGATCAGAACCCAATTATGTGTAACAGGGTATTTCACTTTTGTATGCTAAGCAGTGAAAAACATTGCGTTCGCACAAGGTGGTAACCATTTTTACTTGGAAAACGAATAACTCTTCGCATCAGAGTTAGGCAGCCCACACTACAGCCGAGCATGATAGTTGAAATGGTACCCTGGCTAATGTCCTTTTACAAAAGCAACAGACACAGGGACCTGGAAAATTACTGCAGGCAACAAGCACTCACCTCCGTCCTTCTCCCCTCCCTTTCCTCCATTTCCTCTCTCTCTCTCTCTCTCTCTCTCTCACACACACACACACACACACACACACACACACACACACACAGAGAGAGAGAGAGAAAGAGCAGACAGAAATGAATTGCTGCACTGTAAATAAAATGCTGAAGTTAGAAACGTCATAAGTTCTTTTTTTTTTTTTTTTTTTTTTTTTTTTTTTGTACACCCTGCACTACCAACTATTAATAAGAGATCAGTTACATGCTTTTGAACCGAAACATGAACAACATCGTCCGTTGATTTCGTCTCCAGGTCCCTGAGCCGCACTGACTATCTCAGAATATCAGTTCACATTAAATGTAGCGTGGTATGCCTAACACACAGGCAGCTACCTATTCTCTTAACACTTAGAAAACGTCGTTATTGCGCCAACAGCGACGATTAGTACCTGACTTTTGTTCTTGCATGCTGTTTTCTAACAGGTCGTGTAAACGTGCTAAAGTCCAAGATTATAAAGTTCTAAGCAATTTCAGGGTATGAACTTATGTTTAATGCAGGAAGCGGTGTGGTACCCACAACACCGTTTGTAAGGTGATGTGCCTTGCGAAAGTGTACCTTTAAGCCAATTTTTGATACTTTATCGCGAATGGCGTCCAATTCGTCGTTGTTAACGTACACATATTTTCAGACTGGACCTTATGTGACCCCTAGCTCATTCAAAAAGCTCTTTAAAACTAATATTGTATATATGTTTCCCTATTTATTTTCCCCAAGGAATCTGCTCGTAGTTGTTAGCTTACCAATAGCTATGCTATCCAGATGAGTTATGACCACTGGGTTTCATTTGCAGCCGGCCGCGGTGGTCTCGCGGTTCTAGGCGCTCAGTCCGGAACCGCGCGACTGCTACGGTCGCAGGTTCGAATCCTGCCTTGGGCATGGATGTGTGTCATGTCCTTAGGTTAGTTAGGTTTAAGTAGTTCTAAGTTCTAGGGGACTGATGACCACAGATGTTAAGTCCCATAGTGCTCAGAGCCATTTGAACCATTTTTCATTTGCAGCATTAGACGAGAGATAGCTTTTCACCCACAGACGGCGCCATATGATCAACTTAGAAATTCGAATCGAAATGGATAAACAGAATTTATGAATATACACAGCATAAAAAAAAGTTGAAGCATACACAAGGGGAGGAGGAATGAAATGAAACTCTGCAGGTTGAGAGAGTATGCAATGTTGTTTCAGTGATTACAAAATAGAGTCACATTTACAAAGAGCTTGGCAGTATGAGCTCAACTGCCCGCATGACATTGCAAACCCTCTGCCTCGGTGCATGTACTGATTCCGTTGTGAAGAGTGCCATGAAGCTGTTGTATCCTCTCCTGAGGCAAACTGGCCCAAAACTGTTGTACCTGGTCCTTGACATCCTGGATATTGGCGCTGGGATGGAACTGATGTCTGAGCTGTTCCCACATATGTTCAGGAACAAACATGAGGATCTTGCTGGCAACAGGATTATTTCAACAGACGCAGACAGTTAATACAGACACGTGCCAAGTGTGGACGAGCATTATTCTGTAGAAAAATAGCACAATGATAACGTCACTTGAGAGATAACACATGAGGACGCAGGATGTCCGTGACATGCTATTGTGCCATCACAGTTTTCTAACTCACTACCAGCCATGACCTGTGGTGCATCCGCTGTGGCTCCCCACACCTAGAGACCACGAGTAACATCGCTGTGCCTCTTAGAAACGTTGGAAGAAATGGACATCTCCCCAGGTTGGCACCGTACTCGCCAACGACGGTCATCCGTGGTACCGCAGAATGCCTACTCATCATTAAACACAATGCGACGCCACTCAACAGCTGTCCGTGCTATCTAGTCACTGCACCACTCCAAATGCAGACGTTTGTGTTGCGATGTCAACAGCAGCCTACGCATAGGACGGTAATTCCCTAAACTGGCAGTTCCTAGTTCCTGACCAATTGTGTAGGATGACACGGAATGTATTGAGGAGTACGTTACTTTTTCTCGGATGGCAGGCGAACTTCTGTAGTCCAAAGTCAGGACACTGTCACATCCAAATACCCCAAAAATCTGGATAATAGACAATTCTACCAGTTGGCTGAGTCGAGACCCACAATAGCACCCTTTTCAAACTCTGTCAGGTGTTGATAATGCTGTCTCACACGAGTATGTGGCATCTCTGTCTCCTTCACAGTGTTCATTCAACATCTGAACATCTGACACTGTTTATGCCCCTTATTTATACTACCAGGCCTGGTAACAACACTTAACACAAACAGTATCAATGCACTCTAGCGGCCGTTCTACTTATCACAAATAATTGCAACTCTAATTATTTACATACTCGTAATTATGTGGACGTGTATGATGCCACAGTGACATCCAATCATGTCTTATGAGCACTTCACTTTTTGTCAGGCAGTGTATGCCATATTTTACAAACTCAATCTGTAAATAAAATAACGGTATTCCAGAGGTGCATGTATCGAACTGTGGACAGAACACATACAGGAATTGTAAATTCGACACTAAAGCACGAAACGTGACCTCAAAAGGAGAAGACAGACACCAGATCTATACGGTAATGGTGGACTATAGAGCCTCATCTCGAGTGTGGGGTCGAATAAGTTTCCTCTCAGATTATGATTAATGACTGACTACAAAACGACTGAATTGGTACAGAAGAGTCAGTGTCACTGAGATGCTGCGTTGCGAGACAATATCACAGACGCTCTTTTGAGAAAGCTTCAGGTTGCACTACACCTTATCAATCGCTTCCCGTCCACTACTCTATGTGTGGTTGCGATGGAAGATCGAGAAGCAACTCAGCAAATACAGCTGAGGTTAACTGTTGCTACAAATGAGCAGCCAACCGTGCAATCATGGCGATCACAACAACACCAGGGTAGGAGTGAAGCCAAGAAACTAGAACAGGGTTAACTTGAGGCATCAAGTTGTTACGTTCCTCACGAGCAACTACAATGCTCCCTCAGAACACGAGAGTCATCTCTTGCAACCAGGGAGCTTGCAGACAACGGTAGAGGCAGGTGCAACTACAACGGCCCCCGCAGCACCTGACGAACCGACAAAGGTGTGCCTACGAACTGAGGAGCGATGGAATGCGTTTGTGGAATCTGGCAGACAAATTATGGTATTATAACCGGTCATAATCTGTTTCAATCAGCTGTAGTGTTTGTAGTGTATACCAGTGACAGATAGGAATGAAACAGGTAGTATTGGTAGATACTGTTGGGTATATGTAGTCTTTATTAATTGTAGAAGTACTCGTGGTGATGGGGCAGAAGTAGAGCGTTATCGGTAAAAGGGCATTTTGTGTCATTAGTTGCTGATCTGTAGGAATAAAGGACTGTTGATAGTTAAATTTTCAATAAGAATGAACACAGAATGTGTTTAAATTACAGATAACAAGATATAAAGTAATAGATTAGTGCATAAGTTTGTAGCGTTTTTGTCTTCATGCTGGTATTCCGGTTGATGTGGGCTTATTTACTACCTGTAACTTTTTTATTTTTAGTTCACTGATGCTATTTGAGTTTACACATTGTCATTTTACCGTTTTGAGGTAGTGAGTGGAGCTGTAAACGCTAGAAAATGGAGTGCGAGTGGAGAAATTGGAATATTACCGACGTGTTCTTCTGTTTGAGTTCAATAGAAGAGTGACAGCAACGGGGCAGCCAGAAACATATGCGCCGTATATGACGGTAATGCCAGTAGACAGAGCACGGCAAGAAAATGGTTCTCTCTTTTAATGAGGATCGTTTTGACATTAGTGGCTCCCACGTTCAGGAAGACCTTTGGGATTTGATGAAGATCGTTTACATGCATTAATCCACAGCGATCCACGTCAGTGTACTCGAAAACTGGCAAATATGATGAACTGTGATCGAACCACCATCGTGCGACATTTGCATTCCATGGGGAAGGTTCAAAAATCGAGTGTATTGATACCACACTCTCTTAGCCAAAATCACAAAAATCAGTGGTGACCATCTATGCTTTTCTGCCGGCCGGTGTGGCCGTGCGGTTCTAGGCGCTTCAGTCTAGAACCGTGTGACCACTACGGTCGCAGGTTCGAATCCTGCCTCGGGCATGGATGTGTGTGATGTCTTTAGATTAGTTAGTTTTAAGTAGTTCTAAGTTCTAGGGTATTGACGACCCCAGATGTTAAGTTCCATAGTGCTCAGAGCCATTTGAACCATTTGAACCATTGTGCTTTTCTATTTGCTCATCATCAATTGGCTAGTGAATGACACTGACCATTCCTATCCTGCATCGTTGCTGGTGACGAGAAATAATGTTTTTATGCGACCATGAGGAAAAGAAAGAAATGGTTGAGCCTATACAAATCAGCAACTCCCTATACGAAGACCTGTGCACATCCACAAAAGGTAATGTTACGCATCTGGTGGAACAGCAACAGTGTTAAGTACTACGAATTGCTTCCCTGAGGTGTAAATATCACTGTTGACATTTATTTTCAACAACTGAGATGTCTTGCAGACGCAGTTAAAGAGCGACGACGAGGAAGACTGTGTGAGGTGGTGCTGCTCCCCCATAACGCCTGTTCGCATTCTGCTAGACTGACATAAAACACTGTACAGAAATTTGGCTGGGAAGTTATTCTGCACCCACCTTATTCACTTGATCTCGCGCCTCAGATTTTCACCTTTTCCGCTCTCTATCGAACAGCTTTCAAGGAACTTTATTTTCGAATGAAAATGGACTCCAAACATGGCTCGAAGATCGTATAACGTAGGCTTTCACGGCCGGCGTTGTCTTCAGTTGAAACTTCCGGGCTGAGAGGCCGTGGTCGATGTATAAAATTTCCACCTGACGTTTCGTCTCCATCTGCGGGAGACATCTTCTGAGGTCGCCAGTAGCCGGACGACCTCAGAAGATGTCTCCCGCAGATGGAGACGAAACGTCAGGTGGAAATTTTATACATCGACCAAGGCCTCTCAGCCCGGAAGTTTCAACTGATGATGGCTCGAAGAGTTCTTCGATCCAAAACCGTGCGTTTTCTACAGCCACAGAATCGAAAATTTGCCCCAGCGTTGGCAGATTATAGTAAATAGGGGAAGTAGAATATATTTATTGATGACTAAAGTCTCTATTGCGTGTATCTTTTGTGCTCATTAAATTTAGGAAAAATACTGTGAACTTATCACCAACCAATAACATACAAACAAATAAATTTTTAAATGCGCCAGTGGCAACCAGCTTGCCTCTGGCAGTGCGGTGATGAAGTCGTGCGCTCCGGCCTCCTTAGCGGCAGAAATGATGTCATCAGTGCGGGCGTCCCAGCAACCGTAAGCGATGTTGCTGGCCACAGTGCGACGGAAGAAGGTAGCGTTGCCGTCTGCCAGCGCCATCTGGCTGCGCACCACGGCCAGGCTCGTCTGTGTGACGTCACGTCCGTCCAGCAGCTGCCACAAGCACGGCAAGCATTACCTTAAGCCACAAGAGAGAGGCCGCGATCGCCAGTTTCCCTTACAATCTACATCTACATCTACATGATTACTCTGCAATTCACATTTAAGTGCTTGGCAGAGGGTTCATCGAACCACAATCATACTATCTCCCTACCATTCCACTCCCAAACAGCGCGCGGGAAAAACGAACACCTAAACCTTTCTGTTCGAGCTCTGATTTCTCTTATTTTATTTTGATGATCATTCCTACCTATGTAGGTTGGGCTCAACAAAATATTTTCGCATTCGGAAGAGTAAGTTGGTGACCGAAATTTCGTAAATAGATCTCGCCGCGACGAAAAACGTCTTTGCTTTAATGACTTCCATCCCAACTCGCGTATCATATCTGCCACACTCTCTCTCCTATTAAGTGATAATACAAAACGAGCTGCCCTTTTTTGCACCCTTTCGATGTCCTCCGTCATTCCCGCCTGGTAAGGATCCCACCGCGCAGCAATATTCTAACAGAGGACGAACGAGTGCAGTGTAAGCTGTCTCTTTAGTCGACTTGTTGCATCTTCTAAGTGTCCTGCCAATCAAACGCAACCTTTGGCTCGCCTTCCCCACAATATTATCTATGTGGTCTTTCCAACTGAAGTTGTTCGTAATTTTAACACCCAGGTACTTAGTTGAATTGACAACCTCGAGAATTGTACTATTTATCGAGTAATCGAATTCCAACGGATTTCTTTTGGAACTCATGTGGATCACCTCACACTTTTCGTTATTTAGCGTCAACTGCCACCTGTGACACCATACAGCAATCTTTTCTAAATCGCTTTGCAACTGATACTGGTCTTCGGATGACCTTTCTAGACGGTAAATTACAGCATCATCTGCGAACAACCTAAGAGAACTGCTCAGATTGTCACCCTTAGGGGACGATGGAAGGATTTGGAGCACCTAAGGGAAGTTTATTATTAATCGTAAGAGTATATTGTTAAAATAATCGAATTTCATTGTAAACATTCATACACAAATCCGAAATTAAATGCTCATGTAACGTGATTTTTCGATGACTGATTTTTATATGACACTTCATCTGTCGGAATTCTTGCATTGCTCAATCTTTCTCGAACAAGGCAGGTAAAACTTCACTTCAAATGGGGTTATACAACGCATTATAAGTTTCTGCTTTATGTGGTTCTTTTTACAATTTAATCTTATTTTAGCGTTATAAATGATTCAAATTAGGCTTCATCCAAAAATATAACATATCAACAGGAACTATATTATGTGGACTGTCCCATCCACTGCACTCTAAGTTGCTCTAGTGCGAGCAGGACAGGCGTCTCTACGAACATTTTTTTTTTTTAAGTCATCAAACATGAACAACTTCTCCTTTCGAATCAGCATCCATATCATCTAGTTCACTGTCATCACACAAGTTGGCCAAGTCTTTTTCCGATGCAGATGAAAAAATTCCAAGTTTTATCTCATAATTTGTACGTTTTGCCTTTGCAGGGCCTGCTTCCTTCTTCGCAATTTTTTGCCGTTTTTCGACCCTTGCCTTTTCTTTGTCTTCCATTTCTGTTCTTTAGTTTTGTACGCTTTTATAGGGGGCGTTCAAAAAGAAACGAGCCAGAGGCATAATTACAGAAACCAGTACATGTATGTTAGAAGTACTGACCCTGGCTGTTGAGACACTTGTCCCACTGTGACACAAGGCGGTGAATGGCTGTCTCATAAAATTCCTGGGGCTACTATGTTAACCAGTTCCGCATGTACATTTGGACGTCGTCGTCAGAGGTGAATCGTTTGCCACTCAGAGCCTTTTTAAGGGCCGGCCGGAGTGGCCGTGCAGTTCTAGGCGCTACAGTCTGGAGCCGAGCGACCGATACGGTCGCAGGTTCGAATCCTGCCTCGGGCATGGATGTGTGTGCTGTCCTTAGGTTAGTTAGGTTTAATTATTCTAAGTTCTAGGCGACTGATGACCTCAGAAGTTAAGTCGCATAGTGCTCAGAGCCATTTGAACCACCTTTTTAAGGGGACCAAAAGTGGCGTAATCATAGGGAAAGACGTCTGGACTGTATAGATGGTGGCCGAGAACCTCCCATTTGAATTTCTGCAGGAGGGCCGCGACTGTGCTGTGTTGGCCGTACGAGGCTTTGAATTGTCGTGGAGCAGAATGACCCCACGGGTGAGATTGCCTGGTCGTTTTGATTTGATCACTTGGCAAAGGTGGTCAAGGTTTGCGAGTAACGCTGGGCATTCACTGTTGTCCCATGCTGCAGGAAGGGAATCAGAAGGGGGCCTTCTTGATCCCCTTACAAAGGCTCTGAGGGGCAAACGATTCACCTCGGACGACGACGTCCAGCTGTACATGCGGAACTGGTTAACATCACAGCCCCAGGAATTTTATGAGACAATCATTCACCGCCTTGTGTCACAGTGGAACAAGTGTCTCAACAGCCATGGTCAATGCTTCTAACACACAGGTACTGGTTTCTGTAATTATGCCTCCAGCTCGTTTCTTTTTGAACGCCCCTTATGTATATAGCTTAGCGCTCAGAGTTGTGTACTGTTGCTTTTTTCTGTTTCTACGTTTTCAACCTTATAATTATAATAAGAAATAAACATGCAGTGTTAATGTGATGCACCCAGCCATTTTGCAATATGAAATGATAATTAAATGTACACCCTAGCTGCAAACAGGCGTTGATATACTTCATTGGGGACATGTTGAAAATGTGTGCACCGACCGGGACTCGAACCCGCGATCTCCTGCTTACATGGCAAACGCTCTATCCATCTGAGCCACCGAGGGCACAGAGGATAGTACGCCTGCAGCGACTTATCCCTTGCACGCTCCCCGTGAGACCCACATTCCCAACATGTCCACACCACTACATTCGTAGTGCGCCTACTAGATGTTTGCCCATCATACTCATTACTCGTGGCAGATTAATCTACCAAGTCCCGTACGAGTTCGGGCATAGCGTGTGCGTCGCACTAGAAGGTCAATGGCCAGGAAGCCATATTTTAATTATATATGACGGTAGTATCTGTTCCCGAAAGAACAGTTACCGTTGATGACCACGCAGCTTTGCTAGAAATGAAATGATAGTGTGGACATGTTGGGAATATGGGTCTCATGGGGAGCGTGCAAGGGATAAGTCCGTGTAGGCGCAACATCCTCTGTGCCCTCGGTAGATCAGATGGGTATTTAAAACCTTATTTGCTGTTGCCTCAAGTTTATCTTGCCGGCACGGTAGCTCAGCGTGTTCGGTCAGAGGGTTACGTACCCTCTGTGATAAAAAAACTGAGTTAATCGATCGTCAACGAACTTAATCGGATGTCTTACGACGTCCGCCCCGAGCATATACAACGAACAAAAGCGAAAAAATGAGATTATTAAAAAAAAAAGGATGGATAGAGCGTTTCCCATGTAAGCAGGAGATCATGGGTTCGAGTGCCGGTCGGGGCACACATTTTCAACATGTCCCCAATGAAGTATATCAACGCCTCTTGGCAGCTAGGGTGTCCATTTAATTATCATTTCATTTCTAGCAAAGCTGCATGGTCATCAACGGTAACTGTTCTTTAGGGAACTGATACTACTGTCATACGTAATTTTTCAACACATTATCAGAGCCTGTATGGGTTGAAAAAAGAAGTTACAAATATAAGTATCAGACATTGTCCATTAAATACTCTATTTATGGATGTAGACCCCCCCCCCCCCCCATGAACCATGGACCTTGCCGTTGGTGGGGAGGCTTGCGTGCCTCAGCGATACAGATAGCCGTACCGTAGGTGCAACCACAACGGAGGGGTATCTGTTGAGAGGCCAGACAAACGTGTGGTTCCTGAAGAGGGGCAGCAGCCTTTTCAGTAGTTGCAAGGGCAACAGTCTGGATGATTGACTGATCTGGCCTTGTAACAATAACCAAAACGGCCTTGCTGTGCTGGTACTGCGAACGACTGAAAGCAAGGGGAAACTACAGCCGTAATTTTTCCCGAGGGCATGCAGCTTTACTGTATGATTACATGATGATGGCGTCCCCTTGGGTAAAATATTCCGGAGGTAAAATAGTCCCCCATTCGGATCTCCGGGCGGGGACTACTCAAGAGGATGTCGTTATCAGGAGAAAGAAAACTGGCGTTCTACGGATCGGAGCGTGGAATGTCAGATCCCTTAATCGGGCAGGTAGGTTAGAAAATTTAAAAAGGGAAATGGATAGGTTGAAGTTAGACATAGTGGGAATTAGTGAAGTTCGGTGGCAGGAGGAACAAGACTTCTGGTCAGGTGACTACAGGGTTATAAACACAAAATCAAATAGGGGTAATGCAGGAGTAGGTTTAATAATGAATAGGAAAATAGGAATGCGGGTAAGCTACTACAAACAGCATAGTGAACGCATTATTGTGGCCAAGATAGATACGAAGCCCACACCTACTACAGTAGTACAAGTTTATAGGCCAACTAGCTCTGCAGATGACGAAGAAATTGAAGAAATGTATGATGAAATAAAAGAAATTATTCAGATTGTGAAGGGAGACGAAAATTTAATAGTCATGGGTGACTGGAATTCAGTAGTAGGAAAAGGGAGAGAAGGAAACATAGTAGGTGAATATGGATTGGGGGACAGAAATGAAAGAGGAAGCCGCCTGGTAGAATTTTGCACAGAGCACAACATAATCATATCTAACACTTGGTTTAAGAATCATGAAAGAAGGTTGTATACATGGAAGAACCCTGGAGATACTAAAAGGTATCAGATAGATTATATAATGGTAAGACAGAGATTTAGGAACCAGGTTTTAAATTGTAAGACATTTCCAGGGGCAGATATGGACTCTGACCACAATCTATTGGTTATGACCTGTAGATTAAAACTGAAGAAACTGCAAAAAGATGGGAATTTAAGGAGATGGGACCTGGATAAACTGAAAGAACCAGAGATTGTACAGAGATTCAGGAAGAGCATAAGGGAGCAATTGACAGGAATGGGGGAAATAAATACAGTAGAAGAAGAATGGGTAGCTTTGAGGGATGAAGTAGTGAAGGCAGCAGAGGATCAAGTAGGTAAAAAGACGAGGGCTAGTAGAAATCCTTGGGTAACAGAAGAAATATTGAATTTAATTGATGAAAGGAGAAAATATAAAAATGCAGTAAGTGAAACAGGCAAAAAGGAATACAAACGTCTCAAAAATGAGATCGACAGGAAGTGCAAAATGGCTAAGCAGGGATGGCTAGAGGACAAATGTAAGGATGTAGAGGCTTATCTCACTAGGGGTAAGATAGATACCGCCTACAGGAAAATTAAAGAGACCTTTGGAGATAAGAGAACGACTTGTATGAATATCAAGAGCTCAGATGGAAACCCAGTTCTAAGCAAAGAAGGGAAAGGAGAAAGGTGGAAGGAGTATATAGAGGGTCTATACAAGGGTGATGTACTTGAGGACAATATTATGGAAATGGAAGAGGATGTAGATGAAGATGAAATGGGAGATATGATACTGCGTGAAGAGTTTGACAGAGCACTGAAAGACCTGAGTCGAAACAAGGCCCCCGGAGTAGACAATATTCCATTGGAACTACTGACGGCCGTGGGAGAGCCAGTCCTGACAAAACTCTACCATCTGGTGAGCAAGATGTATGAAACAGGCGAAATACCCTCAGACTTCAAGAAGAATATAATAATTCTAATCCGAAAGAAAGCAGGTGTTGACAGATGTGAAAATTACCGAACTATCAGCTTAATAAGTCACAGCTGCAAAATACTAACGCGAATTCTTTACAGACGAATGGAAAAACTAGTAGAAGCCAACCTCGGGGAAGATCAGTTTGGATTCCGTAGAAACACTGGAACACGTGAGGCAATACTGACCTTACGACTTATCTTAGAAGAAAGATTAAGGAAAGGCAAACCTACGTTTCTAGCATTTGTAGACTTAGAGAAAGCTTTTGACAATGTTGACTGGAATACTCTCTTTCAAATTCTAAAGGTGGCAGGGGTAAAATACAGGGAGCGAAAGGCTATTTACAATTTGTACAGAAACCAGATGGCAGTTATAAGAGTCGAGGGACATGAAAGGGAAGCAGTGGTTGGGAAGGGAGTAAGACAGGGTTGTAGCCTCTCCCCGATGTTGTTCAATCTGTATATTGAGCAAGCAGTACAGGAAACAAAAGAAAAATTCGGAATAGGTATTAAAATTCAGGGAGAAGAAATAAAAACTTTGAGGTTCGCCGATGACATTGTAATTCTGTCAGAGACAGCAAAGGACTTGGAAGAGCAGTTGAATGGAATGGACAGTGTCTTGAAAGGAGGATATAAGATGAACATCAACAAAAGCAAAACAAGGATAATGGAATGTAGTCTAATTAAGTCGGGTGATGTTGAGGGAATTAGATTAGGAAATGAGGCACTTAAAGTAGTAAAGGAGTTTTGCCATTTGGAGAGCAAAATAACTGATGATGGTCGAAGTAGAGAGGATATAAAATGTAGGCTGGCAATGGCACGGAAAGCGTTTCTGAAGAAGAGAAATTTGTTAACATCCAGTATTGATTTAAGTGTCAGGAAGTCATTTCTGAAAGTATTCGTATGGAGTGTAGCCATGTGTGGAAGTGAAACATGGACGATAAATAGTTTGGACAAGAAGAGAATAGAAGCTTTCGAAATGTGGTGCTACAGAAGAATGCTGAAGATTAGATGGGTAGATCACATAACTAATGAGGAAGTATTGAATAGGATTGGGGAGAAGAGAAGTTTGTGGCACAACTTGACCAGAAGAAGGGATCGGTTGGTAGGACATGTTCTGAGGCATCAAGGGATCACCAATTTAGTATTGGAGGGCAGTGTGGAGGGTAAAAATCGTAGAGGGAGACCAAGAGATGAATACACTAAGCAGATTCAGAAGGATGTAGGTTGCAGCAGGTACTGGGAGATGAAAAAGCTTGCACAGGATAGAGTAGCATGGAGAGCTGCATCAAACCAATCTCAGGACTGAAGACCACAACAACAACATGGATGTAGAAACGTTTGAGGACTATTTGTGTTATACATGAATTTTATAATAAAATAAACAGTCGTTCTTACATCTTAAAATTCAAAGTTGAAAAACTGCAACCGATGGTGACACAACATGTATCACTTCACTGTACTAACTCAGCAGCAACTGATGGCATATCCATCCTGCTGATGGACTTACATCAACCACCAGAGTATAACAGTCTTTATGAAGTTTCTGGTTTAGAAAATAAGGTACAGTGATGCGTCATATTCCACAACTTGGCATTCATTATGATCCAAAATTACTTTGAGAAAGTCACACTAAATACATATGCCCAAAGTTAGTCCAAGCCACCTATTTGCTGAGTAAATTAAGGACCTGTGTGACTGACAGCCTACTGCTGAACTCTTATCATGCTGCAGCACTGTTATTGGGCAATTACTCTGAAGTGAAAAAAAAAATTTGTTTGCCACAAGAAATCCATTCGGTGCATTGCTAAAGTAAAAAGCCTCATATAGTGTAGAGAATACTTTAAAGAGCTCAAAATGCAGATGATCGCATCCTTGTATATTCTCAGCTGCATGGTGCATATCAAGGGAATCCAAGACAGCCATGAATTATGAGTATGACATACACCAAAGGCAGATGATTGACATCCCAGTTACTAGGCTCAAAAAAACAAAAAAACAAAAAACAAAGTGGTAACACATATATAGGAACACAATTATTTAATACGTTACCAACTACACCATGCAGTGTATTACAGCACGTCTTCAGAAACATCGAAATAAGGTGGCAAGAACAAAAAAAAAAAACCCTTCTATACGATACAAGAATTTAAAATGTGCAATAAAAATGATTTAATCTACTAAAATTGTTGTATGACGTGGCCACTATATTATCTGAGCGTTTCTTAAAATGTTTATTGTGTCTGACTGTTGTGCTTTATTTTCATGACGTATTTATACTTCATGATTAACACGTTCGAGCATATCTAATTTGTATTTGTTAAAATGTTTCCCTCGGCATTTTTATTGTGTCACACATACTGTTTCTCATTTTTCCATTCTGCATGACGCATTTATATTTAATGATCGTTACAAATGCGTAGTATAAATCGTGTATATTCCTTTTCATGTTCAGAATGTATCACTTGTTATGCAGCTATACAATATATGTAAAATGACGATACCACTTGCACGAAAAACACTTAAAGATGTATCAATAAATCAATATCAAATTCCCCTACTCACCTCTGCACGCAACTGGAAGGAAAAATAGCTAAGTACGATGACTCCTCGTCCACAAGCTAAGTAAACGACAAGAGATCTCCAATCTGTTCTTCCACAGCTACAAATTACACCTGCAAGGAACGCTAAGCTAACTCAGCAAAATTGCAGTCATTGCCTTGAAAGAGCACACTGGTTGCTTTGGAGCGCTGTCGATGGTTTATATCTGGTAACAGGCGATCACGTCCACCTTCAATACTGATGTAAGTCATGGTAGTAAAGTGGTGGGCACATGCCAGTCGGTTATGTGGAAATCATCAAAGTAAGGTGAGTCAATGTGTAAATGTGAAAGTGTGGCAGAAATTGCCTTGAGATTTCTGACTCCTTCTGTTGATTTGAAACCACCCAAGTAGTAGGACAAAAAAGCATCAGGGCATCTTGTTAGTGCAGGTTGCCTGCATCAGGGGCAGGCATACATTCAGGATCAAACCAATTGATCTTCTCCATATCAGCTCTTAACCTATTGCTCCCTTTTGATTGACAGGTCCTTAACCTATTGTAATACGCCACTTTATATCAGGCTGATACCAAATTAATTAATTAATCACCCCCATCTCTCCTCATGATGTCATGGGGTTTCCCCCTCATCCCTCCCCCATTGGTTTCAGCGCCACTTTTTGAATTTCATGCACATTTGAATGGGTTTCTGGGCCACATTAAATTGTCTCTCACCCCTCTGAGAAATCCTGAGCCACTTTTGCTATCAAATTAATTAACTAATTAATTAAATAGATCAAAACTATTGGCAGGAAATAGCCTGCTGTGCCACTTTCATTATTCATGAGCTGCTTAAGATTGTTCAAATAACCGACCTCCCACTCTATCAAATTGACTGACTAATTAATTAAATCGGTTCCCCCCCCCCCCCCCGCCCCCCATGAACCATGGACCTTGCCGTTGGTGGGGAGGCTTGCGTGCCTCAGCGATACAGATAGCCATACTGTAGGTGCAACCACAATAGAGGGGTATCCGTTGAGAGGCCAGACAAATGTGTGGTTCCTGAAGAGGGGCAGCAGCCTTTTCAGTAGTTTCAGCGGCAACAGTCTGGATGATTGACTGATCTGGTCTTGTAACACTAACCAAAACGGCCTTGCTGTGCTGGTACTGCGAACGGCTGAAAGCAAGGGGAAACTACAGCTCTAATTTTTCCCGAGGGCTTGCAGCTTTACTGTATGGTTAAATGATGATGGCGTCCTCTTGGGTAAAATATTCTGGAGGTAAAATAGTCCCCCATTCGGATCTCCGGGTGGGGACTACTCAAGAGGATGTCGTTATCAGGAGAAAGAAAACTGGCGTTCTACGGATCGGAGTGTGGAATGTCAGATCCCTTAATCGGGCAGGTAGGTTAGAAAATTTAAAAAGGGAAATGGATAGGTTGAAGTTAGATATAGTGGGAATTAGTGAAGTTCGGTGGCAGGAGGAACAAGACTTTTGCTCAGGTGAATACAGGGTTATAAATACAAAATCAAATAGGGGTAATGCAGGAGTAGGTTTAATAATGAATAAAAAAATAGGAATGCGGGTAAGCTACTACAAACAGCATAGTGGACGGATTATTGTGGCCAAGATAGACATGAATCCCACGCCTACTACAGTAGCACAAGTTTATATGCCAACTAGCTCTGCAGATGACGAAGAAATTGAAGAAATGTATGATGAAATAAAATAAATTATTCAGATAGTGAAGGGAGACGAAAATTTAATAGTAATGGGTGACTGGAATTCAGTAGTAGGAAAAGGGAGAGAAGGAAACGTAGTAGGTGAATATGGAGTGGGGGTAAGAAATGAAAGAGAAAGCTGCCTGGTAGAATTTTGCACAGAGCACAACTTAATCATGGCTAACACTTGGTTCAAGAATCATAAAAGAAGGTTGTATACATGGAAGAAGCCTGGAGATACTGACAGGTTTCAGATAGTTTATATAATGGTAAGATAAAGATTTAGGGACCAGGTTTTAAATTGTAAGACATTTCCAGGGGCAGATGTGGACACTGACCACAATCTATTGGTTATGAACTGTAGGTTAAAATTGAAGAAACTTCAAAAAGGTGCGAATTTAAGAAGATGGGACCTGGATAAGCTGACTAAACCAGAGGTTGTACAGAGTTTCAGGGAGAGCATAAGGGAACAATTGACAGGAATGGGGGAAAGAAATACAGTAGAAAAAGAACGGGTAGGTCTGAGGGACGAAGCAGTGAAGGCAGCAGAGGACAAGTAGGTAAAAAGACGAGGCCTAGTAGAAATCCTTGGGTAACAGAAGAAATATTGAATTTAACTGATGAAAGGAGAAAATATAAAAATGCAGTAAATGAAGCAGGCAAAAAGGAATACAAACGTCTCAAAAATGAGGTCGACAGGAAGTGCAAAATGGCTAAGCAGGGATGGCTAGAGGACAAATGTAAGGATGTAGAGGCTTATCTCACTAGGGGTAAGATAGATACTGCCTACAGGAAAATGAAAGAGACCTTTGGAGAAAAGAGAACCACTTGTATGAATATCAAGAGCTCGGATGGAAACCCAGTTCTAAGCAAAGAAGGGAAAGCAGAAAGGCGGAAGGAGTATATAGAGGGTCTCTACAAGGGCGATGTACTTGAGGACAATATTAGGGAAATGGAAGAGGATGTAGATCAAGATGAAATGGGAGATATGATATTGCGTGAAGATTTTGACAGAGCACTGAAAGACCTGAGTCGAAACAAGGCCCCCGGAGTAGATAACATTCCATTAGAACTACTGACAGCCTTGGGAGAGCCAGTCCTGACAAAACTCTACCATCTGGTGAGCAAGATGTATGAGACAGGCGAAATACCCTCAGACTTCAAGAAGAATATAATAATTCCAATCCGAAAGAAAGCAGGTATTGACAGATGTGAAAATTACCGAACTATCAGTTGAATAAGTCACGGCTGCAAAATACTAACGCGAATTCTTTACAGACGAATGGAAAAACTAGTAGAAGCCGACCTCGGGGAAGATCAGCTTGGATTCCGTAGAAATATTGGAACACGTGAGGCAATACTGACCCTACGACTTATCTTGGAAGCTAGATTAAGGAAAGGCAAACCTACGTTTCTAGCATTTGTAGACCTAGAGAAAGCTTTTGACAATGTTGACTGGAATAGTCTCTTTCAGATTCTGAAGGTGGCAGGGGCAAAATACAGGGAGCGAAAGGCTATTTACAATTTGTACTGAAACCAAATGGCAGTTATAAGAGTCGAGGGGCATGAAAGGGAAGCAGTGGTTGGGAAGGGAGTGAGACAGGGTTGTAGCCTCTCCCCGATGTTATTCAATCTGTATATTGAGCAAGCAGTGAAGGAAACAAAAGAAAAATTCGGAGTAGGTATTAAAATCCATGGAGAAGAAATAAAAACCTTGAGGTCCGCCGATGACATTGTAATTCTGTCAGAGACAGCAAAGGACTTGGAAGAGCAGTTGAACGGATTGGATGGCGTCTTGAAAGGAGGATATAAGATGAACATCAACAAAAGCAAAACGAGATTAATGGAATGTAGTCGAATTAAGTTGGGAGATGCTGAGGGTATTAGATTAGGAAATGAGACACTTAAAGTAGTAAAGGAGTTTTGCTATTTGGGGAGCAAAATAACTGATGATGGTCGAAGTAGAGAGGATATAAAATGTAAACTGGCAATGGCAAGGAAAGCGTTTCTGAAGAAGATAAATTTGTTAACATCGAGTATAGATTTAAGTGTCAGGAAGTCGTTTCTGAAAGTATTTGTATCGAGTGTAGTCATGTATGGAAGTGGAACATGGACGCTAAATAGTTTAGACAACAAGAGAATAGAAGCTTTCGAAATGTGGTGCTACAGAAGAATGCTGAAGATTAGATGGGAAAATCACATAACTAACGAGGAGGTATTGAATACGATTGGGGAGAAGAGAAGTTTGTGTCACAACCTGACTAGAGGAAGGGATCAGTTGGTAGGACATGTCCTGAGGCATCAAGGGATTACAAATTTAGCATTGGAGGGCAGCGTGGAGGGTAAAAATCGTAGAGGGAGACCAAGAGATGAATACACCAAGCAGATTCAGAAGGATGTAGGTTGCAGTAGGTACTGGAAGATGAAGAAGCTTGCACAGGATAGAGTAGCATGGAGAGCTGCATCAAACCAGTCTCAGGACTGAAGACAACAACAACAACAACAACAACAACATTCTTCAGTTTTTCATGGTGGATACTGGAAATGTTATTTGATTGGCGGGAAATTGACTGGAGTGTGGAATACTGATCAAACAATTTATGGGATACAAGGCATTGTTTGGAATTGCAGCGCTTTTTTTAAATTCTGGAACAAGTACTTACAGTGTTAAAAAGCTTTTGATCGCAAAGCACACAACGTTTTCCGGGCCACACCACGTCACTTGCCTCATGTATTCCCACGACTGCAGGTCCCGTGACCGCTGATAGCTGCCACACAACCAGCTGACTCATGTGGCGCACAGGCCGAAGTTGCACTAAGGCCCGAAAAGCTTCAAGTGGTGGCAAACCTTTGGTATTTAGTACATGAGAAATACCTGTCGAAATACATGCTCTCTCTCTCTCTCTTTCAAGTGGATGCTTCCTGTTTGTGTGAACCAATATATGCAAAAACACACATACCAAGATGTGCCCTCCCCCCCCCCCCCGTCCCTTCCATCCCCTGCCCCTGCTCCCCTAGCCACTCATGCAGGCCTGGCGTTGGTGGTCAGTAATTCCCTTTGTTCTCACACTTCCACTGCTATGTAAACCTGTAGCGGATGGAACAGACTTTCGAGAAGAAGTAGGTAGCCTCTGTTGTGTCCCACACGAACCTCACCTTTGTCCTGAATGAAGTAGTGGATACATGATAAGCCTTCCTCCCCCCAGCTGTAGATGTCTTGAAAATATTCCCTCACTCTATCAGGTTCATTGACTAATTAATTAAATTATATCCTTTATGTGCAGCCAGTTTTTCCTTGCACCCTATTGGCGGATACTAGGACTGGTATATTTGGTGAGATTCGATCCTACAACTGGCCAATTTCCAAACCCTACTGTTCCCCCTTCTGAATTTTTTCCCCTTGTCTCGCATTGGTGCATGCTGGCAGAGTTAAGTCGTTTGGTAATAAGTCCATTACGCTGGGCACAGCTGAAACTTCCAAATTTCAGCTCATTTGCATGCTATGTCCTTAAACAATTTGGAGAATAGGCTGGAAAAATGAGTACTCGCATTACCACTACTGGAAGCAATAAACTGATTAGTCGGGAATTTGATGTTGCGATTGAGTTTTTAAAGCATTATAGAATTCCTAAATTGGTCCTCTCTATTACATTCAGAATGAGGAGGAAGAGTCTACTGCGTGATGGGATAGAGACAATAACAACAAGCGCCACTGCAAGACAGAGTCCACTGCGATGTAGTGAGATAACAACACACTTAAACCATGATACAATCCACAGCAGTTGTCACGACTGGGTGTTGGAGTTAGCTGAAACACTCAAACATACTGTGCAATCATGTCCCCATGTCCACACGATGCACTCCAGACCAGATGTCACTAGCCGCTAGTCGCCGCCCTGGCACGCTCATCTCAGCCTCTCAGAGAGGACCACCTGGTCGTGAAGGGTGTATAAGATGACCGGAATGGTTGGGATTCGGATTTTATAAGTACGTCTAGCACCAACACTCGCCTGATTGAATCTTGTCAATTTTCCAAGGAGAATAATCACAACACATATGATCATGAAGGTTGCCTTAGGGATACTGAGTATTAGTTTGCTGTTCAGCTAGAGAGAGTACTGCTACCAGGACTTGCCCTCGCAGCTGTGGGCAAGAATCAACTAGCTGGCTGGCCAGAACTTTTCTTCGCACCCGGCACTCGCGAGAGCCTTAAGCCGGAAATGTCCATTTGTTCTGGTCATGGGCCACCTTTTCCATGTGCCCCGCACTCCAAATGGTGTCATTCTAGGAAACCAGCCATATATTTATCTCAGTAATTACAATTAAATATTACGATTCCAGCCCCAATCTGATGACATTCGGCAATGAGGGAAGTATTGGGAATAGATCCTCCTGAAGGCTGTGGCTGTGGAAATATTAATATCTATATCCCTCTTGTGACAGGACATAATTTTCCACGTAAATCCCTTATCCCTCTTACGGCTATCAGTCTTTTAAAATTGCAGTCTCCCATGTTGAATCCATACTTCCCTTACAAATGGGCATAGTTATTTTCTTTGCACATGTCAGAACAATGACCGCAGTAACTGTACACCCCATCACAAACTTTATTAGCCTGCCAATCACAGTGATTCTGTCATACATAACCTACTACGTATAATACGTCGCCAATAACTGAATGCTGGTAGCATGAAACAATACAGAGCAAAAATCTGCAACGGCTAGACATGTCTCATTTGTTTTTCTTGCGAGTGGTACCAGTCTTCTTAGGAAGAGAGATGTGACTGTCTTATAAGTGACCCGATATTAAAAACGTGATCGCAACGATCATGTTACTTTCAACCAACATGAAAATCGGTCCAGGTTCTACAGCCACCCACAAGTAATGGTAATGATATCCATGTTGAAAACTGTTCATGGTTTATAAATTGAGGTATGGTATTGCTTCCGAATGGGATGGTCTTCCACACAAATACCACAACACAGAATACAGATGATGATCTTGAGTAATGGGGAAATGGGGCTCCAAGGACACTTTTGATAACTAATTGATATGTAAATTAATTAAGTTGATGAATTAATTACCCACACCCCTCATCCCCCAACCCCACCATCAGATCATGTCATGGGTTTTCCCCTGCCGCCATGTGAATCACCAACCCCTCCTCCATCCCCACCTGCCCTCTCCCTCCCCTACCAGCCCTATTGGCAGGAATTTCGAATTTTGGCGGAATTTCGAATTTTGGTGGGAAATTGAAGAAATGGTGGGAAGTTCTGACATCGTTGCAAAGCATGCAAAATACTTGAGAGCACCAGAAATAAATGAAACGGGCTAAATGAACCGGCGGTCCACACGTATTGTGCGTTGAAAAAGTGCTGGTAGCAGTATAGGCCTTAAGAGCTGTAGGAGCAATGGGTTTCATAGAGGGAGCAGAGTTAATTAATGATTCGAAATCTGAATCACAGATTTATCATGATGACATGAATGGGTTAGAAAGAGAAATGGTTAGAGCAGAAATTGATTCCTATCGTCCCAGCTGGTAGAGTTGTTGTTCTGATAACGTGCCGTGTTATAGACACATAAGGCCGCCACTACTGCAATTTGCAGAAGGGACAGAACCGAATGGCTCTTCCAGAATAGAGTGATGTACTGTTCTAAAGCTCCTACCATGCAACTGTGCATTGAACACTATAGAGCTAATCTGGACCTCAATGAAACGAAAAATTGTAGAAAAAACGGTTCTTAATTGAAATACCCTAAAAACAAATAATCAAAAAGTCTGTATCTAAGGTTACCTATCATGATTGGTTAAAAGCTTGCGAACATGTAAAATGTATTGAAAAGGGCTATTGTCGCAGAGAAAAAGGAACAGAGAATATGAGTATTGGTCGACTGGAGAATGAAAAAGAATATGCAGCACATGACGACGGCAGCTATAAGCAAACTCACACGGCGGCTGAAATTGGAAAAAATAACAGAGAAACAGATACAGCAGATGAAGAATTTGGGGTCAGCTGCTTGTATTATGGACCATACACTTCGTAACTGCAATAACTATGGTTAGTGCAATTTTCATTGCATAACTGCAGTTGTCTCGTCCTTTCTTCCCTCTGCAACATCGACTGACTCACGACTCCAATTACAATAATACTGTGTCGATTAATAACGGTCTTGAGCCTTCGAGTTAGTATATGGGCGATAATCTTATAGTCGTTGTTAGCAACATTATGAGTCTGAGGTTTCCGATGAATACTGCGTGATTCTTTGTGTGCCAGAACAACATTTAATTTCACAGAGTCCTTTGGGATTTCTACATAAGGAATCAATTCACTGTATATGTATAATAATTTAGTCTTCATTTTTTCTTAGTGAATCTGATAAAACTCTGAGCGTATTGCATCAGTGCCCGGCGATTTGTTTTTAGGACTGTGTGCTACTGAAGTTTCTAGTTCTTATTCGTGACTTTGGGAAGTTAGATTTTTTGAGTCGGTATTGCCGAATTGCTTGGTAAGAAGTCTTCCTGGGCATTGTTAGCAAACATCCACTAGACCAACCGGATTTTATGTCCTGAGGTACCGACAAAATGGCTGACTGATTGCAAAAGTTTTGCAGTGGGGGAGATCCAAAACGCAACAGGAAACTATCAGTATTAAATGCAATTAACACGTCAAGTATTTGAAACTCCCAGAAAGTGAAGATGCATGCTTTGAGGAAATTCAGGCAAATGCCGACAGACGGCATGACAAGCTGAATAGGATAGGCAGTTGAAAGAAAATGGTCGCATCCCTAGCTGTGTGCACCGTAGGAGAACAATGAGCAGTAATACGATTTTCGTGCTCGGAGGGCGTAAAACGTCGACAGATCCACAGAAGCACGTTGAAAAGGCACGGAGATAGCTGCACTAATGAGACAAGAGTGTAAGAGTGGGTAGAAGCCTTTAAAAGTAGACGTATGCCATTCACAGATGAGCAGTGCTCTGGTTGTCCCAACACGACCGTTACAGACGAGAATGTTGGAGGCGCTGACGCCATGATTCGTGAGAACCGGTGTATTTCTGTAGAAGCTTTAGCCAGGGAACTGAGTATCAGTGTTGGACCACTCGTATCGTTGTAAGTGAGGTTCTCAAGTACCGTTTTTTTGTGTGCATGATGGGTGCCTAGGTTGCTCATTGGTGAAAACAAGATGGTGCCTTTTCAGGCTGTCACATCATTTCTGGCGCGATATAACACTGAAGGACACTCCTTTCTGTCATGTATCGTCACGGGAAATGAAACTTGGGTCCATCACTATGAACCAGAAAGCAAAAGACAGTCTTCAGAATGCGACATACATCTTCTCCAGCCAAGAAGAAATTCAAGTGTCAGCTCTCTGATGGAAACGTCCTTTTCACCCTATTCTGGAATAGGAATGTGTCGATTTTGGAGCACTATCAGCAGAGAGGTGCAAGAGTGAATAGCGCCTGGTACAGCACCATGTTGGAGAATGACGCAAAGTCAGCAATACGGAGCCATCGCGGAGGGCTTCTGTCTAGAGGCGTTCTTCTTCTTCACGACAACGCTCGCCCGCACACCGCCGCTGCAACTCCTGCCGTAATCCGGAGATTGAGATTTCAAATCGTACTGCATCCCCCTTCCAGCTCTGATCTCGCACCTTCGGATTACCGTGTATTTGGAGCTCTGAAGGGGGCTCTCAGAGGACACTGATTTGAAAGTGATGATGAGATCAAAGAAGTGGTGCACTCATGGTTGCGGCTACAACCGAAAACCTTTTATTCGGATGGAATAGAAAATTTAGTGCAATGGTATGAGAAGTGTATCAAAATGGTTGGTAGTTATGTTGAAAAACGGCGTCTTGTTTGTATGTGTAAGTGAAATATATGCTTCGCAAAAATAGTTTCCTGTTACTTTTTGAATCAACCTCGTAGTAGCGCTTGGAAATATTCTGATCTTCAAAGGTGATTTTTTTTCTTTTTTTGAGAATTGCATAGTACTGCTTTAAGAAATTGATACTGGGGATTGAACCTCAAATCCTACAAGTATGAAGAAAATCGGAAAGCGCTAGTCAGTAAGGTCCCCTGTTAAGATGAAACAAGAAGCCTGTCATTGGTAGGAAACCTGAAAGCCAAATTCAAACAGACAACTCTTTTATATTACGCAAGCTCTTATAGTATCATATTTATCACTGAAGACGAGTGTAATGATTTATTTTAGGTTAAGATAATAACTACTAAATTTTCGTACTATTTTGAACCAAGCAAAGATTTAAAATACGAACGTGAAGAAGCAAGGTGGAGGATGACAGATGAGAAAATTTCTCGGTGGGCATAGCAGAGTGGTGGAAGAGACACGGGAGTGGGTTCTCTGAGTACGGGTGAGATGCGGAATGGCGGCGGCAGCCAGTGGGAGTTTATTGGCACACTCCGGCAAATGAGACTGGTGTTGTCATCGCTGATGGTGCATCCAGTGGCCCGGTATTATGAGCTAATTCTGCTGTAGTGTCACCTATGTTGCAAGGATTAGATGGGTCCTACTTTCAGTAGAAGATATGGCTGTCATCTGCTGCGGCTCATAAAGGAAAGGACCACCACCTTCTTGTAAAATGAACCACGTGCCACCAAAAACTTCCTGGAAGGACGTTCTTGTTCACTGATTTTAACGCTACTGCAATGCTTTAGAATATCATTTGAGTAAGCTATTATTTTTGCAAGGAATATATTAGTGACATTAATATTGAACCATTGAGCAGTTATCTCCAAAGTCATTATAAATTACTGGCTCCGCCACAACTGCAAACTTTCTTCCGGAGAATTTAGTGGGGAAACGATATCAGAGAAGGTGAGGAGCTGCCTGACGTCATCTCGCTGAAAGTGCTATGAAGGTATCATAAGTAAGTGCATCTTCCAGCTACACGGAAGGGTAACCGGCACAATTTTAAACAGTAGAATTAACTAGCCAATTACCTTTTACTTTATTTATTCTGTCACTGTTACAATTTGTTGTTAGAACATATTATTTGCTTTACTGAAATTAGTAAGGAACTTTTAATGTTTTCCATATACCTGTTCGGCTCCAGTTCTTCCATTAAGTTGCGAGTCGCCTTTCAGCATTATTGGCCAAAGCATTGTGTTCAGAGTTCGTAAATAGGTAAAGTATTGGTGATGGCAGCACAGCTTGTTCCCAGGTGCGAAGAGTTTCTTGTACGGGGTATCTATGTAGAATACGTGTTTATATCGTCAGTGGATCTCATTTGACCGTGCAGATGGCGTGTTATTGGATTGGGCGCAACACGATAAGAAATTGGCCAGGTGTAGACAGGATTCGCACTCTATGGGTTCTGCACAAACTTAATTATGTATATAGACAATGCATCCGTCCTGGGAACCGAGAATCTCGACCATTTTTGTCCGTTTTCGACACTGATACTGGCAAAATATCTGTTCCAGAAGACTTTCGGGAATGTTTCAAGTTTGAAGTCGGATAACAAATGACCAAATAAATACATTTTTTGTGTGAAATAACTACAAATTAACATTTTTCGGATTTTTTCTTTGCTTGTATTGCGAAACATTGCTGTTTACGAAATTTTATGATTCTAGGTCAGTGGTAAGGGCCCTATAGATTTCGCTGTTGAGTTTGCGAGTATCAAAACAAGAGAATAAATGGCCGCATGTTTTATAGTATTTATTACACCTCCAAGAGACAATAGTATCCGATATAAATTACAACTTGGTTTGTCTACTCGTTCCTGAGAAATGGGCCTTAACGGACGGGTGGACAGACGGACAGACAGGCAGTCGGATAACAAATGACAAAAATTTTTTTTCGTTTCGGTTTTCTCCGTAACTTGTACTATGAAATCTTGCTTCTTGCCAAATTTCACGATTTTATGTCAAGGGGAAGTACCCTAAATGTTTGCATGGGTAAGTGACTTTAATGGCCACATCTTTTGACTGCGTTAGCTTAGTTACGTTTTTAACACGATAAGAGACCGTGGACCTTAATACGTGACACCAATTTGAAATCTTTACGTCAATCTGTTCCTGAGAAAAATGGTTTTTAATAGTCGGACGGACAGACAGACAGACAACGGACAACGAAGTGATCCTATAAGGGAGGGATGGCCGCCTTGATTATACCCATGATCTAGTGTTTACTTACGAAACGCTGTCCGATCGACCACTTACACACTTCTTGAAATTTTAAATGAAACAGAATAGTTCGGTATACAGTTAGGTAGTATTTTTTATCTTATAAGGAGGCAAAACATAAATTGAAAATTATTCTTAATAAATACTTTTTCATATTAGTGTGAGCACTGTGGCTGAGCATCTTCCGCTAGATTAGCAAAATCAGGTTTGTAGTTGGAAATTGCCAAACTTAAAGAATCCAATGTATGAGCGTCTATCAAGCGGGAAAGGGGTTTACTTTTTGTTTGTTCTAAGTAGGAGAATGCTGATTCACATAAATATGTTTAACCAAAACACGAATGCAGTTTTTCAACATATTTCTTAAAATTTGGATATTTCTCATTGGAAAGCAGTGCTAATATATCTAGACCAAAGGATGACCTTGCTTTTAGAAATAGGTCGCAGTGCAGAGTAATAATTTCGTTTTGAAGTATCTTATGGTCCATTTGAAATGTACCTGCAAATTTTTGTAGCCATTTCATAGATGTCACTATGATCAATGGACTTATCAAACGGATAAGGATGAATTCCACCAACTTCTCAGTTTTTTTCAAATAATTAAAGCGAATTTCGGAGTCTGATACTGCCTTAATTTCTGCCGTGTATTTGTCAGGAATGAAACTGTAGGTGGGATGTTTTTCCATGTGATCCTTGATGTTTACAAATCGTTGATTTTTTTCCTCTCGATGCCAACTGTCATAGACTCTGTTTGACTTTGTAATGCTGCACTAGAACTCATCATTTCTGCTGCTACAATACACGACTGAAATATAGCCCAATATTTGAACAAAATTCAGTGCTCGCACTAGCAATTGCGGGCTATTAACTTGATTGTTACACTAACTCCCCTCAGGATAAAACAGTGCATTCCTTCGTACACGCAAGCTACACATACTCTACACAACAAGCTCTCTCAACAATACGTACAATGGACAGAGGCCACGCAATACGCACATACGCGCAGCTAAACCTTTGTTATTAACTGTGGAAACCGAAAATTTCTTGGGGGGACGACATTAGAAGCGGGGTCGGTATTGGATCCCCTTATCTTAGCTACTGGTAAGTGTACTTGTGTTGGTGTTGAGTTAGGGCGAGATGAGTGACTGACCAGCGTGCCGCAGGTGGGCCGGTAGAAGCCGAGCAGCAGCGGCACGGGCAGCGAGCGGCCGCAGCCCGGGGGCCCCACCAGCGCCACGCTCTGCCCTTCACGTAGCTGCAGCGAGAACTCGCGCAGCTGCGGCGGGCCCGGCCGGAATCCCACCTTGTAGAACCGGATGTTGCCTCGCATACTCTGCCACACAACAGACATTACACACATCTCATCGAAAGCGTCAAGCAGTGTCTTGTCGAAATTCGTAACGTGTTAAAATACAGTGGGACTCCTTAAGAAAATTTATCCACTGGTAGTTCACACATTCTTAAACATTTCACTTATATTAACGAGGATCAGAAAGTAAAGTACAACAATTTTTTCTCCTCCGCTATTGCAGTTGCAATGCTGAAATTTCGCGACGATATACACACATCAAAAAACCTTTTGCATCACCCCGGTTCTCAGAATTCCTGAAGATAGACGGTACTGTGGACATTGTATCACATACACAGTCCCTTTGACTGTTCAGAGATGTCACTAAACCCGCCCAAAGATGTAAACAACCAAGCATGAGCAGCGCCTATTGGACAGAGGGGGTCCGACAGCCGATCAGTTCCAGTCATTCCACCAGGAAGGAGGTACACGGCTCGTGCTCGTGTTGTCTGTAGTTCAACCATGCCTAGATGGCCAATACCGCGGTTCGATCGCGTCCGCATTGTTGCAGGAATGGCTCTCAACAAGGGAAGTGTCCAGGTGTCTCGGAGTGAACTAAAGCGATGTTGTTCGGACATGGAGGAGATACAGAGAGACAGGAACTGTCGATGACATGCCTCGCTCAAGTTGCCCAAGGGCTACTACTGCATTGGATGACCGCTACCTACAGATTATGACTCGGAGGAACCCTGACAGCAATGACATCATATTGAATAACGCTTTTCGTGCAGCCACAGTACGTCGTGTTACGATTCAAGCTGTGCGAAATAGGCTGCATGATGTGCAACTTTACTCTCAACGCCGATGGCAACCACGACACCATGCAGCGCGGTATAGATGGGCCCAACAACATGCCGACTGGTCCGCTCAGGATTGGCATCACGTTCTCTTCATCGATGAGTGCCGCAATTGGCTTCACCAGACAATCGTCAGAGACGTGTTTGGAGGCAACCCGGTCAGGCTGAACGCCTTAGACACACTGTCCAGCGAGTGCAGCAAGGTGGAGGTTCAAATGGTTAAAATGGCTCTAAGCACTATGGGTCATCAGTCCCCTAGACTTAGAACTACTTAAACCTAACTAACCTAAGGACATCACACACATCCATGCCCGAGGCAGGATTCGAACCTGCGACCGCAGCAGGATCACGGTTCCGGACTGAAGCGCCTAGAACCGCTCGGCGACAGCCGCTGGCAGTGGAGGTTCCCTCATGTTTTCGGGTGGCATTATGCGGCGCCGACGGAAGCCGCTGGTGGTCATGGAAGGCGCCGTAACGGCTGTACGATACGTGAATACTAGCCTCCGACCGATATTGCAACCATATCGGCAGCATATTGGCAAGGCATTCGTCTTAACTGACGACAATTCGCACCCCCATCGTGCACATTTCGTGAATGACTTCCTTCAGGATAACGACATCGCTCGACTAGAGTGGCCAGCATGTTCTCCAGACATGAATCGTATCGAACATGCCCGGGATAGATTGAAAAGGGCTGTTTATGGACGACATGACACACCAATCACTCTGAGGGATCTACGCCGAATCGCCGTTGAGGAGTGGGACAATTTGGACCAACAGTGCCTTGATGAACTTGTGGATAGTATGACACGACGAATACAGGCATGCATCAGTGCAAGAGGACGTGCTACTGGGTATTAGAGGTAACGGTGTGTACCACCTCTGAAGGTCTCATTGTATGGTGCTACAACATGCAATGTGTGGTTTTCATGAGCAATAAAAAGGGCGGAAATGATGTTTATGTTGATCTCTGTTCCAATTTTCTGAACGGGTTCCGGAACTCTCGGAACCGAGGTGATGCAAAACTTTTTTTGGTGTGTGTAGTTTGAAGTTTGCGCTACAGAGGGTATTTTGTTTTCGTTTGCAATACTAGCGAGAGAAGCCTGAAGTTCGAAACAAACATGACGCGCATGTTACTGTTGTCAACTTGTGAAGAGCAGCGAAGTATAGTTCGTTATTTGTGGGGCAAAGGGCGCAAACCGAGTGAAATTCACAGGGACATGTTTGGCGTGTATGTAGCGACTGTATGGAGCGTAGCAATATTTCCAGGCGGTGGACATCGGCCATGTAAACCTTAGCGATTCGCGATGCTCCAGGTGGCCGGCAACAGCTGCATCCCGCAGAATGTTGGAGCCGTTGAGACAGCAAATTTGAATGCCCAGCGTGTAAAACTGCGAACCTTATCACAGAAGTCAACATTTACTATGGTACGATGTACGACATTGTTCATAACGACGCATTGAAATTAGTGACGACTGGGCTGGTTCACTTAAGTCATGACACTGCTGGAGGGCATGGCTTACTGAAAGGAATCGTCACTGGTGACGAGTCTTCGGCATACCACTAAACGCCCAAAACTAAGCAGGGCTCTGTGGAGTGGAAATATGCTGGTTCCCCTGTAAAAAAAAAAAAAAAAAAAAAAAAAAAAAAAAAAAAAAAAAAAAAAAAAAAAAAAAAAAAAAAAAAAACAGAGCCCGGTCCTTGCATCGTCAGACTTTCATTTATTTGGTACCATGAAGAAATTCCTGGCCGGCCAACGCTTTGCAACAAATGCGGAAGTGAAATCAGCAGTTCACAGACAACTATCCTTCAATGAAACGGACTACTATGAACAGGGCATATTGAAACTGATACCACAATTGGACAGATGTGTTGAGAAGGTTGGTGACTGTGTAAAAGTAGATAAAAAATGTAAGATCATTTATGATTTTTTTCTTGTTACGTATTAAATCTTTAGGTAATAAAATTATTGTGAGTCACATTCTAATCAGAGATATACGTTATATGTTTGAAATGAGCAGCAACACCTTCTAAGCGACGCTAATGGCCCAAACTGCACACCAAATTCCAGCTGCCTGTAGTGACAACACATGACGCTATGATTTTTTCATGTAGTTAGTCCACTGTAGATGTTTTGCGTTGATACACGTCATCCTTGATGATCCCCCATGGGTGGAAGTCCATAGACGTTAAATCAGGAGTGCCAGGTGAGTACTCAATAGGACCTCTTCAACCTAGGCTCAGGTAGTATGTCGTCCACGTACAACTTGACAATTCTATGGTAGTAAAGCAGGGATCTGTCTTGTTGCATGTAAAACATTTCATATATATACAAGGCCTTAATAGTAGCCAAAATCCGTGTCTGAATAACTCAAGATACACTATGCAAAAAATTACTAAAAATGATGATGATGTTTGTTTTTTGGGCGCTCAACTGCGCAGTCATCAGCGCCCGTACAAAGTCCCAATTTTTTTCACAGTTCAATTTTTTCACAGTCCGCAGCTTGTGGTCTTGCGGTAGCGTTCTCGCTTCCTGTGCACGGGGTCCCGGGTTCGATTCCCGGCGGGGTCAGGGATTTTCTCTGCCTCGAAATGACTGGGTGTTGTGTCTCTTTCATCATCATTTCATCATCATTGACTCGAAAGTCGCCAAAGTGGCGTCAGCTAGAAAGGACTTGCAATTTCGGCGGTCCAACACACCGCATGGGGTCTCCCGGTCATCAATGCCGTACGATCATTTCATTTTACAGTGCAATCTATCCACTGTCACTAATGATGAGAATGATGATGAAATGATGAGGACCACACAAACACCCAGTCCACGGGCAGAGAAAATCCCCAACCCGGCCAGGAATCGAACCTGAGACCCCATGATCCACAGGTAGCAAATTACGAAAAAGAACTTTTTACAAATACGGGATCCACGGAAGAAAGTTAAGTTTACTATCATGCTATATGTAGGGCGTCCGACAAAATCGAACACGTATTTCGAAAGAACAACATACAGAGCCCAGTCACATTAATTTGACCAACATCTATGTTCGACGTCACCGTGCAATAACCAGTCGCAGATGGCAGGAGGCAGCACGAACAGTATATAAAATGTGTTGGGGGATTTGGAAAACAGTGCAGTCATTGTTGTGATGCGGAAACGGAGCGTTTTATCTGACTCCAGAAGGGCATGATCATTGGATTTTGGGCCAAGGATGGAAGCATTTCCGAAACGGCTAAGTTTTTAAACTGTTTGCATGTCACCATGGTTAAAGTGTACCATGAATGGCAAAATGGTTCTTCCAAAACTTGGGCCGAGAGAACTGTGGTGCCGCTTCCCACGCCCGGGTTCCCGGGTTCGATTCCCGGCGGGGTCAGGGATTTTCTCTGCCTCGTGATGACTGGGTGTTGTGTGATGTCCTTAGGTTAGTTAGGTTTAAGTAGTTCTAAGTTCTAGGGGACTGATGACCATAGCTGTTAAGTCCCGTAGTGCTCAGAGCCATTTGAACCATTTTTGAACTGTGGTGCACCACGGGTCATAAACAGCAGGGATGAACAACAGCTGTGGAGATGTGTACGGGCGAACAGACGTGTGACTGTTGAGTAACAGACCACCCAGATGAATCAGGGGGCTACCAACAGTGTCTCCTCAACGACCGTTCAGTGAATACTGCTGCGTGTAGACCTCCGTAGGAGGCGCCTGGTTCATGTGGCCATGCTGCGTGCCTAGGGTTGGAAGGAACGATGTGAAAGTTTCTTATATTTTTTTAGCTCGTGTTGGTAAGTGCCAAGTTGATATCCAAGAAATGTGTGGTATCAAGAACATTGCAGGGCAACAGAACTACGTGAAAATTTTATATTTGTACGGAAATATGTGGAGTTCATGTTACACGATGCGAAATCCAGACTAGCTGGTACATCAAACCATTCGTCTGAGAGAAAGCAATCCATTTTCCACGAAAGTTACATATGCCATCTGACTGCGAAACAAAATGACAGATTAAAATGTTGGCTCTGAATATTGCTAATCTTTATATTTAGTCTTGCAAACATTCATCGTTCCAGAACTGTTACTGTAATTACACAGCAAATGAACATAAAAATTAGCGCATCTGACTCTCCGATAAAACTGCTTGAAAATTCGTAACATAGCACTTTACTGAAATTGTCTACTGGTATTAAGACTCTTAAATGATATGATTTTCACCTGCACGCTCCGAAAATTGCTATGCCTTACAGTGTACATGAACTTTGATGGTAATTAAATTTGTTGGCCTACCCACGGAACGCCCATTTGCTCTGCAACTTGTTGCTATTAGGAATAATGATGTAACTGTCAAAAATCAAATTTCATTTGCCATCCTTTGAATGTGCAATGCAAGATAGTATCTTACAATTCTCATAAAATGGTTCTCAGTACAGAACTCAAGATGTGCAATGAAAGTACAAATGAAAACGGGGAACTAATCTTAACAACTGATAAATGAGAACAAAGGGTCTAAGTTTAATTATTAATTAACTATTCATTAAGCCTTGACAACAATACCCGTGTGGGGACGTAGAACCACTGGCTCTACCCCCCAATAATAATGCTGCCCTACCACAACAATAAGAACTGTATCTTTGCCAGATCAGTCCTCTGTAGCATGTGCTCTATGCTACATGCTTTGCTTATACGCTGCGAGAATAAAAGTATTCGTAGTAATTACTACTCCCACTAGCCACACTCTGGTATTTTCTTTTCAACCGCGCCGAGAAATAGTTATATTTGCGCCGGCACGCTGCCGTTCACCAGTGCCGCGAAGTGGCATCACTACAGGAGATTTATTTGTGCATCTATGTGGTGTTCTCGCCGATTCCCAAACGATATAAACAGTGCAACTGTGGTTCTCGAACGGTCGATAATGTTCCCATTGTTACAACAACAGCCAAACGAGGGCATGGTTACTTCTCACCAAACAGACGAACACTAAATCGCAAATCACGTACGATGTTATCCGTGAAGGTGGTGCTACATCAATAGTGAGCATACACGTCCCCACCTCCCACCTAACCAGTTACATACCTATCAGTGACATTGTTAATGAACTACACCGCACTCATTTACATTCTAATTACTCAGCGCGTATCGACATTCAATGTGCAACATACCAAATTACGAATACCCTTCAGAGTATCGCAATTGTTGACAACAGTCGCCACCATATACGACCGCCTTCCATTGCAGAGAACCGATACTTGCCGGGTTTTTGCGAACAAATCCGTCCTACAAGTGACCTTCCTGTACCAGATCATGTTTTTCCACGACCTACGCCAGAACTTTACGTTCCGCGCGATACCGTACATCACACAGGTGAAGTCACACTTGTTAGGCCGCGCCGCGACCTGCGTCACATTATTGCGACGACGTCACACCGACAACAGGCGCGCCGCGCTCCGGGCCACGCCTGCCACGTGACGTCACTCAACAAGTAGGCACTCTGTCCCTACCTCCAACAGGGCAAGGTTTTCACACCTCACGACCTCAGCGTATTAATACGGTGAGCCTGACCGCAACAGCGAACCACGCACTGCGGAAACACAAGGAGTACCTACAACGGCTGCCACGTTGGGTGACCAACCTTGATGCACCATCTGTCACGATTGCCACCAACCAAGACCCATCCATCGCGCCACGTTCCTCGGTACCCCACTACAACACCGTCTTCCACGACACCGACGCACCAGCCATGACACCCACGATGCGTCCTGTGACAATCGATCATGATACCCACATTACCGACACACCTTGACAACTGGATGCTTGCCCTCATTCAATATCACATCTTGATAAACACTCACATTGGCTGCGGTACCAACGCCAACACTGCTCGCATCTACGACCAGCCCGTGTCAGCCTGTACACTGGCCGCACCCACGGATACCACCACACACAGTGCTCACTGCGCAGCGCTCAGTTAACCGACAGTCGCCGAGCCACTCTGACCTCAGCCAAGCCCTTCCACGCCGTGCACGCGGCAGCCTCGCAAGACACCGCTGCAGCGAGTCACCAACAATCAGATACCATGATGGACCCAGATGCCGTGTTTGTAGAGGAATGTAAACAACCACCAGCTGCATTCATGCCCGGCCGTCGATCCACACCTAACAGTCACAACATCTCACCCAGCCAGGGTGCTGCACCTACCTGGATGCACCATCCCTGTTGGTTCCACGCACGCTTCAGTGCCGATGCATCCTGCTGTTGTCTCTCAGCTATGCTACCTGTTACAGCAGTTATAGCAGGCGCATCAGATCTCTCTTTGCTTCAAGGCGACAACACTCATATCCCATGTCTATATTCTAACAGCGTGTGGCTCTTCATTTACGAGCATACTCCCTTGTCAACACAGGTGCCAAAGTTAGCACGCTGCCACCTAAGCTGGCACCTAGTAAACGTACACCATCCGCTATACAACAACGCGCTGTAAACGATTCAGTGATTCCCATGATAGGCACATCCTCTATTACAGTTAAAGTGGACAACCACACCCCTCGCCCATGGACGTTTTTTGTGGCCGACACCGTAGAGCCAGTGTTGGGTGCAGATTTTTTGAGGGATTACAACTTGCTGCTGGACCTGGACATGGCCCTACTACTACATCGCGATGGCTGCATGCTGATCAGTGGATTAAACAGTGATCACCTACCGACTGACAAGACTCCACTACCTGCTACTCCTACCTCTGAAACAGCACTGGACCTCACGTTTAAGTGCCAGGTATTGTTGAAGGAGCTTAAAACGGCGACTATTGCGTACACCGACCTCTGTCACACCAGTGCCGGCACATGAGCAGCTAATGAGGACACCCCCACAACTGCTGCACATCACTCAGCAGCAGCTGTCTCCAACCACCAAACACTAGATCTGCCCGCCCAAGACTCTGCCAGGCCTTCAGAACCACATGTCAGTCCAGTGCCTCTTACTTCTGATGACGTACCAGTACTTCAGCACCCAGTTGCAATAATGACTGTGTGGACGATGTGGCCTATTCCACACCTTATTTTAGATCTATGTGACGATGCTGTGCTGATTATATTTATATGGTATGACGATGCCATTATGGCCTTATCACTTTAGGACGTGGTGTAGAAAAGATCTGAGGATGGTCATTACGGACTGAAACCGGTCATCATCAAAAGAACTGATATTGTGATCAAAGACTGGAATACAAAACATTTCATTCTCTTTTATCATGGCATAAATTGTTACTTGACAGACTTTTTAGGTTATATAATGATTCTTTGTCATCTCTTTTTATCTTTTCACAGTCTGAAGGCCATGGCTGGCTAGTTTCTACAATGTGAAAAGCTCATGAAATTATGTTGTAAAACATGAAGAACAATCAGCTGCTTAATCTACATGGACAGTATGTAATTTTTTCCGAATATCTAGATACTCCTGACCAGTTACGATACTTTTGAAGAAGAAGAGACCGATCAAACCACACTATGACAGATCAGCTGTACATTAAGTCCTCGTAGATTCACTGTCTTGCTCACATGAACATCAGAATTTTCAGGGGCCCAGTAGAATTACAGCCATTCACAAAACAGTTAAGTTTGAATTTCACATCGTAAAAACACACTAACATGCTTGCATATTCCTCATCCTTGTAAGCCATATACTCAAACTAGTATGAGGGAAATGGGCATTTGGAACGTGGTGACTGGCGTTTGAACTTGACCTTAACCTTGTGTGCATTAAGCCATCGTGCTCTCTCCTTCCCTCTCCTCCATTGACAGCCCATTATTTTACTGCCCACTGAAGCAAAACAGCCAATCATTGTATATCCCCCTCTGGCACCATTTTTCAACATATATCAAGCTATGCCCCTTTGCCAATCATAGAGTTCTTAAGCCAACACACATATTTAGGTCTTCCAATCACAGCCCAGTATTTTAAACGAAACAGTCAATTGGTATGTAGCCACAGAGCTGACATCTTGTTGTATTGCTGCCTTAATCAAAACTATCTGACAACGTGAAATGCATAAACAAAACAGACAATCAATATACAGCCCAAAAGCTGCTATCTTGGCCATGTTCAAAAGCACCTGAACAACCTCAACTGCATAAATGAAACACCCAATCAGGATCTATCCTGGAGTAACATCTGCATGTGATTGTCAACAGTGAACTATGGCATGTGGAGGTGGAAGTGCATCAGCATGCTTTGTCAGTAGAATCAGAGCCTTGTCAAGTCTGGATTTGTGTGAAAGAGAAACCTGACTCACAAACACACACACACACACACACACACACACACACACACACACACACACATTTAGATCTTCCAAAAATAATCCGTATGTATCCCATCTTGTCCTCTGTACCTCCACATTGGCAATGAGCAATGTTTGATATTTCTACCCCACTAGGTGCAAGGCACGATTAATCCTCAAATTAAATATTTTAACATTTACAAAATTTCTAAATTATATATCAAAATATGTAAAGATATTGACAAGACTGATATAACTTACAGTTTCACAAATCTAAAATGTCTGTCAAAAGATGCATGACACTATTGATCTAACTTACTGGTTACGTGAAATTCATTGAAATTTGACATTTTCTCGTTTATAGTCTGTAATGTCCTTTGGGCTTTCCTGAACATTTTGGTGTATAATACATAAAAATCAAACAATTGTGAGACCTTCAAATATTGTTTTGAATGTTGATGTGTGACTCAAACTTCGTGGCTATGCATATACTGCCACAGTTGAGCAGTCATATCTTGGGAACTTCACAGTCTAGAAGGCTGTGAATTGCTTTGTTTTGTGCCTACTGCTACGTCTCAGAAGTTGGCATTACGAATAAACAAATCAGTCCTTTGTTTATGATACTAGTTTTCGTTGAAAGTAGTGTGATTATCGCCTATTTTTAGTAAGCTATCTTCTATTCCTTTTTATACGTAAATAAAATGTCTAAGCATAGATCATTAGAGATAGCTGTGACAATTTAGAGAAGACGAAAAGAGCTGTGTGGAGCACTTTCTTTCATCGAATATCAACTGATAAAAAGCCATGTCATGCTTTGTGTCCATCTCCACCAAACACTTGGTGTAAATATAGGCAAGCTGAATTTTCTGGCACCCTGCATGAATTTACACATAAACATTCTCTTCCTTTGGCGTTAATGGAGGCAATCAAACCTATTTACAGAGCTTTGGCAAATCATGAGCTACTAAAGAAGTGTTTACATGGGAAGACTTAGAATGTCAATAATGTTCTGTGGTGCTGTGTGCCTAAAAATGGGGACTAGTGCAGCAGGGGATACAACCCGTCGGCTTTGAACAATGACGTCACAAGTCGCCAGAGAGCATGTATTACAGAGATGAAAGAGCTGAGGAGAATGTTGAGAAACAAAGGAATGCGAGAGAGATAAACATTGATCTTGTCAAAAGAGTAAGTGTTTTTTGACTTAAAAAAAAAAAATCTCACGAGATAGAATAAACTGATCCTACTTTATTAAGCAATATCTTGTCAAAAGCCGAGAAGCGATTGTTCTTAAAGTTCTAGCTCCCTTCAGTACGTAATAAGTGTTTTTTGACTTTTTAAAAAAAAATCTCACGAGATAGAATAAACTGATCCTACTTTATTAAGCAGCTCCCTTCAGTACCTAATAAGTGTTTTTTGGCTTTTTTAAAAAAAAACCCACGAGATAGAGTAAACTGATCCTGCTTTATTAAGCAATATCTTGTCAAAAGCCGAGAAGCGATTCTTCTTAGTGTTCTAGCTCCCTTCAGTACGTAATAAGAGTTTTTTGGCTTTTAAAAAAAAACCTCACGAGATAGAATAACCTGATCCTACTTCATTAAGCAATCAGTAAAGAAACGATTTTTTGACTTTTTTTAAAAAAAATCTCACGAGATAGAATAAACTGATCCTACTTCATTAAGCAGCTCCGTTCAGTACCTAATAAGTGTTTTTTGGCTTCTTTAAAAAAAATCTCACGAGATAGAATAAACTGATCCTACTTTATTAAGCAATATCTTGTCAAAAGCCGAGAAGCGATTCTTTTTAGTGTTCTAGCTCCCTTCAGTACGTAATAAGAGTTTTTTGGCTTTTTTAAAAAAAAAATCTCACGAGATAGAATAAACTGATCCTACTTCATTAAGCAATCAGTAAAATGATATACCCAATATCAAGCGATCGCTTTTAGATTTACATTCAATTATTTTAATGATAGTGCTTATTAGAACACAGAACTGCTTTATTATCTATGCCTCGAAGTGAAGACATTACGATCTATGACTAAGGAATGACGTCATTGTTCAAAGCCGACGGGTTGTATCCCCTGCTGCACTAGACCCTAAAAATGTATTTGTTGGCCTTATGACTCTTAAGTTAGCAGTGTCTGATGCTATAATAACCTTTGATTCTGGAGAAATTAGGGTTAATATTTGGACAGAACACAGCTAAAGGACTGCAGGAACTGGATGAGCTTCGTGTACGTGAAGCAGAGTTAGCTGCTCAGCAAATGACAAAAGAAGCAAGAAAGAAATGGAGGAGGCAAGCACTGGTCTGTTGTAACACCGAAGAAGACACAGACTATGGGGCAGGGCAATTCTAGTGCATAAAAGATGTAAGTCTGTATAAGAATTTGTAACAAAAAGGTTTTAAACCTCAATATCTTTGAACCACATTTTTTGCAATAAATGACCCATTTTCTAGAAAAGTACTGGTGGTAGAGACATGAATTTTTCATAGCATGCCAAGTGTGAGATTCAACACATATGGAACTAGAGTAATTAAAATATCCTTAGTTGTTTTGCTTTTATGTTCATTTATTTACAAAATTCTGTCAAAAAATTGAGTGTTAAAAAAAAAAGATAACATGCCCCACAATACAATTTTAGTAATAATTCTAGTTCAGTGAATCTAGTAAGGTGCATTCAATAATTATAGAAAATTTTAAATTGGTGTCTTAAAAAGTGTCCAAGATAATTGGTCACAAAATTCGATAATTTAACATTGTCGACATAGGACACACAATATCACCTTAAGCTGCACTTGGGAAGAAGGGCACTTGAGTATTGTACCACGTCAGATACAATGTGCACAGTGGAGCCCAAATTAAATATTTCCATATCAAAACTGTTTGTCTTATGGTTTTATAACTATAAAAAACACTTGTTGACTACAATAATTTGTCAGCTACTGGAGAGTTCAATTATAAAATACGATATTGCAGTGCCTGTGTTATTTTGATTGCACACTTGTCCAGAGGAACTTTGCATCATAATCAGAATAATACAGCACTGCAATATCGTATCTATCTGCCAAAACCAGGCAAGAAACTTTCAAATACAATGTCTGACCAGTACAGGAATATATGTAATGGATGTATGAGAACAGGTCATAGGCTCTACAGTCTGGAAACGCGCGACCGCTACGGTCGCAGGTTCGAATCCTGCCTCGGGCACGGATGTGTGTGATGTCCTTAGGTTAGTTAGGTTAAAGTAGTTCTAAGTTCTGGGGGACTGATGACCTCAAAGTTAAGTCCCATAGTGCTCAGAGCCATTTGAACCATTTTTTGAACAGATCATAGATGCATGGTTGACGACATATGGAAGTTTGGGTCTGGCTGTGAGTCATGCACGAATAGCCAAATGGCAAGGCGACCACTCACGAAAAGTGGAAAATCCGGGTTCGAGACTCAGTCCATCACAAATTTTCATTGTGTCATTCCATTCTAAAGCTGATGGTTTTCCTGATTCACAATTGCATTCATTTAAGAAGTTCAATTATTGTGTAAGTTACAGGTTAAAATACAACTGAGGTCCATAACATGACTTTACTCTCAAATTAAGTGACACAATTATATTTCCACAACTAAACTGTCAGTATTATTGTTCTATAACAGTACAAAACACATATGGCTAAAATAATATTCTAAGCAGACAGTTTGGTAACAGTTGACATTCCCTATTAGGCTTAAATGAAGCTATATTTCAATAACAAACTTTCACCATCTGGTCCAGCACCATTTTAGGGGGGAAGAAGATAATGAGTCAATAAAAAATGTAATTAACAATATTACTGACTAATATCGCTTTTTTAAAATTACGTTTGATGTCAGATCTATGTGTCGTTTTCTTCCACTGGCATGTTTATCTACCAATGTCACAATTTCCAACACTTGATCACAACAAACCATAGTAAAAGTCTTTGATGCATTGTATCATTTGGACTATATATTTTCAAAATGTTGTATTTGGTCACTTTCGAAGTTACAAAACTTTGAGAGAGACCAAATACAACATGCAAACGCTGCTCAGTCAAAGTCAGTGATGGAGTAAGTTCTACACAGATCTCTGATTGTGAAGAAAATTAGTCCTTGCACCAAAATAACATATTTTTTATCAAAATACACAATAATTTCTTTTATATGAGTACAAAATACATGACGCTACAGTTGTAACATAATAATTCTATAATACTAAAGAAAACACATGGCTTGCTTACTGGCACTACTTACAGGTTAAGCTGGACTTCGCAATGAACAAAGTTTGATCATTGTACCACATGTTCAACAAATCAAAAATGTTCTGTATTTTGTACAAAAACAGATAATGTTTGTTGTACAGCATGACAAAACACACATGGCACTACTGATCTAACTTACAGGTTTAGCTGCACTTGACCATAGGCAATCTTCACTCTTTGTATCACACTTTAAAGGAGTCAAGAACTGTATATACACTTTATTAAAATACATATGATTTGATATGCAACGCGCCAAAACACACTTGCCAAGGACTGATATGCTGTCACACAGAGGAAACTACATGACACTTCTGTGGAATAATATACTGAATAGCAATTTTAACATCTGAATTTAAGATACATTCATCTACATCTACATCTATCTACATCCATACTCCACAAGCCACCTGACGGTGTGTGGCGGAGGGTACCCTGAGTTCTCCCTTCTATTCCAGTCTCGTATTGTTCGTGGAAAGAAGGATTGTCGGGATGTCTCTGTGTGGGCTCTAATCTCTCTGATTTTATCCTCATGGTCTCTTCGCGAGATATTCGTAGGAGGGAGCAATATACTGCTTGACTCTTCGGTGAAGGTATGTTCTCGAAACTTTAACAAAAGCCCGTACCGAGCTACTGAGCGTCTCTCCTGCAGAGTCTTCCACTGGAGTTTATCTATCATCTCCGTAACGCTTTCGCGATTACTAAATGATCCTGTAACGAAGCACGCTGGTCTCCGTTGGATCTTCTCTATCTCTTCTATCAACCCTATCTGGTACGGATCCCACACTGCTGAGCAGTATTCAAGCAGTGGGCGAACAAGCGTACTGTAACGTACTTCCTTTGTTTTCGGATTGCATTTCCTTAGGATTCTTCCAATGAATCTCAGTCTGGCATCTGCTTTACCGACGATCAACTTTATATGATCATTCCATTTTAAATCACTCCTAATGCGTACTCCCAGATAATTTATGGAATTAACTGCTTCCAGTTGCTGACTTGCTATTTTGTAGCTAAATGATAAGGGATCTATCTTACTATGTATTCGCAGCACATTACACTTGTCTACATTGAGATTCAACTGCCATTCCCTGCACCATGCGTCAATTCGCTGCAGATCCTCCTGCATTTCAGTACAATTTTCCATTGTTACAACCTCTCGATACACCACAGCATCATCTGCAAAAAGCCTCAGTGAACTTCGGATGTCATCCACCAGGTCATTTATGTATATCGTGAATAGCAACGGTCATATGACACTCCCCTGCGGCACACCTGAAATCACTCTTACTTCGGAAGACTTCTGTCCATTGAGAATGACATGCTGCGTTCTGTTATCTAGGAACTCTTCAATCCAATCACACAATATGCTCTTACTTTGTTCATTAAACGACTGTGGGGAACTGTATCGAACGCCTTGCGGAAGTCAAGAAACACGGCATCTACCTGGGAACCCGTGTCTATGGCCCTCTGAGTCTCGTGGACGAATAGCGCGAGCTGGGTTTCACATGACCGTCTTTTTCGAAACCCGTGCTGATTCCCACAGAGTAGATTTCTAGTCTCCAGAAAAGTCATTATACTCGAACATAATACGTGTTCCAAAATTCTACAACTGATCGACGTTAGAGATATAGGTCTATAGTTCTGCACATCTGTTCGACGTCCCTTCTTGAAAACGGGGATGACCTGTGCCCTTTTCCAATCCTTTGGAACGCTACGCTCTTCTAGAGACCTATGGTACACCGCTGCAAGAAGGGGGGCAAGTTCCTTCGCGTACTCTGTGTAAAATCTAACTGGTATCCCATCAGGTCCAGCGGCCTTTCCTCTTTTGAGCGATTTTAATTGTTTCTCTATCCCTCTGACGTCTATTTCGATATCTACCATTTTGTCATCTGTGCGACAATCTAGAGAAGGAACTACAGTGCAGTCTTCCTCTGTGAAACAAGTTTGGAAAAAGACATTTAGTATTTCGGCCTTTAGTCTGTCATCCTCTGTTTCAGTACTATTTTGGTCACAGAGTGTCTGGACATTTTGTTTTGATCCACCTACCGCTTTGACATAAGACCAAAATTTCTTAGGATTTTCTGCCAAGTCAGTACATAGAACTTTACTTTCGAATTCATTGAACGCCTCTCGCATAGCCCTCCTCACACTACATTTCGCTTCGCGTAATTTTTGTTTGTCTGCAAGGCTTTGGCTATGTTTGCTGTGAAGTTCCCTTTGCTTCCGCAGCAGTTTTCTAACTCGGTTGTTGTACCACGGTGGCTCTTTTCCATCTCTTACGATCTTGCTTGGCACATACTCATCTAACGCATATTGTACGATGGTTTTGAACTTTGTCCACTGATCCTCAACACTATCTGTACTTGAGACAAAACTTTTGTGTTGAGCCGTCAGGTACTCTGAAATCTGCTTTTTGTCACTCTTCAAAAAAAATGGTTCAAATGCCTCTGAGCACTATGAGACTTAACATCTGTGGTCATCAGTCCCCTAGAACTTAGAACTACTTAAACCTAACTAACCTAAGGACATCACACACATCCATGCCCGAGGCAGGATTCGAACCTGCGACCGTAGCAGTCCCGCGGTTCCGGACTGCGCGCCTAGAACCGCTAGACCACCGCGGCCGGCTTTTGTCACTTTTGCTAAACAGAAAAATCTTCCTACCCTTTTTTAATATTTCTATTTACGGCTGAAATCATCGATGCCATAACCGCTTTATGATCGCTGATTCCCCGTTCTGCGTTAACTGTTTCAAATAGTTCGGGCCTGTTTGTCACCAGAAGGTCTAATATGTTATCGCCACGAGTCGGTTCTCTGTTTAACTGCTCAAGGTAGTTTTCAGATAAAGCACTTAAAAAAATTTCACTGGATTCTTTGTCCCTGCCACCCGTTATGAACGTTTGAGTCTCCCAGTCTATACCCGGCAAATTAAAATCTCCAACCAGAACTATAACATGGTGGGGAAATCTACTCGAAATATTTTCCAAATTATCCTTCAGGTGCTCAGCCACAACAGCTGCTGAGCCAGGGGGCCTATAGAGACATCCAATTACCATGTCTGAGCCTGCTTTAACCGTGACCTTCACCCAAATCATTTCACATTTCGGATCTCTGTCAATTTCCTTCGATACTATTGCACTTCTTATCGCTATAAACACGCCTCCCCCTTCACTGTCCAGCCTGTCTCTGCGGTATACATTCCAATCTGAGTTAAGGATTTCATTACTGTTTACGTGTGGTTTCAGCCAACTTTCTGTCCCTAGTACTATATGGGCGTTGTGACCGTTTATTAATGAGAGCAGTTCTGGGACCTTTCTATAGACGCTCCTGCAGTTTACTATTAGCACATTAATTTTGTTATTCCCTGTTGCATTTTGCCTACTCCTACCTTGCCGCGTCTCAGGAGGCGTTTTGTCGGGCCTAGGGAGGGAATTCTCTAACCTAAAAAACCCCCATGTGCACTCCACACGTACTCCGCTACCCTTGTAGCCGCTTCCGGCGTGTAGTGCACGCCTGACCTATTCTGGGGGACCCTACATTTCTCCACCCGATAGCGGAGGTCGAGAAATTTGCACCCCAGATGTCCGCAGAATCGTCTGAGCCTCTGGTTTAAGCCTTCCACTCGGCTCCAAACCAGAGGACCGCGATCGGTTGTGGGAACGATACTACAAATAGTTAGCTCTGATTCCACCCCGCGATCAAGGCTTTCCGCCTTCACCAATTCCGCCAACCGCCTGTAAGAACTGAGGATGACCTCTGAACCCAGACGGCAGGAGTCATTGGCGCCAACATGAGCAACAATTTGCAGTCGGGTGCACCCAGTGCTCTCTATCGCCGCCGGTAGGGCCTCCTCCACATCTCGGATGAGACCCCCCGGCAAGCAGACAAAGTGAACACTGGCCTTCTTCCCCGACCTTTCCGCTATTTCCCTAAGGTGCTCCATCACCCGCCTAACGTTGGAGCTCCCAATAACTAATAAACCCCTCCCCCCGTGTGCCTGCTCGGACCTTGCTGAAGGAGCAGCCACATGTGCACTCACAGGCAGAGCGGGCGATGCCATACGGCCAGCCTCCACATTTACCCTCCGCCTCGTGCGCCGCGAACGCCACTGAACCCGCCACTCCCCTTGGGGAGAGGGTGGCCCAACCGCGCCCAGTACCCGCGAAGATGTCTCGACAGCGGGGACAGTGGGTGAAGCATGTAACACCTGGGGTGTATCATGCGACGCACCAGACTCCCCACTGCCGCTACACTCCGAGGCAGCAGCCTGAAGACGGCTGACCGCGGCCATCAACACGCTCAGCTGTTCGCGAATAGTGGCCAGCTCCTCCTGCGTCCGTACACGGCAGTCACACATCCTATCCATCCTAAGGAATCAATTTACTGATGAGAGTTAATCAACTTTTAACTAGACTGCTAATTCACTAAAGGCGGCTGTTTATTGACTAAACTGTGGTTGCTTGCCACTTCTTGTAGAAAACAATGAAAATAGCACTACCTGTCTCTGGACTGTATTGAAAACAAACACTAGCACTACTGGCACTATGGCTGACTAAAGGGACTCTCTCTGACTGTATTCAAAACAAACACGAAATCTATGGAACACTATTAATAGCACTCGACAATTAAAGCTTCCTAAAAGCAAAAACACACGGAAGAAGAAGTGACAAGTAAGAAAAGTACAGTTAATACTTAAATTAAGGCAGCTCGCTGCACAGCAGACGTGAAGCAGACGGCGATTAGGACGACAGGTAAAAGGTGAGGGTTGTAAGGCTTTCATCTACCACCTTCAATTACTTTTTCAAGTCACACAGACATTATAGGAACTCCGTGATATTGTACATTTTCTGTGTTTTCAGCTGCCCACTTTTGATTGTTTTTTAAATTAGACAAACATATATGACTCCATGCTTTGGTAAAAACTTTATCTTGCAGTATAAACGTCATTTTCAGCCAGTAATCCTAACTTATGGTGTCGCTCATTGGAAGCTACATCACATTTCAGTGAAATAACATATTGTACAGAAGTTTAACTTTGAATTTAATAGACATTCAAGTACATGGGGATGGATGTTACACCATAATAAACCATAAAAAACTGCCTTGTACAACGCCTTAGCGACTATCGTGTGGCATTGCTCCAGTCATGGAGACTACCATTAAAGTAAATGCATGGTGGAGATACAATTGGGGGATAATGAGGGGCAGCTGACATGTTGTCTGCAATTACAACTATCTTGGTGACTAACATTAGCCTAAACACATTGTTTGGGTACAGACAATCATAAAATAAAATTTCATCAAATTGTACCCCATTACACATTCATTTAAAAATAAGCATCAAATGAAACTATAACATATTGCACCACTTCATATGCAGTTACTGATAAACATCAAACTAAACTGTAACAAATTGCCCAATTTTCCCATTTTACGTTCAGCTACAGCTAAGCATTAGACAAAATTGTGACAAACTGTCTCATACATTGCCTGAGACCTTGTTGACTAGGTGTACATACTCATCTTACTACAGTCTTCTCTCAAATAATCATGACATCACTTTTTGTTATGCCTCCTAAACTCAGAACAGTTCTCAACTCATGTAAGAGTTTGCAGGCTAAGTATACAAACAATCTTAGCATAGTGTCCTGATATTACATGCATGCAGTGATGACGGAGGGTGAGAGATGCAAGAAGAAACTGCATATGTGTGACTCCAAGGGGACTACACTAAGCAGTGTATTTTAGCTTAGCCAGTAAGCTCTCAGCCAAGTCGCAACTTGTGTTGCAGTTAGAAGGTGTAACGGAAAGAGACATACTGATTATGTATGAAGGAATTTTTCTAAGATGTTAAAGCCATAGAAACTGTACAAAATCAAACAGTTCCTATAATCTCTGGTTGATTTGAAAAGTAGTTGAAGGTGAGTAGCTGAAAGCATTGGAGCCCTCGTTCCTTACCTATATGAATATGTATTACCCCATTGAACCATGGACCTTGCCATTGGTGGGGAGGCTTGCGTGCCTCAGCGATACAGATAGCCGTACCGTAGGTGCAACCACAATGGAGGGGTATCTGTTGAGAGGCCAGACAAACGTGTGGTTCCTGAAGAGGGGCAGCAGCCTTTTCAGTAGTTGCAGGAGCAACAGTCTGCATGGTTGACTGATCTGACCTTATAACAATAACCAAAACGGCCTTGCTGTGCTGGTACTGCGAACGGCTGAAAGCAAGGGGAAACTACGGCCGTAATTTATCCCGAGGGCATACAGCTTCGCTGTGTGATTAAATGATGATGGCGTCCTCTTGGGTAAAATATTCCGGAGGTAAAATAGTCCCCCATTCCGATCTCCGGGCGCGGACTACTCAAGAGGATGACGTTAGCAGGAGAAAGAAAACTGGCGTTCTACGGATCGGAGCGTGGAACGTCAGATCCCTTAATCGGGCAGGTAGGTTAGAAAATTTAAAAAGGGAAATGGATAGGTTAAAGTTAGATATAGTGGGAATTAGTGAAGTTCGGTGGCAGGAGGAACAAGACTTCTGGTCAGGTGACTACAGGGTTATAAACACAAAATCAAATAGGGGTCATGCAGGAGTAGGTTTAAAATGAATAGGAAAATAGGAATGCGGGTAAGGTACTACAAACAGCATAGTGAACGCATTATTGTGGCCAAGATATATACGAAGCCCACACCTACTACAGTAGTACAAGTTCATATGCCAACTGGCTCTGCAGATGACAAAGAAATTGAAGAAATGTATGATGAAATAAAAGAAATTATTCAGATAGTGAAGGGTGACGAAAATTTAATAGTCATGGGTGACTGGAATTCAGTAGTAGGAAAAGGGAGAGAAGGAAACGTAGTAGGTGAATATGGATTGGGGGTAAGAAATGAAAGAGGAAGCCTCCTGCTAGAATTTTGCACAGAGCACAACTTAATCATAGCTAACACTTGGTTTAAGAATCATGAAAGAAGGTTGTATACATGGAAGAACCCTGGAGATACTAAAAGGTATCAGATAGATTATATAATGGTAAGACAGAGATTTAGGAACCAGGTTTTAAATTGTAAGACATTTCCAGAGGCAAAAATGGCTCTGAGCACTATGCGACTTAACTTCAGAGGTCATCAGTCGCCTTGAACTTAGAACTAATTAAACCTAACTAACCTAAGGACATCACACACATCCATGCCCGAGGCAGGATTCGAACCTGCGACCGTAGCGGTCGCTCGGTTCCAGACTGTAGAGCCTAGAACCGCATGGCCACTCTGGCCGGCTTTCCAGGGGCAGACGTGGACTCTGACCACAATCTATTGGTTATGACCTGTAATTTAAAACTGAAAAAACTGCAAAAAGGTGGGAATTTAATGAGATGAGAGCTGGATAAACTGAAAGAACCAGAGGTTGTACAGTGTTTCAGGGAGAGCATAAGGGAACAATTGACAGGAATGGGGGAAAGAAATACAGTAGAAGAAGAACGGGTAGCTCTGAGGGACGAAGTAGTGAAGGCAGCAGAGGATCAAGTAGGTAAAAAGACGAGGCCTAGTAGAAATCCTTGGGTAACGGAAGAAATATTGAATTTAATTGATGAAAGGAGAAAATATAAAAATGCAGTAAATGAAGCAGGCAAAAAGGTATACAAACGTCTCAAAAATGAGGTCGACAGGAAGTGCAAAATGGCTAAGCAGGGATGGCTAGAGGACAAATGTAAGGATGTAGAGGCTTATGTCACTAGGGGTAAGATAGATACTGCCTACAGGAAAATTAAAGAGACCTTTGCATATAAGAGAACCACTTGCATGAACATCAAGAGTTCAGATGGAAACCCAGTTCTAAGCAAAGAAGGGAAAGCAGAAAGGCGGAAGGAGTATATAGAGGGTCTATACAAGGGCGATGTACTTGAGGACAATATTATGGAAATGGAAGAGGATGTAGATGAAGATGAAATGGGAGATACGATACTGCGTGAAGAGTTTGACAGAGCACTGAAAGACCTGAGTCGAAACAAGGCCTCCGGAGTAGACAACATTCCATTGGAACTACTGACGGCCTTGGGAGAGCCAGTCCTGACAAAACTCTACCATCTGGTGAGCAAGATGTATGAAACAGGCGAAATACCATCAGACTTCAAGAAGAATATAATAATTCCAATCCCAAAGAAAGCAGGTGTTGACAGATGTGAAAATTACCGAACTATCAGTTTAATAAGCCACAGCTGCAAAATACTAACACGAATTCTTTACAGACGAATGGAAAGACTAGTAGAAGCCGACCTCGGGGAAGATCAGTTTGGATTCCGTAGAAATACTGGAACACGTGAGGCAATACTGACCTTACGACTTATCTTAGAAGAAAGATTAAGGAAAGGCAAACCTACGTTTCTAGCATTTGTAGACTTAGAGAAAGCTTTTGACAATGTTGACTGTAATACTCTCTTTCAAATTCTAAAGGTGGCAGGGGTAAAATACGGGAAGCGAAATGCTATTTACAATCTGTACAGAAACCTGATGGCAGTTAAAAGAGTCGAGGGACATGAAAGGGAAGCAGTGGTTGGGAAGGGAGTAAGACAGGGTTGTAGCCTCTCCCCAATGTTATTCGATCTGTATATTGAACAAGCAGTAAAGGAAACAAAAGAAAAATTCGAAGTAGGTATTAAAATCCATGGAGAAGAAATAAAAACTTTGAGGTTCGCCGATGACATTGTAATTCTGTCAGAGACAGCAAAGGACTTGGAAGAGCAGTTGAATGGAATGGACAGTGTCTTGAAAGGAGGATATAAGATGAATATCAACAAAAGCAAAACGAGGATAATGGAATGTAGTCGAATTAAGTCAGGTGATGCTGAGGGATTTAGATTAGGAAATGAGACACTTAAAGTAGTAAAGGAGTTTTGCTATTTGGGGAGCAAAATAACTGACGATGGTCGAAGTAGAGAGGATATAAAATGTAGACTGGCAATGGCAAGGAAAGCGTTTCTGAAGAAGAGAAATTTGTTTACATCGAGTATAGATTTAAGGGTCAGGAACTCATTTCTGAAAGTTTGTATGGAGTGTAGCCATGTATGGAAGTGAAACATGGGCGATAAATAGTTTGGACAAGAAGCTTTTGAAATGTGGTGCTACAGAAGAATGCTGAAGATTAGATGGGTAGATCACATAACTAATGAGGAAGTATTGAATAGGATTGGGGAGAAGAGAAGTTTGTGGCACAACTTGATTAGAAGAAGGGATCGGTTGGTAGGATATGTTCTGAGGCATCAAGGGATCACCAATTTAGTATTGGAGGGCAGCGTAGAGGGTAAAAATCGTAGAGGGAGACCAAGAGATGAATACACTAAGCAGATTCAGAAGGATGTAGCTTGCAGTAGGTAGTGGGAGATGAAGAAGCTTGCACAGGGTAGAGTAGCATGGAGAGCTGCATCAAACCAGTCTCAGGAGAGCTGCATCAAACCAGTCTCAGGACTGAAGACCACAACAACAACATTAAGGTCAGACATTGAAACTACTGTTTAAAGGTGTATTAAATTCAGATGTTAAAACTGCTGTTCAGCCCACTATTTTGTCAAATGTCTTGTAGTTTAGACTGTGTTAGACCTTAAGTCAGTCCTTGCTAAGCGTACCTCAATATTTAAGTTAGAACAGTAGTGTTATGTGAGTTTTGGAATCTTATAAAACAAACCTTACATATTTTGATAAATCATACAAACAATTTTTGATTTCTTTAATGTGTGGAAGAATGCTCAAACTTTGTTCATTGCCAAGTGCAGCTCAACGTGTAAGTTAGATCAGTAGTGCCAATATGAGAGCCATGTGTATTTTTTACTGTTATAAAACAGTTAAGTTACAACAGTAATGCCACATATGTTTAGTAGTGTTACAGAAGAAATCTTTACGTAATTGGGTAAATAATACAGACAATTTTATTATGGTGCAAAACTAAATTTTTGTTGAGTTAGAAATCTGTGTGGAGCCTTGTTCATCACTGTATTGACTGAGCAGTGTTTGCATATCATATATGGTCACCTTTGAAGTCACAATTGCGTATTATGAAAATATGCAGTCTAAGTGATACAATGCATTACAGATCTCAAGCAAACACACCATATTAGTCAGTCAATAAAGTTAATTATTAAAGTTAATTATATTTATTACTGATTAATTATCTTCTTCGTCCCCCCCCCCCCCCAAATGGTGCTTGGGTAAATGATGAAAGTTCGTTTTTGTAACATAGCCTCATTTAGGCATAAGAGGGAGTGTCAACTGTCACCACATTGTCTGCTTAGCATGTTATTTTAGCCACATGTGTTTTGTACTGTTACAGAACAATAATACAGACAATTTAGGTGGGGAAATAGCATTGTGTCACTTAATTTGAGAGTCCACAGTCATGCTTTAGACGTCAAGTGTATCTTAACCTGTAAGCTACACAATAATTAAACTCTTCCAGTCGCTGACACGTTATTTTAGCTAAACTATGTTTTGTGAAGTTATAGAACAAGATTAATTTAGATATGGAAACATTTAATTTGGGAGCTCCATTGTGCCTTGCATCAAATATGGTACAATGCTCGCAGTTTGCTTGTTGCCAAGTGCAGCTTAATGAGTAAATTAGTCAGTAGTGTGAAGTGTACTTCGACAGACATTTTAGACGTGGAAGTACTGCCAGTTGTATGGAATGTAGCGTTGTTGATATTTCATTGTGAGAAATGTAATTCAAGCGCCTGACATTCATCTTTCCTCCCGGTTTCTCTACGATAAACTATGTTATCGAACAGTAAATCGAAAAAATACTACTTCCGTAAAACACTTGCTCTGCCTGATACGAGCACAATATAGCATACCGGAGACGTATAGTGTCCACTCTTCACATCCGATCACGGTTCAGAAATTATACAATGCCTGCATCAGTCCCATATAAATTGATCGTTAGTAGCGGGGGATACCTCCTACATGGAAGTACTGTAAATTACACCAGTATTGCCAATATCTTTACGTAAAGTTGACAGACATTTTAGGTATGGAAATATTATTGGTGGCACTTGACACAAACATTGTGTCCATGATGAAGCTTACGTATTTTTGATACATAATGCAGATATTTTGTGAATATGGAGATAAACAGAGTTAACAGTCATGTTTTAGGCATCAACTACATCTTAACATGTAAATTACACAAGTGGAGTCAATATCTTTAGATATTTTGATGCATAATACAGACATTTTTTAGATTAGATTAGATTAGATTAATACTAGTTCCATGGATCATGAATACGATATTTCGTAATGATGTGGAACGAGTCGAATTTTCTAATACATGACATAATTAGGTTAATTTAACAACATACTTAAGTTAATATAACAACTTTATTTTTTTGTGTTTTTTGTTTTTCTTTATTTTTTATTTTTATTTTTTTATTTTTTAAATATTTTTTCTTTTTTTCTTAATTTATATCTAAAAATTCCTCTATGGAATAGAAGGAGTTGTCATTCAGAAATTCTTTTAATTTCTTCTTAAATACTTGTTGGTTATCTGTCAGACTTTTGATACCATTTGGTAAGTGACCAAAGACTTTAGTGCCAGTATAATTCACCCCTTTCTGTGCCAAAGTTAGATTTAATCTTGAATAGTGAAGATCATCCTTTCTCCTAGTATTGTAGTTATGCACACTGCTATTACTTTTGAATTGGGTTTGGTTGTTAATAACAAATTTCATAAGAGAGTATATATACTGAGAAGCTACTGTGAATATCCCTAGATCCTTAAATAAATGTCTGCAGGATGATCTTGGGTGGACTCCAGCTATTATTCTGATTACACGCTTTTGTGCAATAAATACTTTATTCCTCAGTGATGAATTACCCCAAAATATGATGCCATATGAAAGCAATGAGTGAAAGTAGGCGTAGTAAGCTAATTTACTAAGATGTTTATCACCAAAATTTGCAATGACCCTTATTGCATAAGTAGCTGAACTCAAACGTTTCAGCAGATCATCAATGTGTTTCTTCCAATTTAATCTCTCATCAATGGACACACCTAAAAATTTGGAATATTCTACCTTTGCTATATGCTTCTGATTAAGGTCTATATTTATTAATGGCGTCATACCATTCCCTGTACAGAACTGTATGTACTGTGTCTTATCAAAATTCATTGAGAGTCCATTTACAAGGAACCACTTAGTAATTTTCTGAAAGACAGTATTGACAATTTCATCAGTTAATTCTTGTTTGTCAGGTGTGATTACTATACTTGTATCATCAGCAAAGAGAACTAACTTTGCCTCTTCATGAATATAGAATGGCAAGTCATTAATATATAATAAGAACAACAAAGGACCCAAGACTGACCCTTGTGGAACCCCATTCTTGATAGTTCCCCAGTTTGAGGAATGTGCTGATCTTTGCATGTTACGAGAACCACTTATTTCAACTTTCTGCACTCTTCCAGTTAGGTACGAATTAAACCATTTGTGCACTGTCCCACTCATGCCACAGTACTTGAGCTTGTCTAGCAGAATTTCATGATTTACACAATCAAAAGCCTTTGAGAGATCACAAAAAATCCCAATGGGTGGTGTTTGGTTATTCAGATCATTCAAAATTTGACTGGTGAAAGCATATATGGCATTTTCTGTTGAAAAACCTTTCTGGAAGCCAAACTGACATTTTGTTAGTACTTCATTTTTACAGATATGTGAAGCTACTCTTGAATACATTACTTTCTCAAAAATTTTGGATAAAGCTGTTAGAAGGGAGATTGGACGGCAATTGTTGACATCAGATCTATCCCCCTTTTTATGCAAAGGTATAACAATAGCATATTTCAGTCTATCAGGGAAAATGACCTGTTCCAGAGAGCTATTACACAGGTGGCTGAGAATCTTACTTATCTGTTGAGAACAAGCTTTTAGTATTTTGCTGGAAATGCCATCAATTCCATGTGAGTTTTTGCTTTTAAGCAAGTTTATTATTTTCTTAATTTCAGAGGGAGAAGTGGGTGAGATTTCAATTGTATCAAATTGCATAGGTATGGCCTCTTCCATTAACAGCCTAGCATCTTCTAATGAACACCTGGATCCTACTATATCCACAACATTTAGAAAATGATTATTAAAAATATTTTCAACTTCTGACTTTTTGTTCGTAAAGTTTTCATTCAATTTGATGGTAATACTGTCTTCCTGTGCTCTTGGTTGACCTGTTTCTCTTTTAATAATATTCCAAATTGTTTTAATTTTATTATCAGAGTTGCTGATTTCAGACATGATACACATACTCCTGGATTTTTTAATATTTTTTCTTAATATAACACAGTAGTTTTTATAATTTTTGATAGTTTCTGGGTCACTACTCTTTCTTGCTGTCAGATACATTTCCCTTTTCCGGTTACAAGATATTTTTATACCCTTAGTAAGCCATGGTTTGTTACAAGGTTTCTTACGAGTATATTTAACTATTTTCTTGGGGAAGCAGTTTTCAAATGCATTTACAAAAATGTCATGAAATAAATTATATTTTAAATTGGCATCAGGTTCACGGTACACCTCATCCCAGTCTAACTGCTGTAGGCTTTCCCTGAAATTTGCAATTGTTAAATCGTTGACTGAACGTACTACTTTGGAGGACTGTTTAGTATTGCTGAATGGAGCTATGTCATATATTGTAACTAGCATGATCAGAAAGACCATTCTCAACAGGCTGAGCATTTATCTGGTTAAACTTATCTTGGTCTATAAAGAAGTTATCTATCAGTGAGCTGCTATCCTTTACCACCCGAGTAGGAAAATCAATAACGGGTGCCAAATTGAAAGAGCCGAGTAATACTTCAAGGTCATTTTTCCTATTACCCTCTTTCAGAGAATCTACATTGAAGTCCCCACAAATAATTTGCTTCCCCCGTCTGACAGATAGCACAACAAGGAGTCCAAATTTTTCAGAAATAGATGAAAATTTCCTGATGGGGACCTATATACAGTTACAATTATAAATGTGCCTTTATTTAATTTAAGCTCACAGGCACATGCTTCTATAAGTTTCTCTACACAAAACTTTTTTGTTTCTATACTTTTTGCACAATGATAACTTTTGACATATATGGCAACTCCTCCTTTCTCCATATTTTCTCTCATTACATGTGCAGAGAGCTTATATCCACTTACATTTACCTTATCCATATCAGTAACAATGTGATGCTCAGACAGGCATAGTATATCTATTTCATTCTCAGCTTCTAAATCTTCTAAACAAACCAGAAGCTCATCTACTTTATTCTTTAAACTCCCAATATTTTGATGAAATATACTTACATTATTTTTAATTATACTTTTATGAGAACCTTTCCTTATTCTAACATTTGCAGTACTCTCCTGTCTGAGTTTCTCATTGTGCTTAGGCCTAGTTCCTATACTAGTGGTCACATGGTGTTCAGAGAGGCAGATTATGTCAACTGGGTTGGGTGACTTTAATTCATCAATGGAATTACCTAGGACTGAGATACAACTTGGTGGAGATAAAATTTCTGGTGATTGGTGAAAATTTATAATTGATAGCTGTGATTGGTGATCAAATGTGCTAGAATTGTGCTGTTTAATTTCTTTCCTAAACTGAAGATTTGTTTCAATCCTGACCTCTCGTAGAACTTGACATCTTTCTGTCTTACCTATCCTATAAAAGGTGCTGCTCCAACACCTGTAACCACTGGTATTTTACCATTCATGGCAGTGCCTCCCCCCCTTAAATTTCCTGCTATTACCCCAGCCAGTTTCCCCTTCCCTTTCCTGTTGAGATGTAGGCCGTGCCTGGTATAGTCCCACCTACTGAGATAATCAACAGGAACCACACCAATATGAGCCCCCGCACCCAACCCAAGCAGCCGTTCCAACTCCAAATTAACTCTCCCAACAGAAGAGTTCAAATGAGGCCGGTCATGGCGTCTCAGGACAGATACAAATTCAACATTGGTGTGTCTCGATGCCGACGGAATCTTTACCAGGTCTCACTCTATACTGTACCCAGGATCTCTGTTGATGCTGTTCCCTGGCCCTCCCACAATAACCACGGTGTCTTCCCTGGTAAATCCTTTACAGAGTGAACCTAAATCCTCTGTCAGCTGATCCAGACTAGCACTTGGTTTGAAAAAATTTGTAACCTGGTATTCTGGCCCTAATTCCTCCTGCAGAAGTTGGCCTACACCTCTGGCATGAGAACTGCCTAACAACAAAACTTTCTTCCTTTTCGACGACTTTCCTACATTCTTTTTCAATTTCCTATTGAAAGTTTGTTGTGTCCTGTCTACACCTGTCTACACCTACCTCTGCTTGAGGCTCATCAGTTTCTAACTGAAGCAACAGGTCAAACGTATTTTTGACATTCACCACAAAACTGTCAGACTTAGTTCTAGGCCTGTTCCTTCTGCTACCTGTTGCCACTTCCCACCTCTCTTTGCCCTTCTCCCTCCTTAACCTGTCCAGATCTTCCCTAGCCTGATCTAGCTCAGCCTGAAGGGCAGCAATTTTCCCCTCCTGTTCCACTATCTTCCTATCTCTGCTGCAAATCCTACATAGCCACTGATGAGCCTGATCCACTTTCCCAACACCCACGCCACTGCAGTCCCCCCAGTGAAAAAAACTACTACATCCATCACACCAAACCCCGGAACTAACAATTCTACGGCAAGTCAGGCACTTCTCACTCATGGCAAAAATAATACTTTAGCTAGAATAAATCAATTAAATTACCGAAAATCAAAAAAGACGTTACAAGAATTAAGCCTATTCACAAATGTATATAAGCAAGTTTCTGATTTAAAATTCCGCTGCTTTTCTGAGATCTGTATTAAAAAAATGAAGGTATACGCTATTTATTATATATTTCACTCGATGGAATGAAAAAAAAGGACAATTAAACGAGATACTTTAACTTTGATTCTCCAAAAACGTTACGAGAATTAGGCCTATAAACAAATGTATATAGGCAAGTTTCTGATATAAAGTTACGCTGTTTTTCTGAAATCTGTATTACAACAATGAAGTTATACGCTATTTACGGTAGTTTACTTATTTGTTACCGAGAAACTAGTTAAATTACCGTGAAACAAGAAACAAACACGTTTACAAAATTTAAGCCTAAGCGCGACTTCGCGAAGTTACGATCTTTTCGTGTTTTCTGAAAAAATACGCAAAGAAAAGTCAAACCTTTAATGGCAAGACTAAACGATACACTAATGCACGTATTTAATTTGTTGTCGGCGTTAAACTAAATTATATTCCTGTCTAAATCACTTAACTTTCTGGAAATGGTTTCTGGCGTCACTTACTCGGTGGCCATCTTGGCTATTAGATCTGGAAATGCCAAATTTGAGGGTCCATTGTGTCTTCCACTAAGTGAGTTGCAAATAAAGAACTTTACTTGTTGCTGAATGGGGGGGTTCAGTGAACAAATAGGCACATGCTGACGGATGTTTCGTTTTACCGGTCAGTGAAATATTGGGCTGTGACTGGCTGCTTCATTTTAATGATTGGTGAGATACTGGTCCATACCTGGGAGATGTAAAATATGTGTATGTGTGAATGTATGTGAGTATATGTAGTTCCCGACTGGCGTATTTGGGGTACAGAGATCAAGACGATGGAGGTGACACGGTTTAATAAGGGATTAAGAAATGTGTTTGGATGGCCAGGAAAGAAGAAGGCGGCTCTGGGACACAAACTGTCATATTGATACGCTGTTTCGTTTGTAATGAGCAGTCAAATGCTTCTCTGTGGTTGGGAGAGTTAAATGAGTGTGTGTGAGCTAGCTTCAAAGCTCTCTAATTCACTAAGAAGTGTGATATAATGAGAAGTGAGAAAATGACACCAAGTAGTGTACATAATATCTGGCTGTTTCGCTTTAATGGTTGGTAAAATAATTGGCAGTGATTGGAGGACAGTGGAGGAGAAAGAAACAGAAGGTAGCCAGCGATGTGTTTGATTACATAAAATGCTCAAGGTAATTGATGACTTCGTGCATTAAAGGTCAAGGTCAAAGTCAAAGGTCAATGACTGCATTAAAAGTCAAATTGTATCCCAAATGTCCACTGTCCTCCTACTGAAACCACTTGAAGTACTCAGGTATTCTCATACTTTGAGTGCAGCGATCTAGGAATGTACGGGTTTAACTTTGCACCTTCAAGAAAACGTCTTACACTAGACTAGCTCACCTCTCTTTCGCATGCTCCCTGGGTCATTGGTCTTTGCGGTGGTTGGATGAAATGTTGCAACACAACAGCACTGGACTTTTGGCATGTAGCTGTTTGTGGGTAGACGGATCATGCCTCCTGCACATCATTAACAGTTCCCTCGGCTTTAGACTCACCATGAATGCCGGGCAGATGATCGATGCGTTGGTGGCCAAACTCCAAACTCTATCTGTCGCAGCTGTTGTACTTCGTGGATGGTCTCATACTTCCAGTATCACTTCTATACAGTCTTACAATCTACAAGAGTTACGTCACCCTAACAAGTGTTGTTACTAAAATGTCTGCCACTGTAATGCATTTCCATATTAGATATATTTGAAAGTTAGACTACACTTCCGTATGAGATGAGTAACTGTAAACCATTTAGATTCGAAAATTTGGGATTACAAACGTAAGTACATGTTTTTGCATCCCCTTGTGCATTGATCTATACGAGAATTGCCAGAGACTCAAGGATTAGTTAACCACAAGCAATGCAGACCAAATGTTTTAGAATATTAGATGAGATGCAACAAGTTACGTTAAGGTAGAAACTTAGCTGGACATACCATATATAATTGGAAATACTGTATTTACGGATGCCGCCCGTCTGCATTTAAGGTTAATGTCATCTAAAATAAACCATTCATAGAAATACAATATATTGAGTGAGGCAGCGCTATGTTAAAACATTGGTCTCGTATAATGCAGGGTGGAAGTTCAAATCCCTGTCCAGCCATCCACGATTTCCCTAAATTGCATAACTCAACTGCAAGGATGATTCCTTTGAAAACGACACGATTGTGGTCTTTCCCTATTCTTCATCATTCCGAGCGTGTGCTCTGTCTCTACTGAACTGCTCGCCGATGGATATTAAGCCCCTAATCTTCCTTCCTGTATGTTATTTATTAAATCGGCATCTAGTATTCGTAACAAAGGCCCTGAAACAAGAGTTGTAGCTGCTCTCAGGATTTCACATTCGTTGGCTTCGCCAAGTGACAACCAGACTGCCCCTTTCAACCTAACCTAAACCTTGAACTTCGTTACCGGTCAGTGCACCACAACTACACGTAGTAAGACTTTGCATTCAAATTTATTAACTTCACCATCAACCAGCCAAACTGCCGTTTACATCCTAGTATAAAACTCGAACTACACTACACATCTGTCTGCCACCACGATTAACTTCGTAAAAACAATATACACTACTGGCCATTGAAATTGCTACACCAAGAAGAAACGCAGATGATAAACGGGTATTCATTGGACAAATATATCATACTAGAACTGACATGTGACTACATTTTCACGCAATTTAGGTGCATAGATCCATAGAAATCAGTACTCAGAACAACCACCTCTGACTGTAATAACGGCCTTGATACGCCTGGAGTCAAACAGAGCTTGGATGGCGTGTACAGGTACAGCTGCCCATGCAGCTTCAACGCGATACCACAGTTCATCAAGAGTAGTGACTGGCGTATTGTGACGAGCAGGTGCTCGGCCACCATTGACCAGGCGTTTTCGAATGGTGAGAGATCTGGAGAATGTGCTATCCAGGGCAGCAGTCGAACATTTTCTGTATCCAGAAACGCCCGTACAGGACCTGCAACATGCGGTCGTGAATTAGCCTGCTGAAATGTAGGGTTTCGCAGAGATCGAATGAAGGGTAGAGCCACGGGTCGTAACACATCTGAAATGTAACGTCCACTGTTCAAAGTGCCGTCAATGCGAACAAGAGGTGACCGAGGCGTGTAACCAATGACACCCCATACCATCACGCCGGGTGATACGCCAGTATGGCGATGACGAATACATGCTTCCACTGTGCGCTCACCGCGATGTCGCCAAACACGGATGCGACCATCATGATGCTGTAAACAGAACCTGGATTCATCCGAAAATATGACGTTTTGCCATTCGTTCACCCAGGTTCGTCGTTGAGTAGACCATCGCAGGCGCTCCTGTCTGTGATGCAGTGTCAAGGGTAACCGCAGCCATGGTCTCCGAGCTGATAGTCCATGCTGCTGCAAACGTCGTCGAACTGTACGTGCAGATGGTTGTTGTGTTGCAAACGTCTCTATCTGTTGACTCAGTGATCGAGACGTGGCTGCACGATCCGTTACAGCCATGCGGATAAGATGCCTTTCATCTCGACTGCTAGTGATACGAGGCCGTTGGGATCCAGCATGGCGTTCCACACACTGGACTCGCATTCGGGAGGACGACGGTTCAATCCGGCGTCCGGCCATCCTGATTTAGGTTTTCTGTGATTTCCCTAAATCGCTCCAGGCAAATGCCGGGATGGTTCCTTTGACAGGGCATGGCCGGCTTCCTTTCCCATCCTTCCCTAATCCGATGAGACCGATGACATCGCTGTTTGGTCTCTCCCCCCCAAACAACCAAACCAACGGCGTTCCGTATTACCTTCCTGAACCCACCGATTACATATTCTGCTAACAGACATTGGATCTCGACCAACGCGAGCAGCAATGTCGCGATACGATAAACCGCAATCGCGATAGGCTACAATCCGACCTTTATCAAAGTCGGAAACGTGATGGTACGCATTTCTCCTCCTTACACGAGGCATCACAACAACGTTTCACCAGGCAATGCCGGTCAACTGCTGTTTGTGTTTGAGAAATCGGATGGAAACTTTCCTCATGTCAGCACGTTGTAGGTGTCGCCACCGGCGGGCGCCAACCTTGTGTGAATGCTCTGAAAAGCTAATCATTTGCATATCACAGCATCTTCTTCCGGTCGGTTAAATTTCGCGTCTGTAGCACGTCATCTTCGTTTTATAGCAATATTAATGGCCAGTAGTGTACAAACAAAATAAATATTTTAAGTTCCCTGTTCTATCTATGTCAGTGCAGTTATGATGTCACTCAGTACAACGTCGTCAAGTCACAGATCAAAGAAGACGTCTGCTGTTTGTGGAATGAACCTGCCATATTATAATATCCCTCAGCCACAGTAGTTACAACTACATCTATATTTCGCGAATTATCTTGAACCGGGTATCTGAGGGTACTTTTTGTTGTACACTGTGTTAGGGTTTCTTCCCGTTTCAGCGAGCCCGCAAGTACTGACCCATTTGGTGTGGAACTCGGCGTTGACGTTGTAGGCGAGAGAGCGCTTGGAGATCAGGTTCAGCACTCGAGCGGCAGCCAGCTCCCCACGCAGCACGTTCGGCGCCAGGGCGGCCAACTGCGATGCCAGCATCGTGCCCAAAATCAGCGACTGTAGCACCCTGTGGGCGAGAAGAATCGTAGCTCTTCACATATACTGCTGTCTATAAAAGCGGCATCACTAGGAAGGGCAGAAAATGTCGAAATTTTACTTATCATTAGTATACAATATAGCAGGAAGAATACATGAATTAAATCTGTAGATTATTTTAGGGTGTTCAAGGGTATGATATTTAGTACACAGAGCTGCCACGTCTGGCACCATTAATGGATCTACCCAGCCCGATATCGAGTCAAAATGAGCTTGGACAATAAACATAGGCACCTCAGTGCATGGTGCTTGATCTCTGTGCCAGAATTCATCAATTGTAGGAGCTGGCAAGTGGTGGCATAACAGTTTCTCGACGGCCTATGCCCAGATGTATTCGATGGGTGAGAGATCTGAACTTGTTGACCAGTCGAATACCCACTGTTTTGATGTTGGTCAGGAAAGCACAAGCAACACATAGTCTTGTGTTACCTTGTTGAAAAAAGGCAGGGAACAAACACCGACCTTAGCATGTCATAAATGTTACGAATGTTGTCAATAATACCAACTGTTTGAACCAGAGGCGATCGTGTTGTGTACCCAGTGACTCATACCATCATTACAGATGCTGAGCCTGTACGACAGTGACGAATGATCTGGCAACATTCATTCTCCTCAGAGTCTCTACACACCTATATGTCCATTACGATGCTGTATGCAGATCTTGTATTCATCTGAAAAGATCTCTTAGGGACACTCCTATGTCCGTGTTGTTAGGTCTACCATTGTCAGCAAGCCCTCTCTGTTATTGTGTTTAGACTGTCTGTCTGGATTCTTATCTTACTGCAAACAAGCCCATTCCCTGGCTCAAGGAATGTGTTGTGGTCGTACGATCATGCACGGTGAAACATGTCATCTTAGACAATAAACCATGGGGCTGTTGACATTATGCATTGTCATCTGTGTTACAATAATAAAAAATAATAATAATACGTATATGACTGCAAAGAAAAAAATTTAAAGTATATTACAATTGCATTATTAGAAATGCTGTGCTTGTACAATATTTGGCTAATCGGACTTCCTCTCTTACATTTCAATAGCAGATGCAGGCAACAGACTTCAAGGGGGAAAAAAAATCCTTCTTACTTGGTTCCACTTCACTTCAATAAAAAATATTGAATACTGATATCAAATCTTCTGTTACTTCGCAACATATATGATACAAAGTACTCGTAGCCCGTCATACACCGATCCGCACTTCTTAACAGAACCTTCTACATACAAAATCATGTACAAGGAAAAATGAAAGATTTTTTTTTTCATTTGTCTGTGCCTTACCGCATAGTCATATACGTTGGCGGAGACGTTAATCATGAATAGGACTAAAACATAACGCATTGCTGGCCTAACTATGCTTCAATGGTTCAATGTTTTATGAGGAAATGTTACTCGTACAGTAATGTACTAGTTGCCAAGGAACTTTTATTTCAAGGAAATAATGTGTACTGACTAACTATTCACGTAGTATCATGTTGTTTCTCCAAGCATTAGTGCTGTGTACTTCAATTCACGTGTAGCTTAGTGTGAAATATGAAGAAGTTTCGAGCATCATAGACTTATCTTTCTCGAATACCTGGAAATGTCATTATTCAAGCTTTCATGTGACACGATAAAAATTAATTGGTTTTTGTAAAATCACATGCTTAAACGTGTATGTGCACTCTGCAGCGAATAGGTACTGATAAATGCCACGGAGATATGCTGCGAAGATGCATATTTCATTTTTCATTTACCTTATGACCTTTGTGTAAATATCCTTATACCTAATTTGTTTACTCGAGGTGCGAGCCGTTTCTTCATTTGGAACCTGCTACTCTCGACGTAATTCTACCTTTTTCTGCGCCGTGACGATACACTGGTCACTGAAAGAAAAAACAACTTAAAACTAACTTAAAACTAATTGCATTACGTAGCTCGTTGCCACTGATACATTTAGTCATTACATCCGTCCGTATATATTTCCATACTTTATTTAAATTCATAGACATTCATTTATTCTACTACCAATTATGATTATTTACCCTGCAAAGAAAATTATTTGACATTTCTTACGGTATATTGTCGTTTCTCCTTAGCTTACACGTCTCGTATATTTTTTCATAATGCTTCCTTTTGCTTGTAAATATGTTGTATATAGCTTAGTATTTAATCAAACCTCTGCGTACACATATCAACAGGTTCCTTAGTTCTTAGATATAGATGCAATTGCTTAGTATTTCCATTTACTTTGTATTTAAGTTAAGTACTTGTACATATGGCATTCCTATTTGGTTGCGCCGTCTGCCACACTGTCGCACATGCGTACAGGTCAATGCCTCCTCTCCTTGTCTGACGTCAGCGGGTATTGTTGAGCGCAGAGTTGAGCCATAAGCTAATGTTGTTTATACTTTCGCTTCGTATGAAGCGGTGTATTACTTATCATTGCTGTTATTTTATGGCTACGTGTACAAATCAAAAGAATTACTTATGCCTATGCACATTACTTTATCCTAAAACACACTCCAGAAGAAAAATTACACTTAGAGTTACACTACTGGCCATTAAAATTGCTACGCCACGAAGACGACGTGCTACAGACGAGAAATTAAACCGACAGGAAGAAGATGCTGTGATATGCAAATGATTTAGCTTTTCAGAGCATTCACATAAGGTTGGCGCCGGTTGCGACACCTACAACGTGCTGACATGAGGAAAGTTTCCAACCCATTTCTCATACACAAACAGCAGCTGACCGGCGTTGCCTGGTGAAACGTTGTTGTGATGCCTCGTGTAAGGAGGAGAAATGAGTACCATCACGTTTCCGACTTTGATAAAGGTCGGATTGTAGCCCATCGCGATTGCGGTTTATCGTATCGCGACATTGCTGCTCGCGTTGGTCGAGATCCAGTGACTGTTAGCAGAATATGTAATCGGTGGGTTCAGGAGGGTAATGCGGAACGCCGTGCTGGATCCCAATGACCTCGTATCACTTGCAGTCGAGATGACAGGCATCTTATCTGCATGGCTGTAACGGATCGTGCAGCCACGTCACGATCCCTGAGTCAACAGATGGGGTCGTTTGCAAGACAACAACCATCTGCACGAACAGTTCGACGACGTTTGCAGCAGCATGGACTATCAGCTCGGAGACCATGGCTGCGGTTACCCTTGACGCTGCATCACAGACAGGAGCGCCTGCGATGGTGTACTCAACAACGAATCTGGGTGTACATATGGCAAAACGTCATTTTTTCAGATGAATCCAGGTTCTGTTTACAGCATCATGATGGTCGCATCCGTGTTTGGCGACATCGCGGTGAGCGCACAGTGGAAGCGTGTATTCGTCATCGCCATACTGGCGTATCAACCGGCGTGATGGTATGGGGTGCCATTGGTTACACGACTCGGTCACTTCTTGTTCGCAGTGACGACACTTTGAACAGTGGGCGTTACATTTCAGACGTGTTACGACCCGTGGCTCTACCCTTCATTCGATCCCTGCGAAACCCTACATTTCAGCAGGCTAATTCACGACCGCATGTTGCAGGTCCTGTACGGGCGTTTCTGGATACAGAAAATGTTCGACTGCTGCCCTGGATAGCACATTCTCCAGATCTCTCACCATTTGAAAACGCCTGGTCAATGGTGACCGAGCAACTGGCTCGTCACAATACGCCAGTCACTACTCTTGATGAACTGTGGTATCGCGTTGAAGCTGCATGGACAGCTGTACCTGTACATGCCATCCAAGCTCTGTTTGACTCAATGCCCAGGCGTATCAAGACCGTTATTACGGTCAGAGGTGGTTGTTCTGGGTACTAATTTTTCAGGATCTATGCACCCAAATTGCGTGAAAATGTAATCACATGTCAGTTCTAGTATAATATATTTGTCCAATGAATACCCGTTCATCATCTGCATTTCTTCTTGGTGTAGCAATTTTAATGGCCGGTACTGGATGTATACTATGTACAATTATCTTGTGATAGAAAGAAAAAATGCTACCTAGCCTCATCATTCTATAAAAGCTTTTATATCTTTGTGAGGGCGGAGACCCTTGTCTCTCCCTGTTTTCTCATGGACTCGTCTTTACGTCCCAGTGTATGGTATTTTGGAAATTATATACGGTCTTGCATAGAGTAATTGCCACTTCTTATTCAGTTTGCCAAATTTTGTCGATTTATGGTGCGTCAGTAAGAAGAATCGTTGCTTTCAAAAAATTGTGTAACATGTTTCAGTTTCTTTCTATATTCGGCCCTGTTTTATAGTGTAGCCATGGCTTGTTTGATTTTGTGTTGTAGTGTCATTTTAGTAATGGGTACCTTTGGTATGGGTGACTCCCACTCATTCATTAGTTTTGTCCGGAACATCAATTCGTTAGGTGTGAAACTTGTTGAAGAATGTGGAAGATTATTGACAACTTGCGTAAAAGTAGTTACGTACTCTACCCTTCGGGTGTGTTTGTGAGGGGTATATGTCCTAATAAACCGGTAAAGTTCTTTAAAGACTCGTTCTACTGGACTTGCTTCTAGGTAAAAACGCTTACTAATATGTGCTTTATGCCCTGTGAGGTCATATAGTGTTTCCACTTTGGCCCAACGTAATATGAAGCACTATCAGTTAGTGGTACCTTTGGTTTACCTACTCTTCTCAAATAGTCTCCCTCAGTTCTTTTTCTGATATTTGTGGCTGTTGCTTTTTTAATGGCATATATTTTGATATGTTTCAAGAAAATATCGTATAGTGCTACTACGTACCTTACTCCTCTTCTACTTCTTGGATAAGGACCAGCGATGTTCAGGGATACTATATCTAGAGGGTTTTTTGTAAGTATCTGGTGTAGCTCAGCATATTTTGACACATTGGACTGTTTTGGTTTTTGACATATTGCACATTTTCTTAATATCTGTAGGACTCGCCTTCTCAAATTTGGGAAATAACAAAGTGTTGCAACTTTTTCAGTACATTTGCCTACTCCATAACGTCCCCATACTTCACGTTTGTGCCTTATAAATTCGTCGATATAATCTTCAGGAATACACACATACGATTGATCATATTTTTCATGTTTCCTATGAAACAAAACGCCCTTGCATTTCTTATACCATTTACTTACCTTCCCACATTAATGTTGCTTAAGGTTTTGCATGACTTTACCCCATATGCGATCTTACTGTTGTATAATTTTCATTAGCTTACAAAACTTTTGGTAATCAGACTGTTGTGTTGTACTTTGCATTAATAACGGTTTCTGGATCTTGCTCTGTTAATTCACCAAAATCCTCTAAACCTTGTGCTAACCTAGACAAGGCATCTGCAATAACATACTGACTTCATTTAATACAAATTATCTCGAAATTAAATTCGTGTAAATATAGACACGATCTAGCTAATCTACGGTGCAATAGTTAACATATTAAAAGAAATGACAGTGACTGATGGTCACAGTAAAATTTGGTATTCTTGCTCCACAAAAAATATTCAAACTTTTTAAATGTCCATATTACAGCTAAACTTTCCAGTTTTGACATATAGTAAGATCTTTCTGCTTCCGATAATGTGCGACTAGCAAAACTGATGACCTTGGGTACTTCTTTACTTTCTTCTTCTCGCATCTGGAACAAGCATGCCCCCAGCTCCATGGGATCCTGCAGCGCATCTGAGGAGAATGTTGGAGCAGTACAACGAGGTGCTATTATCCATCGCGCTCACTGATTTGTATAGTGAAGACACCCAGCTAGTCCGCGACTCAGAAGAACTGTGCTGGGGCCTCTACACCACACGGTGCATGTCTGTACTAGTAATGTTGATATGGTGGAAACTCGCTGTTGACTCTTCTGGTCCAGCAAGTTAAAGGTCGTCTATTCTACCTCCAACAGGTCCTGGCTGGTTGGTCTCTGCACGTTCAAGGTCACTGGTGGTTCCACTTTAGATGTAGCCGTACTTTGATTTCCTCGCTGCGAAAATCGACAGGCTGATTATCCTGGTCCACAGCTCCAGATAGTCCAAAGCCTGAACTGTTACTGGGAGTAAATAGCATTGGTAGGGGTCTCAACGACCTTTTACCCTGTTCCCATTGGTGGGAAGAATCCGTAAATTGTATTAATCAATCTGTTGTTGAGAGAAGAGTTTGTTGCAGTGTCACACTCTACATGGATTGTACCGACAGGGAGTATATCCACTGATTGGTCGGGTCTGTAGAATTTAATGGGATCTTCCTTTAAAACCCGTCCTTTTATGAAACCCAGTGGGAAATTAGGCATCCTATTGATACTTTCTGGTTAAAGCCGATAATTAAACTTGTTGTCTTTATTTCAGATTTAAGTGTATTGATAATTGCTTGTAGTGAATCCCTTTTTCAGACTGTTTTAAAACTTCGTTTAAATCGTCAGTGTCATATGCACCGATGTTCTGATTCCACAATTTCTTCTCCACCATTAATTTGCAGATGAAATTTATTGTTAGCGTCTCGGAATACTGTTGTAAGTCTACACTCTCTCTCTTCTGTAATCCTATTTGTAAAGGTCGCAGAGTTCTGAACAATACTCAGCAATCGGTCGAACAAATTTTTTGCAAACCACTTTTTTCGCGGATGTATTACATTTCTTTTAATTTCTTCCAAAGACTGTTAGCCTTGCTTCCGATTTCCCTGCAAGTACTTTTATGTGATCTTTTCACATCACCTCGCTCCTAGGTATATTACAGTTGGTACTGTTTCCAGTGACATATTAGAAATGGCATAGTCGAACACTAATGGATCTCTTCGCCCACTTATGCACAATACGTTACATTTACTTAGGTTCTTGGCAGTCATGAAGTCTCCGCAAGTTTTTCTGTATTTTACTACGTTCTGCAGACAGTAGCATAGTTTGGAAGAAGTCTCATGGGGCTTTCGAAGTTATACAGTAGATCATTTATGTTTACTGCCTTGTTTTTATACGCTGCCGGAAAAAAAACAGGTTTCCAATTTATTCAAGATTTATTGTTGCAGCAGTACAGATGGAATAGATGAAATGATTACATTTACAGATCAATAGCACAAGCGGTTCTGAGGTACCAGGTTTCGACCCATGCTGGAACACCCATATCAGTACGTGGCGTAGCATCCACGGGCGGCAATGCAGGTGCTGACTCTGGCATTCTGTTGGTCGTACAGATAGTGAATACTGCCCTGGCATACGTTATGCCACGCCTGTTCGATGTATTCACGTATTTCTGTAGGGAGTTGTTGGTTGACGAGTCGCACGAGTCATTTATCCTCCCACATGTGCTCCATTGGTGACAAGTCCGGAGATCATGCTGGCCAGGGAAGTCGGTGCACGTCTCGCAGAGCACGTTGAGTTTCACGGGCAGTGTGGAATAACACATCACTTACCTGTTGCAAAAACACCAAAAGAACGGATCTAACAAGATTCTGTATGTACCGAGTGATTTTTAGCGTCCCGTTCAGAAACACGAAAGGTGAACGAGAGTTGTAGCATATTGCACCCTAGACCATCAGGCATTGGACGAATGCACTCTATGGGACAGTGCTCACCATGTCGACGTCGTATGCGAAAACGCCCACCAATACGCCCATTATTTGGGTTCAGGCAGAATCTGCTTTCATCGTTGAAGACTGTGGTGCGCCATTCCATTTCCGAGTGATTTTCTGAAGGCACGAGTCGAGTCACGTACGTCGATGTTGTGGCGTTAGTCGAAGACGGGCTAGAGATGTGTTTGCCCGTTGTTCCAGTGCTAATAACCGGTTCGCAAAAGTTCGTGTTGACATGTCCGGACCCAAAGGCCGTCCTATCTGTGCTGTGGTAGCTGCACGATCTGCCACTGCTGTCCTTACAATGCGATTTTTTTGTTTTTTGTTTAGGGCGCTCAACTACGAAGGTCATTAGCGCCCAGTCACAAATGTTAGTGCACTAACAGCGTAGAAAAACGCAAGGGGGCAAATCAGGAAGTACTTACAAAGACGCAGATAAACAAAATAAAAGAGTTAGATCTTTTTGGACAAGTCCGTCAGTGTAATAAAACTAAAGACACGAGCAGCTGCTCGAGCGTCATCAGCTAAAAGTTACTGTGAGGTAGACGGCAGACACAGGACAACACGAGAGTGAATAAACCGGGAACAGGACAATAAAACATGGCGTACCGTCAATGGATGACCACAGGGGCACTGCGGGCCGGGGTCACCGGATAACAGGTAGCGACGGCTAAATCGGGAATGCCCAATCCGCAACCTGGCCAAAATGACCTCCTCTCGCCGGGAAGGGCGTGAGGAGGTCGTCCAAGCCGTCGGGATCGGTTTGATGGCCCTAAGCTTATTTTCATGGAGAGAGGACCAAGCCTCATGCCACAATGATGAAACGCGCTGACAAGGAACCCCACTAACATCAGTTGATGGGACGGAAAAGGAAGCTGTCCGAGGCAGGAGGACAGCAGCCTTAGCCGCAGCACAGCAGCTTCGTTCCCAGGCACACCAACGTGGCCAGGAATCCGCAAAAAAAAAAAAAAAAAAAAGGACATGAGCGCCAGTATCAGCTAGCGACTGAAGGGACCGTTGAATTCGTTGCACGAGACGGTGGTCCGAATATGGGTCACGGAGACTCTGAATGGCGCTCAAAGAATCAGAACAGATGGCATAGGGAGAATGACGATGGAGACAGATATACTGAACAGCCTGACAGAGAGCAAAGAGCTCAGCTGTAAAGCTTGAACGCTAGTCAAGAAGCCGGTATTGAAAGGTACCATCCCCAACGGCAAAGGCACATCCGACGCCAGCAGTGGTCTTGGAGCCAGCCATCTGGGTAAATAAAGACGTTATTAGCGAGCCTCGAATGAAGTTCGACAAACCCCGAGTGGTATATCGAATCCGCGGTCCTATCCTTTGGGAGCGAGCTGAGTTCAAGGTGAACGCGAACCTGAGCCTGGAGCTAAGGTGGCGTCAGGCTCTCACCCGCTCGAAAAGTCGTAGGGAGGGTAAAATCAAGTTACTGAAGCAGGCGACGAAAGCGATGATCCTAGCGGCCGTCTGTGAAGCGTGGACGTCCAGATCCTCGTCTAAGGGTGTGAGAATGTTCACGTTGCTTCTGGTACCGGCATCATTGCACAACTGACGCAGCACGTCCAACTTGTGCGCCAAGTCTCTGAAAGGACCAACCCGCCACTCGGAAGGTCTCCTTTCAAACTCGCCCGTTTGGCTGCAGGAAGCAGGACTGCGTGTCTGTGGCACGGTTGCCTGCTTGCTGCACACGTCTGCACCACACTCAGCCTTCTGGCTGTGAGCATTCCCTATTAAAGGGTAGACACAGATGGCGCTCTGGTAACTATGCCACTACCCTATCTACGTTGAAACCATTAGCATTACATCTGATACACGGTGTACATGAAGTCCGGGAACACTTTCAATTATGTATTGCACAAGCACCAAACATTGTACAGATATCTTACATATGTCATTTTGAAGAGAAACGCTGAAAGTTTATTTTCATGTATACTGCCACAGCGTAGTTTGATAATTTGCCGATAGTTAGCGCTAGTCGCAAACATGGCGAGTTCAGGTACGGAGCGAGCTTTCTGTGTTGGGAGTTCAACAAAAACAAGTGCGCTAGAGCTGTTCAACGAATGCTTAGAACCAAGTACGGCAAGAAGCCACCAACAACGACACATTAAAGATCTGGTGTATGTACCACCGCTCCGGGAGAGAACACGGGAAGCATTGCAAAAACAGACATAATATATGATGGGATACCGCAATAACTGGTTATACAATGTTACTTATAATCCGTCTTGATTGCAAAAATGTTTATTACATGACCGGTTTCGATTCCTCTAGAACCATATTCAGATCTGCAATTTCGGTTACAGGAGCAACCCGTCCACACACAGCAACCTTCACATGCAGCGTCACATTGACGTCACATGGACGGGTTACTCCTCTAGCCGAAATTGCAGATCTGAAGATGGTTCTAGAGGAACAGAAACCGGTCATATGAATAAACATTTTTGCAATCAAGACGGATTGTAAGTAACACTGTAACACGGGAAGCGACTTCGATGATGCCGGGTATGGCAAGAACTCGATTACCTTCTTGACGTCCGCCGGGTCACTCATGGTTCGCATATCGAACGTTTGTAAAAAAAACTTTCAGAGTTGCTCTTCAAAATGCAATATGTATAACATCTATACAATCTTTAGTTCTTGTGCAATAAATAATTGAAAGTGTTCCCGGACTTTACGTACAACCTGTATAGCCCAGATGGCACATGCAGTCGTCATCGGATCAGGATAAACGTCGTCTGTCCAGTTGTACTAATTTTTTTCCGGTAGTGTATTTACTAACCTTATAACACGCCTTTGGGGTACTCCAGGAAATACCTTTACATTTTTCGATTTCGTCCCGTTAAGAATAACATATTGTGTTCTGTGTCTTAGAGAGTTCTGAACCCAGGATACTTAGTGGCTTCATCCTTTGTCCATGAAACTGCAGTGTCTGAATGAATGGAATGCCGGGTCAAGGAACAAGGCCTCAACTCGAGGGGCTTTCTCCAAGGTGCTCTGGATTTCACAGACAAACTGAAACGAGGAGTGTTTCTCAAGGTCGTTCGTTAAGCCGTCGGCACACGGACCGTGCATCCGAACGTTGAGCGTAGAGCGTGCCGAGTTTCTGACGTCATAGAGCAATATCTAGCATGTTAGATATTCTGAGCGTGCGTCTGAGCGTTGACCAGTGAGATGGCACAACGCCACCTACGTCACATGCACGCTGTCTCCCTTCAGTAAAGAGTTGTGAGGCGCCATATTGTCATTCATTTCAAGCCTATACGTATATATGACGTTTCTGAGCACCAGCAAATTGAGAATCACTGGAACATCCGTTGTTAACTGTGTGATTCATTCCAATAAAATAATGAGAAATATCATATTCATGGCAAAAGAATTATTGTAACTTTCGTTTTTATGAGAGTATGCTATTTGAAGGCAGCGACACACTGAAGATCCACCCAAAACGCCTTGTTCTTGGTACAATTTGTTATAATTAAATTTCAATTAGTGACATATCTACGATGTAGGTTTTCAGCAAGTGGTAAGATTCTGTGATTGGGTACAAACAACGTGTTGTTGGTTTAGCGTATGGCTGGCACGGTAGCTCAGCGTGTTCGGTCAGAGAGCCGCTTGGCCTCTGTAATAAAAAACTGAGTGGAAGGATCAACCACCGAACTTGAACAGGATGTCTTGCGACGTCCGCAGCGACCAATCACAACGATCAATAACGAACAAAATGAAAAAAAACCGTAGTGAGTAGTCATTGATCCACGAAATGTATTTGTCAAGGTGGTGGTTTGCGTCTAGCCACTTATAAAATTTTTTCCTGACATTTGCGTTTTTATTAGGTTCTGATACTTTATTATTAGTTTAATATATGTATATACTATAATATTTGATGTTATGTAAATATAAGTTCACCTTTTTTTGAGGGGTGACTTTGTTCGATTGGCCTAATCTACAGGACAGCTTGCGCTACTTGTACAACGATATTTTGCTCATTTTTCTTTTACGCTTCGTAATTCACATGTTGCAAAGATTCTGCTACTCGGTAGGAACAGTGATCAAGTAAGACTGACCTTGGGGTTTTACTAAAATGTGGAAATGATGAAATAATGTTTATCTCATGTGGAGAAGTACTCCAAATTTATATCGCACTGTTTGTAATGGAACTTTTATAAGCCTGTGCCCTTATTGATTGCACACGGTACTTTCCTTTTCGTGGACGATGCAGGAAATGTGCGTTTTAATAGAGCTGATGTGGGAATTTTCCGCGCCCGTTTAGTAAAGAAATAAAATGTCTTGTGACTAGGGCCTCTCGATGGGTAGACCGTTGGTCGGGTGCAGGTCTTTCGATTTGACGCCAGTGTAAACAGTGTGATTTACGAACTAGAAACATCCCTCAACTGCCGCTGGAGTGCGTTGTGATCGCGTATACCACGTTGGGGCCCACGTACCGTATGCACAAGTCGCATCATTTCTGAGCGTTCAGCAGCACGTTGAACTTAGCACGCTAAAGCCGTCGGCACACGAACCGTGCTGTCGAACGTCAACGTTGAGCGTGCTAAGTTCAACGTGCTGCTGAACGCTCAGAAACGATGCGACTTGAGCATACGGTATGTGGGCCCCAACGTGGTACACGCGATCGCAACGCACTCCGGCAGCAGTTGCGGGAAGTTTCTAGTTCGTAAATCACACTGCTTACTAAACGGGTGCGGGTAAAATTCCCACGTTAGCTCTATTAAAACGCACATTTCCTCCATTGCCCACGAAAAGGAAAGTACCATGTGCAATCTATAAGGGCACAGGCTTATAAAAGTTCCATTACAAACAGTGCGATACAAATTTGGAATACTTCTCCACATAAGATAAACGTTATTTCATCATTTCCACATTTTAGTAAAACTCTGAGGTCAGTCTTATTTGATCACTGTTCCTATCCAGTAACAGAATCTTTGCAACTTGTGAATTACGAAGCGTAAAAGAAAAAGGAGCAAAATATCTTTATACAAGTAGCGCAAGCTGTCCTGTAGATGAAGCCAATCGAACAAAGTCGCCCCTCAAAAAAAGGTGAACTATTATTTACATAACATCAAATATTATATTATATACTTATATTAAACTAATAATAGAGGGACAGAACCTAATAAAAACGCCTATGTTAGGAAAAAATTTACGTACTGGCGAGTCGCGAACCACCGCCCAAACATAAAAATTACACGGTTCAGTGACGTTACTTACTACGCTAACCACATAATTCGTAGCTAACGGTCAATAATAGGATGTTAGTAATCTTAGCACTTGCTGAAAGCTTTAATCGTAACTATGTTACTAACTTAAATCTAATTATAACAAATTGTACAAAGAAAAATGCGTTTTGGGTGCATCCTCAGTCTATTGCTGCCTTCAAATACGCAAGTTACAATAGTTCTTTTGGGCGACTGATGACCTCAGAAGTCGCATAGTGCTCAGAGCCATTTGAGCCAATAATTCATTTGCCACGGATATGATGTTTCTCATATTTTATTGTGACGTATCACACAGTTAACAACGGGTTTTGCAGTGATTCTCAATTTGCTGGTGCTCAGAAACAGCATACATACATACTGGCTTGAAACGAATGCCAACATGGCGGCTCACAACTCTGTACTGAAGGGAGACGGCGTGCGTGTGACGTAGGTGGCGTTGTGCCATCTCATTGGTCAACGCTCAGACGCACGCTCAGAATATCTGACATGCTAGATGTTGCTCTGCACATTCGGAAAGACTCCCGAACGTGCTATTCCACGTAATGACGTCAGAAACTCAGCACTCTCAACGCTCAACGTTCGACAGCACGGTCCGTGTGCCGACGGCTTTACGGAATCCCCGTTGGTCTTCTGTAGAGGAGATTTTCGCTCTCCAGATGTGTCAGAAAAGAACATGTCCGCGTACGACGGAAGGCTTATTAGGATACTAGTGGTAGGGCGCAGTACAGTGACTGACCGGAAGACGTCTTCGTAGGAGACGAGCCCGTTGGTGAAGAGGTGGGCGCCCAGGGCGGCGCAGGCGGCGTAGCTGAAGGTGGGCGTGGCGAGCGCCAGCCCGAAGACTAGCGGCCGCGACCCCAGCGCCTCGGCCACGGCGGCGTGCGCGCGCCGCAGCTCTGCAGACAGCTGCGCCCCCACCAGCGGCTGCGCGCAGTCGCTCACCACCACGCGCACCGCCCCCAGCGCCTCGCGCAGCATCTGCCAGCCGTTCTCATTAGCTTTCACCCATCACCTCGAACAAGCAAGAAGTGTGTTTTTAATTTTGTGTTCGTATAGTTTCAGGCTGTCCCGGCTTATGAGTATTTTCTGCATCTCCCAAAGAAAGCAGGTGTTGACAGATGTGAAAATTTCCGAACTATCAGTTTAATAAGTCACAGCTGCAAAATACTAACGCGAATTCTTTACAGACGAATGGAAAAACTGGTAGAAGCCGACCTCGGGGAAGATCAGTTTGGATTCCGTAGAAATGTTGGAACACGTGAGGCAATACTGACCTTACGACTTATCTTAGAAGCTAGATTAAGGAAAGGCAAACCTACATTTCTAGCATTTGTAGACTTAGAGAAAGCTTTTGACAATGCTGACTGGAATACTCTCTTTAAAATTCTGAAGGTGGCAGGGGTAAAATACAGGGAGCGAAAGGCTATTTACAATTTGTACCAGATGGCAGTTATAAGAGTCGAGGGACATGAAAGGGAAGCAGTGGTTGGGAAGGGAGTGAGACAGGGTTGTAGCCTCTCCCCGATGTTATTCAATCTGTATATTGAGCAAGCAGTAAAGGAAACGAAAGGAAAATTCGGAGTAGGTATTAAAATCCATGGAGAAGAAATAAAAACTTTGAGGTTCGCCGATGACATTGTAATTCTGTCAGAAACAGCAAAGGACTTGGAAGAGCAGTTGAACGGAATGGACAGTGTCTTGAAAGGAGGGTATAGGATGAACATCAACAAAAGCAACACAAGGATAATGGGATGTAGTCGAATTAAGTCGGGTGATGCTGAGGGAATTAGATTGGGAAATGAGACACTTAAAGTAATAAAGGAGTTTTGCTATTTGGGATGCAAAATAACTGATGATGGTCGAAGTAGAGAGGATATAAAATATAGACTGGCAATGGCAAGGAAAGCGTTTCTGAAGAAGAGAAATTTGTTAACATCGAGTATTGATTTAAGTGTCAGGAAGTCGTCTCTGAAAGTATTTGTATGGAGTGTAGCCACGTATGGAAGTGAAACGTGGACGATAAGTAGTTTGGAGAAGAAGAGAATAGAAGCTTTCGAAATGTGGTGCTACAGAAGAATGCTGAAGATTAGATGGGTAGATCGCACAACTAATGAGGAGGTATTGAATAGAATTGGGGAGAAGAGGAGTTTGTGGTACAACTTGACTAGAAGAAGGGATCGGTTGGTAGGACATGTTCTGAGGCATCAAGGGATCACAAATTTAGTACTGGAGGACAGCGTGGAGGGTAAAAATCGTAGAGGGAGACCAAGAGATGAGTACACTAAGCAGATTCAGAAGGATGTAGGCTGCAGTAGGTACTGGGAGATGAAGAAGCTTGCACAGGATAGAGTAGCATGGAGAGCTGCATCAAACCAGTCTCAGGACACAAGACCACAACAACAACAACAACACATCTGTATGGCGAGTGCAACAACAAAATTAACAATAGTCGGGTAACGGTCAGTCAGTTCTGTGTTATGTATCTGTTATTCTGCTGATCTGCCTTGGTAGTTTTTTGTACGTGTACATCTACATCTGTATTTACATGCTCACTCTGCAATTCACAATTACGTGCCTGGCAGAGAGTTCATCGAACCACCTTTGAGCTACTTCTTTACCGTTCCACTCTCGAACAGCGCGAGGGCAACACGAACACTTAAATCTCTGCGCGCGAGCTCTGATTTCTGTTATTTTATTGTGAAGATCATTCTTCCCTATATAGGTGAGCGTCAACAAAATATTTTCGCAATCAAAGGAGAAAGTTGGTGATTGAAATTTCAAAAGAAGATCCTGCCGCAAAGAAAATCGCCTTTGTTTTAATGGTTCCCATCCTAATTTGCGTATCATATCCGTGGCGCCGGCCGAAGTGGCCGTGCGGTTCTGTGCCCTGCAGTCTGGAACCGCGAGACCGCTACGGTCCCAGGTTCGAATCCTACCTCGGGCATGGATGTGTGTGATGTCCTTAGGTTAGTTAGGTTTAACTAGTTCTAAGTTCTAGGGGACTAATGACCTCAGAAGTCGAGTACCATAGTGCTCAGAGCCATTTGAACCATATCCGTGGCACACTCTCCCCTATTTCGCAATAACACTAAGCAAACTGCCCTTCTTTGAACACTTTCCGTGTCCTTCGTCAGTCATATTTGATGCGGATCCCAAACCGCACAGCAGTACTCCAAAAGAGGGCGGACAAGCGTAGTGTTTAGTAGACCTGTTACATTTTCTAAGTGTTCTGCCAATAAATCGCACTCTTTGGTTTTCTTTCCCTACAACATAATCGATGTGATCGTTCCAATTAAGTTGCTGGTAATTGTAATCCCTACGTGTATAACTGACTTTACAAACTTTAGATTTATATGATTCACTGTGTAACAGAAATTTAGCTGATTCTTTCTAGTGCTCACGTCGATGACTTCACAACTTTCATGATTTAGAGTCAATTGACACTTTTCCACCATAAATATACCTTGTCTAAATCATTTTGCAATTCGTTTTGAACACCTGATGACTTTACAAGACGGTAAATGACGACATTATCTGAAAATCGATTTCTATTACGCGGTAAGTCACTCAAATCTGAAGACTGTAAATTCAGCTAAATACTTATGGATTACAACTACAGATAACCTAAAATGGAACGATCACATAGATAATGTTGTGGGTAGAGCAAACCAAAGACTGTGATCCATTGGCAGAACACTTAGAAGGTGCAACAGGTCTACTAACGATACTTCTTACACCACGCTTGTCCGCCCTAATCTGGAGTATTGCTGTGCGGCGTGGGATCCGCATCAGATGGGACTGACGGATGACATCGAAAAAGTACACAGAAGGGCATCTCACTTTGTATTATCGCGAAATAGGGGAGATAGTGTCACAGACATGATACATGAATTGGAGTGGCAATCATTAAAACAAAGGCGTTTTTCGTTGCGACGGGATCTTCTCATGAAATTTCAATCATCAGTTTTACCCTGTGATTGCTAAAACATTTTGTTGGCACACACCTACATGGAGAGAAATGATCATCACGATAAAATAAGAGAAATCTGGGCTCGCACAGAAAAATATAAGTGCTCGTTTTTCCCGCGCGCCGTTCGAGAGTGGAACTGTAGAGAGACAGCTTAAAGGTGGTTCACTGAACCCTCTTGTGGTGTCACCGCCAGACACCACACTTGCTAGGTTGTAGCTTTAAATCGGCCGCGGTCCATTAGTACATGTCGGACTCGCGTGTCGCCACTGTGTGATCGCAGACCGAGCGCCACCGCAAGGCAGGTCTCGAGATACGGACTAGCACTCGCCCCAGTTGTACGGACGACTTTGCTAGCGACTACACGGACGAAGCCTCGCTCATTAGCCGAGCCAATAGTTAGAATAGCCTTCAGCTAAGTCAATGGCTACGACCTAGCAAGGCGCCATTAGTAACATTGCATGTATCTAAAGAGTCTCACTTGTATCGCCACAATCTCCAGATGTACCAAAAGGATGGATTAAAGTTAAGTAGTCCAGAAGCTACGTACTTTTCTTTATAACATTCATTACGTATCCTGTTACAGACCTATAACTTGCCTGCTAAACGGGTGCCTTTCGGCTACTTCCGTGGCGTGGCCGTCTTTCTACGCCACAACACCTCTGTCAGGCACTTTATTGTGAATAGCAGAGGGATCACGTAGATGTAGGCGTAGATGTAGAAAACAATCTAAGAGGACTGCTCACATTGTCTCCTAAATCGTTTATGTAGATCAGGAACAACAGAGGGTCTATGACACTTCCTTGGGGAACGCCAGATATTACGTCTGTCTTACTCAATGGCTTTCCGTTAATTATTACGAACTGTGACCTTTCTGACAGGAAGTCACGAGTCCAGTCACACAACTGAGACGATACTCCATAGGCACGCAGTCTGATTAGAAGTAGCTTGTGAGGAACGGTGTCAAAAACCTTCACGAAATCTGAAAATATGGGTCAATTTGACGCACACTGTCGATAGCTCTCATTACTTCATGGCCCGCCTCTTTAACAGAGTGGTAACATGTTGGCCTACAATGCAGTGGGCCCGGGTTCGATGCCCAGCCAAGTTGGAGATTTTCTCCACTCGTGCTCTGGGTGTTGTGTAGTCCTCATCATAATTTCATCACCACCGACGCGCAAGTTGCCCAATGTGGCGTCACTTGAAATAAGACTTGCAACTCAGCAGCCGAACTTACCCGTACGGGGCATTCCGGCCATAGATGCCATAGGATCATTTTATTTCATTACCTCATGAGAATACAGAGCTAGCTGTGTTTCACAAGAACGATTTTTCCTGAATCCGTGCTAACTATTAGTCAACAAACCATTTTCTTAGCGATAATTCATTACGTTCGAACACAGAATATGTTCTAAAACCCTACTGCAAATCGCCGTTAGTGGTGTGGGCTTGAAATTCAGCAGATTAGTTCTGTTTTCTTTCTCAGGTATTGGTGCAACTTTTGGAACTTTCCAGTCTTTGCGTACGGATGTTTCTACGAGCGAAGGGAAGGTATATGATTACAAAATATGGAGCAATTGTATCAGTGTACTCTGAATCCGATTGACTGGTATCTGAATCTGACTGGTATACAATATGCTTTTCTTAAGCGTTTTAAGCTGCTTCGCTACACCGAGGATATCTACTTCTAAGTTACTCTTGTTGGCAGTTGTTCTTCGTTCGAGCTCTGGAGTATTTGCTTCGCCTTCATTTGTGAAAGAATTCCGGAAAATCGTGTTTAGTATGGCGCGTCTTCAGAGGCGCTCTCGTCGATAACATCACCATTGTTAATGCGCAGTGAAAGTACTGATTCCGTTTTCCCACTGGTGTACTTTACGCACGACAAGAATCTCTTTGGGATTTCTGTCAGATTTGGAGACAGAATGTTGTTGTAGAAACTTTCGAAGTTCACGCTTATTTTCGGGCTTCTGCAAAACTTCGCCAATCGTGGAGATTTTCCTTCTTTTAAATTTTGCTTGCTTTTTTAGTTTAGTGTTCTGACCTGTTTTGTGCACCACGGGGGTCAGTACCATCTCTTATTAATTTATTTTGTATATATGTCTCAGTTGCCGTCGATACTATATGTTTCTCCGAATGTAAACGACATCTGGTCTGTCCCAATGGACAATGTGTCTAATAGTGTATTTTAAATACGACAGTATGCCATCTTAGGTACTGTATATCACTTAAAAACACTTGATAATGGCACTTTGAAGCCGAAATCATGAGCGTGTAAATGTAACACTGCAAATAAAAAACAGTCTAATGGCGGTACTGACTTTAAAGAAATAAATTGGAATGATCACATGCACAAAGCTGCAGAAATGGCAGCAGTTGCAAGAGGCATAAGGACTATCTAAAATTTTACTGTAGCAAAAAGGTTTGAAAAAGGTGAGATATGAGAGTGCCAGAAGTATGATTCACTAGTGGTTGTAATCATTAAGAGACTTTTCCATCAGATACAACGCCCATATGTGGTTGAATGGAAAGGCTTGATTCCAAATCATAGGCATCATTTCTCCTGGAAAGCGTTGCACTAGAGATCTGAAAAGCTAGTGAACATTTCTTACGACCTCAATCAGCACACCATCTACCATTTGTGATCCTTCTCAATCAACCATCGCCTATAACCCAGTGGATATACTCGTATCACTGAACCTCTGATGTGGCCTGGAGACACAATGCATTACAAATATTGGAGAAATATCTAACGACGTCATGAGGTAGTTGCAGATACCGATTTCATACCACATTCCTTACCTGAATCACTTTCTAAATTCGGTAGTTTTGTTATGAGGTTGCACTGTCGGCGACGTGTAACTGCACTGATGGTCTGATAATATACACTCCGCTGATCACTGTCTGTATTCAGTGTCGCGGTATTTGTGTGGGAAAATCACTTCATTCGGAGGTAATGAAATACCTCGATTTATAAAGCCAGTATAGCTTTTAACATGGATACTTATGAGCACCTGTAGAACCAAGGCCGATTGTGACAATAACACTCAGTAGTTGTTGCGATCATGTTTTGTTTCATCTGGCGGTTTGTAAGACGATTACATTTCTCTTTCTAATACACAATGGTACCAATCGCAAGAAAAACGTATGAGACATGTCTACCTATCACTCATTTTCGGTCAGTATTATTTCGTATTGCCAGAAATCAGTTATTGGCGAAGTATTGTACTTAGCAGCAGGGGATGCATGATAGGTTCGCCTAGAGCATCAGGCTTATAAAGAATGTGTTTGTGTTCCGACATGTGCAAAGGAAATGGCGATGTCCAGTCTTAAGCAAGGGATAGACATGACGTGGAATATTGTGATAGCAAAGGGAAAAGTATCTCAAATCATAAGAATGGTACAGATATTTCCATTTCCAGGGCCACAGCCGTCAGCAAGACGTATTTCCGATACTTCACTCATTGTGGAATGTTGTCCAATTGAGACCACAATCGTAATATTTAATTGTAAGTATAGTGATCATATATGTATGTGGCTGGTTTCTAGGAGTATTCTGTCTAGGAATACGTGGCTTGCAGCAGTGGTGGCCTGTGGCGGAAATTATTCACATTTCCCACTAACAGCAGGAGCCGTCCAAATGGAAAGGCTTGTTGGGATGCAGGAATGTAGCTGACTTAACCGTGTCGTCCTCTACACGGCCGAATACCGAATTAATACTTAGTATGTGTTGGACAGTCTTCGTGATCGCATGGCAATTTCAGAAGATTCAATATGGATGTGTGTTTGAGCTGGACCATTATTCCCTCCCATGTAAATTGTGCAGTTGACTGCTTCTGCACATTTCCTGCCTTTATTTGGTTGAGATAACATGGATTGTGGTGTGAGTTATGTGCATCTAGCACGTGAAGAACGGGTTGAAGATACGTTTGCTGATTCTCTAGACTTGAGAAACACCTTAGTTGACTTTGTAAATTGTAAGGATGATTTAGAATCTGTTGTATCACTGACATCGGTATTCATGAGCGGAAATATCAGTTTCCTCTATTTTTTCGAGGTGTCATGTAAAGGTCTTTGGAGAAGATGTAAGTTTCTAATTACTCAGTGGTTTACAGCACGCTCCACCTCGCTAAAGTTTCGAGTTTCTAGAGAAATAATTTCCGGTCTGTAGCTTTGGAATTATACCGTGCAAGCAATACTGCTATGCAAGCGATACTGCTATGCAAGCGATACTGCTATGTAAGCGATATTTCTATGTGCTTGATGTTGAGAAGTATCGCGAAAATGGTATGATATTCTGGTAAACCATGTAAAATTACATATGTTCCTGTAATCCGAGAGTCTGGAGCTGGGTGTAGAAAGCAAGCAAGTAAGGAGGCCAGGGCCAGAAACAGCAATGCCTTTGTACCGAGGGTAACCGACCAAAACTTTGTAATAAATGTTCAGAAAGTGACTTTGGTCCAGTGAGGGCACTCTGGTCACGCGTTGGAGGCAGATGACTTGTGACTGTCATCTGCAGTGGATGACTGCCCAACCCTATGGGAAATATTTAGTGCTGTGAGAAGTATACCTATGGTGCATGTGCTTATGCTGTCTGCCTTTGCTGTCTTTGGGGTATATATACGAGTGTCTGGCAGCTGGTGGCTATATGTATGATGCAAAAGGGACGATTTTGTATGGCGCAGGATACGAACTGTATGTTTACTACATCGACATGGTACATAGTGATATATTGCCAGGTTGGAGATCAGTTTCACGCTGTAATATTCAGTCTTCCATCCTCGGTGGCAAAGCAGTGTAATTGAGCAAGTGTATATCCGTATTTGACAATCTGTAGACCACTTTTGCAGGGTTTAACTGTCAGTGCAATATAGTGATCTGTCCAAAATAGTTTTGCTGCTGAAAGTCCCATCCACAGAAAAAAATGGCGGACAGTGCTCCCTCACCGGCAACAGCAGCAGTTTGGCGGGTAAATTCAGCAAGAGCCAATCAGAATGCTCCATTCATTCACAAGACATCCAAGACATCCTTTGTGCTGGGATGTAGGAGAGTGTTTACCATTTCTGAGATGTATGTTGAAAGCAGGACATTATGAGTTACAGGAACGGTAGCATGCAATGTCTCGTTAGCTTCACCAGGAAGAATGCATTCGGTGTTATTCTGAGCTCCTCGGGCATGGATGTTTGTGATGTCCTTAGGTTAGTTAGGTTTAAGTAGTTCTAAGTTCTAGGGGACTGATGACCACAGATGTTAAGTCCCATAGTGCTCAGAGCCATTTGAACCATTTTATTCTGAGCTATTTTCGTAAACAGCTCCTGTTAGAACAAGAATTTCCATGCAGACAAGCTGAGACATCACGAAAGCTCTTATAACAACAACAAAAGTGACCATTAACTATGTCTGCAACACTTAACGATTTCCGTGATGGGGCTGATATGTGATGGATGGGCTCTGCCATTAGGAGCATCAGGAAGAATGCATTTGGTCTTATTCTGGACTATTTTCGTTAACAGTTTCTGAAAGCATTGGAGAAGAATTCTATAGCGCATCCAGAGGGAGACTTGGCTGTTATTTACGTAGACATGATACATCGGTATAACACTGACAGCCTTTTAGCTGCGCCTGTGAAGGTCAGTCGATATGCAAACATCTCTCATTTGGCAATTAGGCCTGAACTGGACCAGCAGGTATGCCCAGTGGCTGGGTAAACACAAACATAGTTGGAGGCATCTCACATGTCCCATTAGGATCGCTAGGGAGAATGCACCCTGTGCTGTTCTGGGATGCATTGCAACAGATTTCTATGGCGTGCTCAGAGGGAGACTTGGCTCTCATTTACATAGACCTGTGATTCAGTATAATACTGGCAACCTTTTATCTGCACCTACGATCGTGAGTTGCTCAGCAATTAGGTCTTCACTGGACCGCAGGTAGAAAGCCATGGCGCCAGAAATGATAAACATGTGCGTGCGGACCAGAGGCCTCTTGCATATGGGACCAGCGTGAGTGTGCTGTCTGCCGTGCACACCTTGGAGCTCTGTAAGGGCCAGTTTGGTCGAATGTCTTAACGATAGTCCAAAACAGTTTTTACATGCGATGGATGTTTGTACAGTGCATTATTTCGGCTGTTTAAGCGTTGTGGCCGTGTTTGCAGAGCTTTATACATGAACTATTTCGCCAATTTTACGCAAGTGATCATGTCTGTTGCATTATTTTGTGAACAGGTCTGTAGGCCGTGCAATGCATTATTTCTACGGTTTATATGCATTATTTCGGTGATTTAGTTTGCAGGTTGTAGGCTGTGCAATGCATTATTTCGATAGTTTACAATTAGTGAGCGTGTTTGCAGAGCGTTTTACATGCGTTATTTTGACAATTTACAAGTTGTTTGTGTGTCTGTACATGAGTGTACTGCATTATTTCGGCGATTTAGGAGTAGTTTGCAGCTCTGTAGGCTATTTACTGTTACCCCAAGCATGTCAGAGCACATGTTTTGCGTCAAATTAATAAATAAACTACGTGAAATCCATCCCTAAATAAATTGTTCCAAAATAAATAAAGTACAGTCCTTCCTATCCAGCATCCCAGCACAGGTTGAGTCATTTTCCCACCATTTTTCCCCCAGACCACCATGGGACGACAGTGTCCTCTGGTGGCAATACTGTGTACTAGGTCAATTGGACTCCAGACCTCATGGTGAACACACTGGATGGAGTTACTGCCTATGACAACTCAAATTGTTAAAGTAAAGACTGCCTGCAAAATAAAAACTTATGTCCATCCTATCCAGCAGCCCAGCACAGGCTGAGTCCTTTTCCCGCCAATTCCAAGGAAGAGGTTCAAAAAAATGGTTCAAATGGCTCTGAGCACTATGGGACTTAACATCTATGGTCATCAGTCCCCGAGAACTTAGAACTACTTAAACCTAACTAACCTAAGGACAGCACACAACACCCAGCCATCACGAGGCAGAGAAAATCCCTGACCCCACCGGGAATCGAACCCGGGAACCCGGGCGTGGGAAGCGAGAACGCGACCGCACGACCACGAGATGCGGGCCAAGGAAGAGGTGGCGGTCGGATGACTTAGGTTAGTGGAGGTAGCCCAAGTGACCTATTTTCCCACCAAAATTTTCGCTCTATTTTCTTAGGTTAGTGGAAGTAGCCCAATTGACCTAGGAGGGTTGTAACTTAAATAGTGGCAACTATTTATTCACAACCAATACAAAAGAGTTACATATTTACACATGTTATTTTCCTAAAAGTAGTCACCAGCGTCGTGTAGAATCCATTCCCAGTGATGTGGAAGGTGTAGTATATCGTTAGCAGAGCCAGTTCTGTTGATGGTGCGAATGGAGCAGTCTACTCCGAATCTCTGGAACAGTTCTGAAGCGAATTCCATGAAGTGGTTCTTTCATCTACAGAATCAAATCAAAGTCACAAGGACTTAAGTCCAGGGAGTATGGTGGATGGTACAGTACTTCCCAGTCCCATTGACCGAACAGAGCAGCCACAGCTTGCACTGTATGCACCCATGCATTGTCGTGCAAAATGATGGGTAAGTTGCACAGAAAGTGTCGCTACTTCTTTCGCAAAGCTGGGTGCAAGTGATGCTCCAGAAACGAACAATAATACTGTGCACTATCTGCCATGGAGGAACATAATGCATTAGGATAGCGCCATCACAGTTGTACACCAGAATCACCATAATGTTCACCATACTGGGGCTCTGATGCACTTTTGACTTTCGCGGCAACCCATAATGATGCAATCGTTGGATTGGCGTTTCAGTTTTGGCTCATACAATGTGGCCCATGTCTCATCCAGTGTTACAATATGGTGTAAGAAAGTCTCGTCGGTCAGTCCGCGGCTGGCGCGCTGCCAAGGTTGCGTAGCACCGCCTTATCGGCGGGGTCAAAGGTCATGCGCTCAGAGAGCTGACGTAACATGCTGTTGCATACTCTATGTCGACAGATTCTAGATGTACCCTTGTCCGGTTTTAAGCTACGCTACAGATCACTTTATTTGTGAAAATACAATGTACAATCTTCAACAAATTTAACATATTCACAGGTACCTTTACCTTTAATCCATATAAAAACAGTTTCATTAACTGATATCTTACGTCTACTACGTGTATACAAGGAAAAGGGTGAGGGTGACATATATGTTGATTTCCCAAAGTCTTTATTTGCATTTTCGGTGACATGATATGTTCGATAGGCTATGATGTCACGATCAACGAAACTTTCCAGTCCGGATACATTGGGTACGCCTGTACCACCACGTACAACTGCGACTGTTAACCATCCGTTACCGTGGGTAAACGAATCATTGATGTCGATGCTGAAGTTCAGTCTGCAACCACAAAACACTGCAGGTCCGTCCAGTAGAGAGTGTGCAGCGACAGATTTGATGGTATTCTTTTTCTTGTCGGCGGCAGATGTGGTCATTTCCACGTCTTCAATTGTTTTATATATAGTCTGTCTTGCACGGCGACGGCGACTGTATCTTCTGTAAGCACTCCAACTGCATCTGGGCAGTATTGTAATGCATCCACTTCTGCATTTCCATCAATTCATGTGGAACCCATCGTGATGCAATTTTTTTGCATGCCCAGGCATTCCTTCAGGATACGAAGCACAATCATACATGCTAATCCAGTTTCGTGGGCGAGCTCATGAATCGTATGGTGTCGATCACGATCACTGTCCACTAATGCAGCAACGGCATGCACTTCTTCTTCAGAGACCTTAGGACGACCTGCCCACTGTATGTCTGCCACAGTCTGCCAACCTTCATTGAAGGCTGTTACCCAACATGCCACTGTTCTGTACAGCAATGCCGATTCCGCGCACGCCTCTTGAAGACCAACCTCTAGCACATTCAATCTTTATCCAACTCCATCATTCCTGTTTCGAAAACATAGTTACACAGTTACATTAGACCGCTCGCTCACAAGTGACTGTGTTTCCCTTGACTGTACACACGCTGGTGACATAGGATGGGCAAGTCCATTTGCTTGGAGGTAAGGAAGGTATGTTAACAACGTGTGCTATCAGCGACAACAGTAGAGTCCATTGCATAGTGTCTCCACAGCAGTGTTGCCACTATTTAAGTTCCAACATACGTATTTTCCCGCCACATTTTTAGGTTAGTGGAGGTAGCCCAATTGATCTATTTTCCCCTCCAAAATTTGAACTTCCCACCATGACGTCATTGCAATGTTGCCACTTCTATCGCCGCAATTTGGATCCGCAAATTTGAATACATTTGGCAGCAATGCAGAGTGGGGTGATGCCACCCTTGTCCCACTGCTCACTTATTCTTACTATCCAAATTTGAGACGAAAAGTTCTGCAGGTAATACGGAAATATGTTGTGTGCCAGAAGACTAAGCATACAAATAAGACAAAACTAATTGAACTACACCTGATACTGCCTAAAAGACCCTTTGAGATAGTTTTGTTGGATGCCATTGGACCATGTCCACAAGGGAAAGGAGGTGTAAGGTATGTTGTTAGTCTATACAATGTTTTCTCCATGTATGTCATATTGTATGCTGTGCAGTCAGTGACTATGAGCACCATTACGAGAATGATTACAAGGGATTATCTACACACAGGAGGCAAGCCAGAAATACTGATGTTGGACAATGTGTCATACTTTACAGGCAACTCTTGGAAAGAGTTCATGAACACTCACAACATTAAATACATACTTGTACCCTGGTTTCATTCAGAAGCAAGTCCTATAGAGCGAATATTTAAGGAATTTAACAGATTTATCCGGACTTACACTCGTCACAAACAGGTAAGGTGTATCGAATACGTTAGCCCACTTCAGGAAGTTGTTAACAATCTCCCACTTAGCTCAACTGGCTTTACATCTACAGAACTGCTGTTTGACAAAAGACAAGTAAGCGGCTGGGGAAAACCTCTACCTAAAGTCTTTAGGAAGGAAATATCGCGTAAGGAGAAAGTACGTCGGGCACTGGTTAGCACTGAAGAATAGGCAGAATACAGAAAACAATTGTATGATGAATTAGGACGCACTGTAGAGTACCATGTATGAAAGTAAGTACTCCTCAGAACTCACCTAAAATCGACAAAGTTTGGTAAATTGAATTGCAAGTGTCACCTACCGTACACAAGGCCATTTGTTATATCAAAAATTACTCAACCAGGAGAATATAAGTTAGCATGCTTAAACAGTGGTAAGGAGAAAGGGTTCTACCCGCACAAAGATTTACGTGAATTTGTGCACTAAACAGATTTTGGCTCTGATAAGCACGGCTTGGAGCAATGCATACAAGTGCATATAAGAGGTGACATAGTGTCCGCTTGAATATACTTATTACGATTGATATTTAGTATTAAGGAACGATTTCATTTAGCGTACTTCATGTGTGTTCCTTTACTACGATGTAAGATTTAGTTATGCAAAATTTTCATTGTATGTTTACGAGCAACAGAAGCTCTGAAAACATTACCCTCGCCGAGTGCGAGAAATTATTTAAAGTGACACTATACTATTTAAACAAACAGTAGACGTGCGACTGAGTTGCAGCGCATGGAATCGGTGAAGTGGAGTGAAGACAGAACTGTGCACGCACTGTAGCTAAGTTTAGGTTGACTACCCCCGTGCATACGCGCAGCACAGCGTAAGATGACGGATCGTCACCAAACGACGATCGTAGCTTAGTAAAGAAACGCGAGCAATCTATGCTTTGAGAAAACTTTACAATACGAGTTGACAACTAAGGAAATAAAACGTCTACACCACAGAACTAAACTAAGATGAAGAAATTACAAAGAACTAATCTAAGGAACTTATATACAAAGGACGAAGTAAACACTATCTATAGAAAACTAGCTACACTCTATGATACTATGTACAAGTTATTTACATTTATATAAGTGGCTATTTTACGCTACACAAAAGGGGATACCTAGATGAGGATTGAAGTAATATAAACTAAGTCTTGAAAATACTACGAGACATAGGATTGTGTCTCACCTACGACAACACTTTTCTTTCCAGGTACCAGAAGGTAAGTCAAAACGGCAACTGCAGTACGTACATGTGCGCTCTTACAGCTCATAAGAATATTGATAAAGAATGGACTGCGTACTGACAGAAATTGAACATATGAATATTGCAAGTGTGATGCATTAGTGTCCAGCGAGCAAGTATGCACTTAGTTTTAAGTTAGTATTTACGTTTCCTGGCAGCGAACGCTGCATAGTCACGTTCTGAGTAAAATAGGGAACACAATATTTAGGTGTTTGGTACCAAAGCATTAGGGCAGCACCGAAAATAAATAATTACACAGTATGTATATAAATATGTGTGAGTGTGATGGTGTGAATGTGCATATGTGGTGTGTGTATCGACTCCTGTTCACTAATTTGCGTATTTTGACATTGTCCTCTCAATATATATATTCTTTACTGTCGTTCCTTGTTAAAAATGTCAGCTTATTCCCAAGACAGCTTTCACTCTGTTAATACTCGACAGAAATTTGCATTTGGATCGTACTTCGTTAACTCTTGTGCAGAAAGGTGTGCAGTATACTGTTGCATCCATTTTCAATATGCTACCACAAGAATTCAAAAATCTTGGTAGTAATCCACGCGCTTTCAAATCGAAACTGAAGAGTTTTCTCGTGAGTCAATCCTGTTCTGTTGAGGAGTTCCTTGAAAACTTAAGTTGATTCTTATGTTATATTGTCGATTATGTTTACTTAAGCTTATGGACTGACTTTTTTGGGTTCAGAAACATTTTATTTTTACCTGTTATTACTTTTATGTTGTAATTTCATGTACTATCATGTTCCAAGACCTTGGAGATTTACTCCTCAATTTGGTCCTACGACGTGTAAATCAATAAATTAAAAAAAGCTACAGTACGCCAGATGTACAAAAACGTCGAACTTAGGTCTTGTCCTACCAAATGAAAAGGAATCAGACAAAGCATTACAAGACCATGTGATTGAGAAGAGCGCCAAGCAGGAGTTATTACACTACATTTGCACACGGACACAAAGTGTCTCAACATAGTTTTACACTTGTTCATTGGCACAATTCCCGAAGAGACATATTCATGCACATTAGAATACACAAGAGTGACATCATGTATCAAAGGGAAGTATAAGTCACTGACACTAAAGTACACTGTTTATAGTCGATGCTTGCATAACACAATATCGTACTGTAAGACTGTATCAGTAGATACTGTAGGCGAAATAAGTGGTTAACACGAGTAGACAGTAATGAAATGACGTACTCAGTAATTCTTTCGTAATGAACGAAGGATTGCAGTAGCAGAGCAAAAATGAATGCACCTTCCTGTCCATAACATTTCCAGTAGACCAGTAGACACATCCTAGTAAATTTGTCAGAGTCGCAGCTCAACGTAGTTATGTAGGTGTATCGCGGTTTCATGTTATGAAACTTTCTTTCCTCAGTATCTGTAACGATGGGTACTTGCGTCAGGTGCGATGTATGAACACAAAAGTCGTACACATCATTTGATAACGTTGTATGCAACTATTTTGTCAGTAGTGGAAAATGAGATTGAAGCAATGACGACCTGTGTAATGTTAAATTAAGATGAGACTATGAATACAGATGGTCCACATATGAACATTCCAAAGGGTAATGCCCGAGAGCAAAGTGGGATAAAAATGATAATGCAAAAACTGAAAAATGTTACGTGGTATAAATCGCAGAAATGTACGTAATACAGATAATTTTTCTGAAAAAAAATTGTTTGTCCTATAAAACTTGAACACTAAAGAAGCCTCACGTTCGCACTCCTCATTCAAACTGTACACCTCCTCAAGAGTTTACTTCCTTATATTAATCGTCATAAATTCCGTTTTTTGTTTCTAGACACCTTTGACCAACTCCTCCCACTTTCTGATCTGCAACTCGAGGCAGAAATCTATTCATTCAATCAGAACAAAACCTTAGTGACAGAATGAAGAAATTCTAGAGAGAGAAAAATAGACAAGCTAACATATCAATTCTATACAACAGTCGACAAAAGGCTGTGTCAAGGAAAAATTAGAAGTTCAAGAATATCGATGTTAGCAGAGGAAAAAATATTGCTATAGAAAGAAAAAAATCGCATCGTTGCCCTTCTTGTAAATTAATTTTGGGTGTCGACTCACCAATGATTTGCATATCAATGACAAATCGTCATGTGAAATGTTTAACTATAAAACGTACAAAACCGACAGGAAGAAGATGCTGTGATATGCAAATGATTAGCTTTTCAGAGCATTCACACAAGGTTGGCGCCCGCCGGTGGCGACACCTACAACGTACTGACATGAGGATAGTTTCCAACCGATTTCTCATACACAAACAGCAGTTGATCGGCGTTTCCTGGTGAAAGGTTGTTGTGATGCCTTGTGTAAGGAGGAGAAATGAGTACCATCACGTTTCCGACTTTGATAAAGGTCGGATTGTAGCCTATCGCGATTGCGGTTTATCGTATCGCGACATTGCTGCTCGCGTTGGTCGAGATCCAATGACTGTTAGCAGAATATGTAATCGGTGGGTTCAGGAGGGTAATACGGAACGCCGTGCTGGATCCCAACGGCCTCGTATCACTAGCAGTCGAGATGACAGGCATCTTATCCGCACGGCTGTAAGGCTGTAACGGATCGTGCAGCCACGTCTCGATCCCCGAGTCAACAGATGGGGACGTTTGCAAGACAACAACCATCTGCACGAACAGTTCGACGACGTTTGCAGCAGCATGAACTATCAGCTCGGAGACCATGGCTGCGGTTACCCTTGACGCTGCATCACAGACAGGAGTGCCTGCGATGGTGTGCTCACCGACGAAACTGGGTGCACGAATGGTAAAACGTCATTTTTTCGGAAGAATCCAGGTTCTGTTTACAGCATCATGATGGTCGCATCCGTGTTTGGCGACATCGCGTTGAACGCACATTGGTAGCGTGTATTCACCCGGCGTGATGGTAAGGAGTGCCAATGATTACACTTCTAGGTGACCTCTTGTTCGCATTGACGGCACTTTGAACAGTGGACGTTACATTTCAGATGTGTTACGACCCGTGGCTTTACCCTTCATTCCACCCCTGCGAAACCCTACATTTCAGCACGATAATCCACGACCGCATGTTGCAGGTCCTGTCCGGGCCTTTCTGGATACAGAAAATGTTCGACTGCTGCCCTGGCCAGCACATTCTCCAGATCTCTCACCAATTGAAAACGTCTGGTCAATGGTGGCCGAGGAACTGGCTCGTCACAATACGCCAGTCACTACTCTTCATGAACTGTGGTATCGTGTTGAAGCTGCATGGGCAGCTGTACCTGTACACGCCATCCAAGCTCTGTCTGACTCAATGCCCAGGCGTATCAAGGCCTTTATTACGGCCGAGGTGGTTGTTCTGGGTACAGATTTCTCAGGATCTATGCACAAAAATTGCGTGAAAATGTAATCACATGTCAGTTCTGGTATAATATATTTGTCCAATCAATACCTATTTATCAAATGCATTTCTTCTTGGTGTAGCAATTTTAATGGCCAGTAGTGTAGATAACTGTCTTAAAGTAGGTGGATGTGTGATTGTGCTGTCGATGGAAATGAGGGAAGAGTGTGTCTAATGTGTCTGTTGCACATAGTCTGCTCCTCGGCTAGAGAGAGTATCATAAGGCTGCATCTGAACCTTGGGGTGGGGTGGCTGACGAGAACCCGTCCAACAACAAAAGTTTGACGTACATACTCAACTCTATTGAACGATTCTGTACCAAGTTGCACCTCCTGCCCATATCAAAGACCTCTTTCGTGAAAACAAATAGGAAGATGAAAGGTAAATATAATCCACGTTTGAACAGCTCCGGGTAATGCCCCAGAGTTCAGTAGTTGATATGCAGATTTCTTGCTACACTCATATTACGTGAGAAATATTTCTGAGGTTATCCTTTAGTGAGTCAGGCATAATAGTTATTATTTACACTAAGTAAAATTCCACCTCTACCACTGTGTTGTTTATTAATAACGATACCAGTTTCGGAGTCGTAATCCTCTATCTTCAGGCATCATGAAACCTAACAAGAAGGCTCCATACAGTAAGCGTGCATTACAACTTTCGATATCACCTTCCCAAACGTAGTGATCCTGCCTACAATCAGCGAAGGGTGAACAACAGTTTCCTGGGCAACAGCGAATAGAAACTTTGATATAGTCTAGTCTATATTTCATTCCTTTCACATCCCTACAGTACTGTTACAGGCTGGGCGGTTCTGGATGCAGACATGAGTGGGAAGCTAAAGTATGGGTTCTCAGTAACATAACGAGAGCGGAGTCAAGAGTACTTAGTCAGAAGGAACATTCTTTATTATTTGATGCACTCCATACACTACTTTAACGAAAGCTGCCCAGGAGCCTTAGTGGCTAGTAGGTAGGGGATGTGCCTCCCAACGAAATGCTGAAACAAACAGCAGCCGACAGTGACAGCATCCTTGCTAACCCAGTAGTGTGTCAGCTCCTTGGTGTGACAAGGCCAGTGGTGTGACAAGGTCAGTGGTTGGTGACTGCTGCCCAAGGCCTTTGACGGGTGGCAGAGGAGCGAAGGCGCACTACGTTGAAATCAGGACCCTCTGAGGCAGGCTCGTGTGTCAGGTTATAGTGACCATTGAGTGTCTTCGCTCCAGAGCGCGCCATTCAAAGCCCAGAATCATCAGAACTAGCTGACAGATCATAGATCAGAGACCTTGGTCAGCTATTGACGCTGCTCGATGAGGTTGGAGTATCTGAGTCGTACATTCAACCGATAACTGGCGTGGAGGCTGTGCCGGTCAAATATATGCTGAAGGAGTGCTGTTACCAGATAAGCTGAGACCGTTTATACTTCCTCTGAGTGGGTGGGTTATGACGGGTGTTATGTTCCCATCATGTAACTGGCTGTGGAACTCTGCCTGTGGGACACCATGCAGCATCTCAGTCAACCACTACCAGCAGAAGCCCGCACTGCATGGTGCTGTGCCTGCACTACAGAATTACGTCGGGCATGCATGTCACTTGGTTGATTGCGGAGACCTGCCTCAGGCTCAGGCCTCAACAGTATGCTTGTATTTATGCTCGACTGTTTTTCTCCTTCATACGATAAATGCATCTTTGGTCGCTTGCTCACACTGTCTTCTTTGCGGCGAGAGTTACGTAGTGATTAATATCTCCGGTGGTCAGTCCCTTCTTCGAGAAGCATGGTGTTTTGTCATTAGGCTGTTGGGGCTCGGCTGAGTTTGCGTTGTAAATAGTAAAGTTATATATGAGACCTTAAATCAGCAGTGCAGCGCCAGGGCGGAATCAGACTACAGCCAGAAGTCAGGCGCTGGGATGTGGACTGCACAGTCAGCAGCTTCGCAACCGTCTCTGTGAAGACACGCTGCATGGCTGATTGGCTGATGCCAGGCCGCCCTTCAGGAAGTATTACACCCCGTGTGCGACAACTGGGTCATCGTCCTGTCCCAGAACATCCGACCTGACGCACAAACTCCGACTTTAGCAAGAAATCAGTATGGTGAAGCAATATTTATAAACAACTAAGTCAGCTCGCCAGGAGTCGACCAGCTGAGCAGTTCTGGGCAGACATGTGATGTCGTGCCAGTGCTGTTCAGCACTGCGCTGATGACGCAGACGCTTCTGCCAGCGCCGGGACACGAACCGCTGCCAGCTGCCTGATAATCTGGGCGCCAGGACAGCCTCGTACTTTGCCGCCGTCCCTAGAGTACGACGTGAGGGACCAGCAATCTCTGACCTCGCCGGGGTGTCAACAGAAGAAAAACGTGCTCCGGGCGCACTGAAGCGTGACGCAGTCTGACGTCCACGGGGCAACCCCCACTGCCCCGTACCGCATATAGCTACGAGAGGTGCTTGCCCGCCGCTGACAATTCAGCTCCGGGCATACCGAAGACGCCAGCTCAGTGGGCTGTTTCTCGGGCAGCGCCTATCCACTGTACACTGTCCTATCTCACCTGTAACCACAGCGCCGGAATATTACCAGAGAACACACGGCCGTGCCAGAGATTAGAGTGCATTCAAAAGATTATCTAAATTGAATAAATTAATAAAGAACTTTTGTATCACCGGTGGTCTGTCTGCAGCTTCCCCACAGGTCACACAAGTCTTCCAAACCATCTACGAACCATGCAAAGCGAACAGAAGACCCATATTCCCCTTCTGGCCCGTTACAGCATTGTCTGACTTGCGCAGGCGTTAAGTTTTAGCGATTTGTAAAGCATCACGCACAAAGCTAATAGCTCAACTTATTGTTTCCAATTAATCACAAGAGCCATGAGGTGTTACATGTATGTCTAGCTAGGGGATAATCAGGGGCACACAGTGTGAGGGAGAAATCCATGAGTATCGAAATGTGCTACAGATTAATCTTTTCCTACTGTGGCCCGGTGAAAAAAAAATGGCTCTGAGCACTATGGGACTCAACTGCTGAGGTCATTAGTCCCCTAGAACTTAGAACTAGTTAAACCTAACTAACCTAAGGACATCACAAACATCCATGCCCGAGGCAGGATTCGAACCTGCGACCGTAGCGGTCTTGCGGTTCCAGACTGCAGCGCCTTTAACCGCACGGCCACTTCGGCCGGCAGCCCGGTGATTTTGTTAAACAAATGCTGGCGCCTCAGGGCACTTCGATGTGTGTGTGTGTGTGTGTGTGTGTGTGTGTGTGTGTGTGTGTGTGTGTGTGTGTCTGTGTGTGGTCGGGTGGGTGCGTTTGGCAACCTGTTTCTTCAAGCAGATGAAGTATGTGGCTTCCTGAGCTTAGGTTAGCCGCTATCTGTTCAGTTTTATAATCAGTACTAGTAAATTTCTAACACTCAGATGCTGATCACTTCAACATATGATTTTACGACTTCATTTTTTTCTGTTGCGACCAAATGAGTTATGTGTTAAGCTTACCTATAATAAATATGCTTCTATCCATTGTTAGCTTATTCATAACCTAATTCAACTTCTCAGCTCGTACATGTGGGTTAAGTGTAAAACAACAAATAAGAGCCAAACATCGAGGCCGCATAGTAGCATTATATGCAGTGGCTAAGACTAGTGCAAGAAGAAGCGAAGACTTATTTACTCTTATTTAAACTAATAACTCCATCCACCGTCGTCCAATGGTGATTACCATCTTCCCTGAACAAACAGCATTGGAAAAAATTTGTGGCCCATAGGAGACATCAGACTTATACCTGCAAGAGTCCCTCTAGTCCACGTATGGCCTGAATTCGACGAGGAAGCGATCTCGGAAGTTTCTTCAAGTATGCTATATCCAGCTGACGCCACTCATTCGTGGTTAGATCGCGTACAACTACTTAATTGCGGTTATGTTGATTGCTACGTTTCACCTGGTGTTCAGATTAGGCACAGATGTTTTCTATGGGGTTAAGATCCGATGTATTAGCGCACTACTTGAGGTGTAGTAGCGTGCCTGAGTGTTCGACAAACCAGGAATGTACATGAAATCGTGTGTGCGCGGTTGTCGTCATCTTGGAAGGCGGGAATATCGACAGAAAGGAAAACACTTGGTCACCGGGAATGTTAAAACACGAAGCGGCTAATTTTCACGATAACCTGAATGAGTGTGAATAAGTAGTGGTACGAAAAACACCTACAAACCAGCACCGAATCACTTCTGGCCTTAATTACATCCTCTATACACTGCAAGTTAAACTCGTCATTGGGTTGCCAATGCACTCAAAGCCTTGCATCATTTGAGGAGAGACAAAATCGCAACTCTCGAACCACACCACACGTCTGCAGTCAGCTACTGTGAAGTTTCTGTATTTTTTGGACCATTGAAGCCGAGTAGCTGTAAATACCGCTGTGAGCAACCCCCTCTCGTGAGGGCACCAAATGTTCACTGTATGTGGTTGCTTTCGCAGTGTTCGCTAGAATTTTGGTTGAGAAGGACCTACATTCACTGACATGAACTGCAGTCCGGTTTGAAAACGGTTGTCATTGACAAGATGTGACGCTTGTCAGCGGTCCCTGTCGGTAAAAAATACTTTCACAACCACTATTCTTACGCCACGTTACATGATTGCGAGTGGAACACCATTTCCTGTAGACACGTTGGACATTGCGCGTTGATAGATGCGGCTCGAGAACATTTTTCACAAAGCGAAAAACCACTTGCACTATCCCCGCTCCCCTCTCCCTGCGCCCCCGCAACCCCTTCCAGACACTAGTCATTAGTTGACTTCCTTGGAGGCTTGGTGAGACCACTTTGATGTCAATGTGACTACGTTTAACCCACTTACATGAAATGCGTAATGATATTTAGAAGGAAATCCGACTTTTTTTTGGCGCAACAGAAATTTGCGCGTGGTGCTTAGGGAGGTCGATGTGGACGCCAGTAAGTAAGTTAGTAAGGCGTTCTTGTGAAGGTCGAAACCGCGGATATACAGGAGGCTGGATCGTCACGAGCCAGATAGTAGACACTGCTGTAATTCATGGATGCATGTCCAAACGGAATGACAGAGGCACTGCAATATCGTATTTATCCGCTGACACCGGGCATACGGGAATGTACATAATGAATGTACGAGTACTGGTTATAGACATGGTTGACGACATATGGAAGCTTGGTTCTGACGGTGACTCGTGCGCCGTTAGCCAAATGGCAAGGCGACCGCTCGCGATAAGCGGGAAAACCGGGTTCGAGTCCCGGTCTCGCACAAACGTTCATTGTCGTCATTCCATTGTACGAGGGCAGTTCAATAAGTAATGCAACACATTTTCTTTCTCGGCCAATTTTGGTTGAAAAAACCGGAAATTTCTTGTGGAATATTTTCAAACATTCCCGCTTCGTCTCGTATAGTTTCATTGACTTCCGACAGGTGGCCGCGCTGTACGGAGCTATCAAAATGGCGTCTGTAACGGATGTGCGTTGCAAACAACGGGCAGTGATCGAGTTTCTTTTGGCGGAAAACCAGGGCATCTCAGATATTCATAGGCGCTTGCAGAATGTCTACGGTGATCTCGCAGTGGACAAAAGCACGGTGAGTCGTTGGGCAAAGCGTGTGTCATCATCGCCTCAAGGTCAAGCAAGACTGTCTGATCTCCCGCGTGCGGGCCGGCCGTGCACAGCTGTGACTCCTGCAATGGCGGAGCGTGCAAACACACTCGTTCGAGATGATCGACGGATCACCACCAAACAACTCAGTGCTCAACTTGACATCTCTGTTGGTAGTGCTGTCACAATTGTTCACCAGTTGGGATATTCAAAGGTTTGTTCCCGCTGGGTCCCTCGTTGTCTAACCGAACACCATAAAGAGCAAAGGAGAACCATCTGTGTGGAATTGCTTGCTCGTCATGTGGCTGAGGGTGACAATTTCTTGTCAAAGATTGTTACAGGCGATGAAACATGGGTTCATCACTTCGAACCTGAAACAAAACGGCAATCAATGAAGTGGCGCCACACCCACTCCCCTACCAAGAATAAGTTTAAAGCCATACCCTCAGCCGCTAAAGTCATGGTTACAGTCTTCTGGGACGCTGAAGGGGATATTCTGTTCGATGTCCTTCCCCATGGTCAAACGATCAACTCTGAAGTGTATTTTGCTACTCTTCAGAAATTGAAGAAACGACTTCAGCGTGTTCGTAGGCACAAAAATCTGAACGAACTTCTCCTTCTTCATGACAACGCAAGACCTCACACAAGTCTTCGCACCCGAGAGGAGCTCACAAAACTTCAGTGGACTGTTCTTCCTCATGCACCCTACAGCCCCGATCTCGCACCGTCGGATTTCCATATGTTTGGCCCAATGAAGGACGCAATCCGTGGGAGGCACTACGCGGATGATGAAGAAGTTATTGATGCAGTACGACGTTGGCTCCGACATCGACCAGTGGAATGGTACCGAGCAGGCATACAGGCCCTCATTTCAAGGTGGCGTAAGGCCGTAGCATTGAATGGAGATTACGTTGAAAAATAGTGTTGTGTAGCTAAAAGATTGGGGAATAACCTGGTGTATTTCAATGCTGAATAAAACAACCCCTGTTTCAGAAAAAAAATGTATTGCATTACTTATTGAACTGCCCTCGTACAGTTGATGGTAGACTGTATTCGCACCTGCGAATACATTTTATGTATCTTTGCTGATTTTAATAAAAAGAATTACAATAATAAAATTAATTTATTCATTAAAAATTCCTAATTTTGTAGAAACAAAATAAATTTGGCTATAAGAAAATAAAGTAAGCTGTTACCTGAACCAGCAACAGATCAACTCCCGAAGAGCGAGTTGTAGTTGTAGGAGGGTCTCACCATAGTTCACACTATTTCTATTTAGAAAAATAACTTCTTTACAAGATTCTTCGCTGCTTGCACAAACTCACAAAAAAACTTTTGTGGTCTTAGATTGTTTTTCATTTCCGTTTCCTGTGCTTTTCTTTCTCGATAAGAACGCCAATGTCTTTTTTTTCCATGCGTACTTTCGTCAGCTGCCGTCGCTACGAAAACAGTAAATATGCAGTGCCGCCTATATCACTAAAGTGCTGCAGAGGCAGAAAATTAACAATGTTTTAGCATGGAACAAGAGCAGTCAGGGAGACTTATTAAATACTGTGGTCTGGAATTGAGTGTTAGTAGTTACTACCACATTCTTTGGATATCACTGTCGACTATGCTGTGGGGAAGGAGAATAGGGGGGACTCACACTTTGCTAGGGCGCGTGATTCTGTATCCGCAAACTATTTTTCCTCGTCACTGAGCATGACGAAGCGCTCGGTATTTTGCTGTGAAGACTGGTCACGATTTATTGACCATAAAGTAGTGAGATTAATGTACCATCAGAAGCATTTTACCCAAGCCATAATAATCCTCTCCTGTAGCTGCATTATGACATTGCTTTCCACGCTGCGGCCCAGGGCTCGATTATTGGTGACGATACCAATTTAAACCGACAGGCCTGTTACTGCAATAGCGTCAGATTAAAATATTTGCACAAATGTGTGAGCTACGCAAGTTTATTATTTATTTATCCGTAAACATTATATGTACAATGATCGACCATAATTCATGGCTACAACAAACAGTAAACATGGATCTGCAAATGAACTGAATGGCACTATTAACTAATTACCAAATATCTCACAAATGGCAGATACATATTTAATGAACACTTTGCTTCTATTGTCCTGTACTTTGACCCGTAACATTCTCCGCTATTAATTGTGACACATCCTTTGCAGAAAGTTTGCGCATAGGTGATGCTGGCGACCCTATCAGCTTAGAGACCCTCAAATGCCTCTTGGGCCTCAGACTGGATCTATACGTTGATATACCAATATGTAGGACAACTTCACTCACAGTGTGGTCATGGACACATCAAAACACAGCTCATTTCTACTATTCTGTCATGTCTCCACATCATCCCCTTTTACTGTGTTGTTTATACACTGAAGCGCCAAGGAAACTGGTACAGGGGAATTCAAGTACAGAGATATGTAAACAGGAGAATACGGCACGGCGGTCGGCAACGCCTATATAGGAGAACGAGTGTCTGGCGCAGTTGTTAGACCGGTTGCTGCTGCAACAATGACAAGTTCTCAAGATTTAAGTGAGTTTGAACGTAGTGTCACAGTCAGCCAACGAGCGACGGGACCCAGCACCTCCGAGGTAGCGAGGAATTGGAGATTTTGCCGTACTATCATTCCACAAGTGTACCGCAAATATCAGGGATCCGGTGAAGCATCTAATCTCCGATACTGCTGCGGCCGGAAAAAGATCCTGCAAGAACGGGACCAAAGACGCCTGAAGAGGATCGTTCAACGTGACACAAGTGCAACCCTTCCACAAATTGCTGCAGATTTTAATTCTGGGCGTCCAACAAGTGCTAACGGCGAACCATTCAACGAAACATCATCGATATGGACTTTCAGAGCGACTGCACGACACAAAGCTTTACGCCTCGCCTGGGCACGTCAAGGGCGGCATTGGACTGTTGATGAGTGGAAACATGTTGCCTGGTGGGACGAGTCTGGTTTCAAATTGTATCGACTGGATGGATGTATACAGGTACGGAAACAACCTAATGAATCCATGGTCCCTGCATGCCATCAGGGTACTGTTCAAGCTGGTGGAGGCTCTGTAATGGTGTGGCACGTGTGCAGGTGGAGTGATATGACACCCCTGATACGTCTAGTTACGACTCTGACAGGTGCCACGTACGTAAGCATCCTGTTTGATCACTTGCGTCCATTCATGTCCAATGCGCATTCCGAGGGACTTGGGCGATTCCAGCAGGACAATGCGACACACCGCACTTGCAGAATTGCTACATAGTTACTCCAGGAACACTCTTCTGAGTTTAAACAGTTCGGCTGACTACCAAACTCCCCAGACATGATCTTTATTGAGCATATCTGGGATACCTTGCATCGTCCTGTTCAGAAGAGATCTCCACCGCTTCGTACTCTTCTACATCTACATCTACATACATACTCCGCAATCCACCATACGGTGCGTGGCGGAGGGTACCTCGTACCATAACTATCTCTCCCTGTTCCACTCCCAAACAGAACGAGGGAAACATGACTGCCTATATGCCTCTGTACGAACCCTAACCTCTCTTATCTTATCTTTGTGGTCTTTCCGCGAAATATAAGTTGGCGGCAGTAAAATTGTACTGCAGTCAGCCTCAAATGCTGGTTCTCTAAATTTCCTCTGTAGCGATTCACGAAAAGAACGCCTCCTTTCCTCTAGAGACTCCCACCCGAGTTCCTGAAGCATTTCCTTAACACTCGCGTGATGACCAATCCCAGCAGTAACAAATCTAGCAGTCCGCCTCTGAATTGCTTCTATGTCCTCCTTCAATCCGACCTGATAGGGATCCCAAACGCTCGAGCAGTACTCAAGAATAGGTCGTATTAGTGTTTTATAATCGGTCTCCTTTCCAGATGAACCACATCTTCCCAAAATTCTACCAATGAACCGAAGACGACTATCCGCCTTCCCCACAACTGCCATTACATGCTTGTTCCACTTCATATCGCTCTGCAATGTTACGCCCAAATATTTAATTGACGTTACTGCGTCAAGCGCTACACTACTAAAGGAGTATTCAAACATTACGGGATTCTTTTTCCTATTCATCTGCATTAATTTACATTTATCTATATTTAGAGTTAGCTGCCATTCTTTACACCAATCAGAAATCCTGTCCAAGTCATCTTGTATCCTCCTACAATCACTCAACGATGACACCTTCCCGTACGCCACAGCATCATCAGCAAACAGCCGCACATTGCTATCCACCCTATCCAAAAGATCATTTATGTAGACAGAAAACAACAGTGGCCCTACCACACTTCTCTTACGGATTTATGGACAGCCCTGTAGGATTCATGTCGTCAGTTCCTGCAGCACTTCTTCCGACATTACTCGAGCCCATACCACGTCGTGTTGCGGCACTTCTGCGTGCTCGTGGGGGCCCTACACGATATTAGGCAGGTGTACCAGTTTATTTGGCTCTTCAGTGTATAACCTATTGTCACATAAACACCATTTCAGTGCCATGACTTATGTAGTGGTCAAAAGCGGCAAGACGCAGTCAATACCTTCGCTGCGCAGTGCCGATGGTACTGTTACCGACGATTGTGCCGCTAAAGCGGAGTTATTGAACGCAGTTTTCCGAAATTCCTTCACCAGGGAAGACGAATGGAATATTCCACAATTTGAAACACGAACAGCTGCTACATGAGTTTCTTAGAAGTAGATACCTTAGCGGTTGCGAAGCAACTCAAATCGCTTGATACGGACAAGTCTTCAGGTCCAGATTGTATACCGATTAGGTTCCTTTCAGATTACGCTGATACAATAGCTCCCTACTTAGCAATCATATACAACCGCTCGCTCACCGATAGATCTGTACCTACAGCTTGGAAAATTGTGCAGGTCGCACCAGTGTTTAAGAAGGGTAGTAGGAGTAATCCATCGAACTACAGACCTATATCATTGACGTCGGTTTGCAGTAGGGTTTCGGAGCATATACTGTATTCAAACATTGTGAATCACCTCGAAGGGAACGATCTATTGATACGTAATCAGCATGGTTTCAGAAAACATCGTTCTTGTGCAACGCAGCTAGCTCTTTATTCGCACGAAGTAATGGCCGCTATCGACAGGGGATCTCAAGTTGATTCCGTATTTCTAGATTTCTGGAAAGCTTTTGACACCGTTCCGCACAAGCGACTTCTAATCAAGCTGCGGGCCTATGGCGTATCGTCTCAGTTGTGCGACTGGATTCGTGATTTCCTGTCAGGAAGGTCGCAGTTCGTAGTAATAGACGGCAAATCATCGAGTAAAACTGAAGTGATATCAGGTATTCCCCAGGGAAGCGTCCTGGGACCTCTGCTGTTCCTGATCTATATAAATGACCTGGGTGACAATCTGAGCAGTTCTCTTAGGTTGTTCGCAGATGATGCTGTAATTTACCGTCTAGTAAGGTCATCCGAAGACCAGTATCAGTTGCAAAGCGATTTAGAAAAGATTACTGTATGGTGTGGCAGGTGGCAGATGACGCTAAATAACGAAAAGTGAGGTGATCCACATGAGTTCCAAAAGAAATCCGTTGGAATTTGATTACTCGATAAATAGTACAATTCTCAAGGCTGTCAATTCAACTAAGTACCTGGGTGTTAAAATTACGAACAACTTCAGTTGGAAAGACCACATAGATAATATTGTGGGGAAGGCGAGCCAAAGGTTGCGCTTTATTAGCAGGACACTTAGAAGATGCAACAAGTCCACTAAAGAGACAGTTTACACTACACTCGTTCGTCCTCTGTTAGAATATTGCTGCGCGGTGTGGGATCCTTACGAGGTGGGATTGACGGTGGACATCGAAAGGGTGCAAACAAGGGCAGCTCGTTTTGTATTATCACGTAATAGGGGAGAGAGTGTGGCAGATATGATACGCGAGTTGGGATGGAAGTCATTAAAGCAAAGACGTTTTTCGTCGCGGTGAGATCTATTTACGAAATTTCAGTAAACAACTTTCTCTTCCGAATGCGAAAATATTTTGTTGAGCCCAACCTACATAGGTAGGAATGATCATCAAAATAAAATAAGAGAAATCAGAGCTCGAACAGAAAGGTTTAGGTGTTCGCTGTTCGGGAGTGGAATGGTAGAGAGAGAGTATGATTGTGGTTCGATGAACCCTCTGCCAAGCACTTAAATGTGAATTGCAGAGTAATCATGTAGATGTAGATGTAGATGACTTCCTGGTACCAGTTCTACGTCACCTACACAGCTTTATTGCGTTCTTTTGAGGTGGTGACTAATACACTCCTGGAAATGGAAAAAAGAACACATTGACACCGGTGTGTCAGACCCACCATACTTGCTCCGGACACTGCGAGAGGGCTGTACAAGCAATGATCACACGCACGGCACAGCAGACACACCAGGAACCGCGGTGTTGGCCGTCGAATGGCGCTAGCTGCGCAGCATTTGTGCACCGCCGCCGTCAGTGTCAGCCAGTTTGCCGTGGCATACGGAGCCCCATCGCAGTCTTTAACACTGGTAGCATGCCGCGACAGCGTGGACGTGAACCGTATGTGCAGTTGACGGACTTTGAGCGAGGGCGTATAGTGGGCATGCGGGAGGCCGGGTGGACGTACCGCCGAATTGCTCAACACGTGGGGCGTGAGGTCTCCACAGTACATCGATGTTGTCGCCAGTGGTCGGCGGAAGGTGCACGTGCCCGTCGACCTGGGACCGGACCGCAGCGACGCACGGATGCACGCCAAGACCGTAGGATCCTACGCAGTGCCGTAGGGGACCGCACCGCCACTTCCCAGCAAATTAGGGACACTGTTGCTCCTGGGGTATCGGCGAGGACCATTCGCAACCGTCTCCATGAAGCTGGGCTACGGTCCCGCACACCGTTAGGCCGTCTTCTGCTCACGCCCCAACATCATGCAGCCCGCCTCCAGTGGTGTCGCGACAGGCGTGAATGGAGGGACGAATGGAGACGTGTCGTCTTCAGCGATGAGAGTCGCTTCTGCCTTGGTGCCAATGATGGTCGTATGCGTGTTTGGCGCCGTGCAGGTGAGCGCCACAATCAGGACTGCATACGTCCGAGGTACACAGGGCCAACACCCGGCATCATGGTGTGGGGAGCGATCTCCTACACTGGCCTTACACCACTGGTGATCGTCGAGGGGACACTGAATAGTGCACGGTACATCAAAACCGTCATCGAAACCATCGTTCTACCATTCCTAGACCGGCAAGGGAACTTGCTGTCCCAACAGGACAATGCACGTCCGCATGTATCCCGTGCCACCCAACGTGCTCTAGAAGGTGTAAGTCAACTACCCTGGCCAGCAAGATCTCCGGATCTGTCCCCCATTGAGCATGTTTGGGACAGGATGAAGCGTCGTCTCACGCGGTCTACACGTCCAGCACGAACGCTGGTCCAACTGAGGCGCCAGGTGGAAATGGCATGGCAAGCCGTTCCACAGGACTACATCCAGCATCTCTACGATCGTCTCCATGGGAGAATAGCAGCCTGCATTGCTGCGAAAGGTGGATATACACTGTACTAGTGCCGACATTGTGCATGCTCTGTTGCCTGTGTCTATGTGCCTGTGTTTCTGTCAGTGTGATCATGTGATGTATCTGACCCCAGGAATGAGTCAATAAAGTTTCCCCTTCCTGGGACAATGAATTCACGGTGTTCTTATTTCAATTTCCAGGAGTGTATTTTCCACAGTGAACTTAATAACTATCCGCCATTGGCCAGTTATGAATAGCACGATCCCTAAACCAGTAACGCTACCTGCTTTCGGCTGATGGTGAACAACACTGTTGGCTGATTATGAGCAGAATTATTAGTTTTGGATAGTCTGCACAGCAATGTGGAGTACACACTCAGAGTATGGGATCTTGATGCTGAGATATTTGATGCTTGATGATGGAGAATTTATCTTCCGTAACTGGTAACATACTGTAGCAAGGAATGAATTTTGTTTGCTCTCAGAGATATATGACGGTGTTAACACTAGTTTACTGACTCTATCAACAAATAGCGTGTGTACTCACAGCCTCTGCCTTGTTGAGTTCCTCGAGCTCGTCGAAGGGTCTCCTGGAGACAGTTTTGGACAGGTAGAGCAGTGCGTAGATCAGTAGCGGAGCCAGTCCCAAGGTGAGTGCCCCCAGCTGCCAGTTGTAGTACAGCGACAGCAGCGCGCTCGCCCACACCACGCTGCACAGCTGCACCACCAGCGCCAGCTGCTCTCCTGAAGCCTGCAGTGAAAGTGCAGCTCGGATATTACCAACAGTCTACGTAGACAGAGCCCCAGCTGCCAGTTGTAGTGTACTGCTATTCCCCACACCTGTACCTCAAAGAGGCCATCCTTTGTCCTAGGGCGTACAAGGGCGCTCAGAGTTTAGACGTCGCCAACAGTTTGTGTTGATGACTCCCAGTTGCATTTCAGTGACAATAGTGTGCCCTCTTTGACATTGCGAAATTTTAGTGTCGTCTCGAAGTGTTAGTGAAAGATGGATGTCTACGTTTCTACTCATCACATATGAAGTGACATTATTACGACCGTCTTAAATGTGATATCTGCAGTGATGCATATGACGTGATGTGTACTGATGTAGGTATAAAGGATTAACCTGAAGTGTACAAACAAAATTTCGGAGGCTTTCAGGGACATATTCTGAGTGTTTCAGTAGAAGGCACTTGTGGCTTCTATTGAGCCACTATAGAGTAATAATGTAGCTGTGATTTTTTGCATTTGTTATCCCAACTGTTTTTTCTCTGTGAAAACAGCTTCACAACATTGAATATAAAACGCAGTGTGACACACCAATCCTTAGACAAAGGAAAATATACTATAATGAGGGTGTTATCACTGCATGAACTGCTCAGCATGGCATCATATTGCACTTCCACTGCAATTGTCTAAACCATACATGAAGAGCAGATAAGCCAACTCGTCATCAGTAATCCAACCCGCGATACTGTGATTCACTGTCAGTGTACCACTAACACTACCAGAGAAACAAATCCGAGACAGAGCCGAGAAGTACTGCATGCATGCTTGAAGTACACTACTGGCCATTAAAGTTGCTACACCACGATGACGTGCTACAGACGGGAAATTTAACCGACAGGAAGAAGATGCTGTGATACGCAAACGATTAGCTTTTCAGAGCATTCACGCAAGGTTGGCGCCGGTGGCGACACCTGCCACGTGCTGACATAAGGAAAGTTTCCAACCGATTTCTAATACACAAACAGCAGTTGACCGGCGTTGCCTGGTTAAACGTTGTTGTGTTGCCTCGTGTAAGGAGGAGAAATGCGTACCATCACGTTTCCGACTTTGATAAAGGTCGGATTGTAGCCTATCGCGATTGCGGTTTATCGTATCGCGACATTGCTGCTCGCGTTGGTCGAGATCCAATGACTGTTAGCGGAATATGGAATCGGTGGGTTCAGGAGGGTACTACGGAACACCGTGCTGGATCCCAACGGCCTCGTATCACTATCAGTCGAGATGACAGGCGTCCTATCCGCATGGCTGTGTCGGATCGTGCAGCCACGTCTCGATCCCTGAGTCAAGAGATGGGGACGTTTACAAGACAACAACCATCTGCACGAACAGTTCGACGACGTTTGCAGCAGCATGGACTATCAGCTCGGAGACCATGGCTGCGGTTACCCTTGACGCTGCATCACAGGCAGGAGCGCTTGCGATTGTGTACTCAACGACGAACCTGGGTGCAGGAAGGCAAAACGTCATTTTTTCGGATGAATCCAGGTTCTGTTTACAGCATCATGATGGTCGCATCCGTGTTTGGCGACATCGCGGTGAACGTACATTGGAAGCGTGTATTCGTCATCGCCATACTGGCGTATCACCCGGCGTGATGGTATGGGGTGCCATTGGTTACACGTCTCGGTCGCCTCTTGTTCCCATTGACGGCACTTTGAACAGTGGACCTTTAAATTTCAGATGTGTTACGACCCGTGGCTCTACCATTCATTCGATACCTACGAAACCCTACATGTCAGCAGGATAATGCACGACCGCATGATGCAGGTCCTGTAAGGGCCTTTCTGGATACAGAAAATGTTCGACTGCTGCCCTGGCCAGCACATTCTCCAGATCTCTCACCAACTGAAAACGTCTGGTCAATGGTAGTCGAGCGACTGGCTTGTCACAATACGCCAGTCACTACTCTTGATGAACTGTGGTATCGTGTCGAAGCTGCATGGGCAGCTGTACCTGTACACGCCATCCAAGCTGTGTTTGACCCAATGCCCAGGCGTATCAAGGCCGTTATTACGGCCAGAGGTGGTTGTTCTGGGTACTGATTTCTCAGGATCTCTGCACCCAAATTGCGTGAAAATGTAATCACATGTCAGTTCTAGTATAATATATTTGTACAATGAATACCCGTTTATCATTTGCATTTCTTCTTGGTGTAGCAATTTTAATGACCAGTAGTGTAGAAGAGTAAATTAGGCATTGCTGTTGTCAGCAGCAAGCACCATTAGTGAAGAGAACAAGTTTGTTTCCAACCAAGCCACACGGCGCATACCGTCGACATTTCCACTGTAGTGCAGATATGTTCAGGGCAATCCAGGTATCAAGAGAAAAAAAGTCAAACGAAATGCAATTACTCTGGAATAAGCCATCGGAGGCCACTGTTCCCTCACATCAAAATAATATATTACTCCGAATCAAAGTGAGACACAACGCACTTCTGTTTAACCTACTAGTTGCATCTGTATATTCTAATAATCATTTGAGTATTGTATGGTTCATAATTACTTTAATATGACGCCCCTATACATAATATCGGAAATAAGCTATTCTGAGTGTTAAGATCAGCCTTTTTATCTCAGTTCCTGCCCCGCTAAGCAGTCTGGATACATATGCTATTGGGTGCTCTTGTCCATCTATTTGCAGACTCAAAACCCAACCTAAGGGAAAACTGCTTTAGTCACAAGACAATATGGACTGTTTCTGCTAGTCTGGAGAGGCAAGAACTGGACTAGACGTTAACAAATCTGTTAGTTTTAGAAAATAGAAAATATTCTCATAAATGCAAAAAACCGAACGAGGTGGAGCGGGGCTTAGGTTACTGGACTCGAATTGGGGAGGATAATGTTTCTAACCCATGTCTGGCCATCCTGATTTTGGTTTTCTGTGATTTTCCTAAATCGCTCTAGGAAAATGCTGGAATAGCTCCTTTGATAGGATTTCCTTTCCTATACTTGAAACAGTCCAAACTTGTGCCCCATTTCTATGGTCATCAGTGCCCTAGAACTTAGAATTACTTAAACGTAACTAATCTAAGGACATCACACAATACCCAGTTATCACGAGGCAGAGAAGTTCCCTGATCCCGCCGGGAATCGAACCCGGGAACCCGGGCGCGGGAAGCGAGAACGCTACCGCACGACCACGAGCTTTTCTTTTAAAATATTATGGGACTTAACTGCTAAGGTCATCAGTCCCTATGCTTACCCACTACTTAAACTAAATTATCCTAAGGACAAACACACACACACCCATGCCCGAGGGAGGACTCGAACCTCCGCCGGGACCAGCCTCACAGTCCATGACTGCAGCGCCTGAGACCGCGCGGCTAATCACGTGCGGCTGTGCTCCATTTCTAACGACCTCGCTGTCGATGGGACATTAAACCCTAATCTTCCTTTTTGCTTCATATTCAGAAAATGTCCCTGAACAACCTCCAAAATTTTGTAAGTACTATTCGGCTTCTACCTGTTTAAGACGACTGGTAGGGTGTCTGCACGGGTTCGGCTAACAACTGCAATGGAAACAGAACCGATTTGTCAGAATTATAAAAGGGTATGACCAGTTCTTTCTGGACCATGGTCAAGTTCTTTTTGTAGCGTACTGATCGTATTCGCTCAAAAAGTACGCCAGAGTGGAAGTGACTTGCAACAGAGCCAGATGCAGGTAGGCAAGAGTGTTACGTGTTGCGAAGTAAAACGTGGCTGACAGGCATTGCTAAACAGAACTAGCTGCTTGTGGTACAGCAGTAGCTGACGCTGCAGTATGGCCGGCCGATGTGGCCGAGCACTTAAGTCCGGAACCGCGCAACCGCTACAGTCGCAGGTTCGAATCCTGCCTCGGGCGTGGATGTGTGTGATGTCCATAGGTTAGTTAGGTTTAAGTAGTTCTAAGTTCTAGGGGACTGATGACCTCAGATGTTAAGTCCCATAGTGCTCAGAGCCATTTGAACCATTTCTGAGCTGCAGTATGCTAGTGGAAGGACGAAGTCTTTCCCCACTTGCCACCATGGAAGTGGTTTGAGTATGTCCGTTAGCCCTAAATGAACATAGTCTGAAGCGTATAAGTACTCAGCCATTGTGTACTAAAATATTCATGTCTCAGTATCACAGCCTAACAGTGAGCCTGAGACATACGGAGCAACATCTTGGAACGCAGTGCAGGGTCTGCTGTTCGAGCACAGCAGCCTACTCTGAGTCATGGAAGCAGCCGCCGCCAGAACAGAGAGATGGCCACTCGCTGGAGGGAGGTCACAGCCACCTCCTCGGTGTCGCCAGCTGCGCTGCCACACTGTCAACATGGTTGCAGCCAGAGACGTCGTCGCTGGCAGCAGCATTCGAGTGACGTCTCTGAGCTGTCAGCAATGCCAGACGTCTTTTATTTTGCATGAGAGGCAACTGGACAACTGCACCAATCCGTTCCGTATGTACTACGGCCGAGGACTAGAAAAAGAATTTAATTAAACAAATCTACTGTCGTCCTGGCATCTCATTTCATTCTCCATGGGTGACAATCAAAGGATCATCTAACATTATGAATGTGTACGAGGCTGAGTCAAATGAAAACCTTAAATTTGTAACAACAAATCAAAATTTCGCGCAGTTATCCTGTAAGTTGGTAAGCTTGCTACAAACAGCGTGCAGAATGGCCTGTAGGTGGCAGCATAGTGCAGATGCACACATACCGTCGCAGTATCAGTATAAAGATGGCCGCCCCACTTGCGACTTGCACCAGCGAAGAACAGAGTTCTGTTATTCGGTTTTTGCGTAGTGTAGGTGTGAAAGCTATTGAAATTCATCGACGAATGAAGGTTCAGTACGGTGATGCATGTTCGTCACAGCAGCAAGCCTACGAATGGAGTAGGAAGTTCGCAAATGGTGTGACTTCAGTGGAAGATGCTCCTCGTCCACCGCCGAGTGACACTGAATGACATTGCAGCATGTTTACAGATTACTCATGAGTCAACACACCATATTGTGTATGATGTGCTCCAGTTTCACAAAGTGTCCGCAAGATGGGTGCCACAGCAGCTGACTCCTGAAATGAGAGAACGACGTGTTGATGCTTGTGAAGAACTTCTTTGGCTCTTTGAACGAGAAGGTGCAAGAATCGTTACTGGGGACGAAACCTGGGTTCACTTCCATCATCCGGAAACGAAGAGAGGAAGCAAGGAATGGCGCCATTCCTCATCACCAAAACTAAAGAAGTTTCGAACAGAACCATCAGCAGGGAAGGTTATGCTGACTCTCTTTTGGGACGAAAAAGGCGTCATTTTGGAGCATTACATGCCTAGAGGGACCACTGCCACCAGTGCATCATAGACAGATCTCCTAAAAAATCATCTCCGGCCTGAAATCAAATGAAAGCGACATGGATTGCTGTTTGCAACATGACAGTAAAAGGCCCCACACTGCCTGTACAACAGTTGCAACAATCACAGACCTGCATTTTGAGTGTCTTCCTCATCCATCATACTCATCAGACCTTGCCCCAAGTTATTTCCATATGTTTGGACCACTCAAAGACGCTATGGGAGGAAAGACGTTCCGTTCTTGTGAAGAGGTATGCCACGCAGTACATGAGTGGTTGCGCGGACTACAAAAGGATTTTTTTCCTAAAGGAATTTATGCACTTTGTAAGCGCTGGAGGACTTGCATTGAGCGTGCGGGAGTAATGTTGAAAAATGATACAGCTTTGTACCACTTCTGCACAATAAATAGTATTTAAAAAAATATTTAAGGTTTTCATTTGACTCACCTTCGTAAGTTTGTGATATATTAGTGTGCCTCTTCAATGAAATAAAAGCGTGATTAGACTGATTTTACTGCAGTAAATAACAGTTGTGAAAACTGTGAGTTTCACAAGCCATTTTCAGATAATTATTGCACATGGAACCAGAAATTTCCACAAGAGTTATTCACAGTGGCGACGTCCATCCACTCACACAGTACTTTTCCCGAAGCTGATAACCTCGGCGTTGAGCGCTCATAAACTACTTTTGCCACAGAAGAGCAATATTTAAGAAACTTGTTGCTATTATTGTCTAACATTTGCAGCATTTGTAGATTTAGAAAACACTTTTGACAGTGTTGACTGGAATTCAGTATTTGAAATTATGGAGTTGGAGCAAAAGGTTATCTACAGCTTGCCCAGGAAGCAGACCTTAATTCTAGAAGTCTTAAGTAATGAAATAGAGGCAGTAGTTGAGAATGGAATCAGACACGGTTGTAGTCTACCCCCGTGTTACTGAACTGCACAATGAAGAAGCAGTAAAGGAACGTAATTAGAAATTGTAATTGTGTCAGATGCTGGAAAGGACTTGGAAATACATTTGAACGGATTGGATAGTGTCTTGAAAAGAGTTTATATGGTAAACATAAATAAAAGTAAAACAAAGGTAACGGGGGGATTCTCAAATTAAGTCAGACAGTGTTATGGAATTAGATTAGGAAGCGAGAGTCTCAAAGTAACAGTCGAATTTTAATATTTGGACAGCAAAATGACTGATAACGGAAGTAGTAAAGAGAATATACAGGATCATTCAAGAAGGAGGAACAGATTTCAGACATTTATTACTTCCAAACTACCAATGATAGAGACACAGTTCCAACGTTCCTGGAAAGAGAAAAATTCACATTTTTATGCATTCAATGTGAGCATCATGTCTTACACGACAAACATCAAAACGGTGGCTCATTTCCTGCCACACACGAAGTAGCTGGTCTCTCGTTATCAAGCTCACAGTTTCAACAATGCGATGTCGCAAACTTTCAAGAGTGTCAGGCATAAGGGGGGGGGGGGGTAGGGGATAAAAACGTGGTCTTTTACGTAACCCCTCAGATAAAAGTCACAAGATGCGAGGTGTGGGGCGTTGCATTGGAAGAGAAGGATCAGAAGATGACCTTCATCACCGGTGGCCCCCCATGTCTCCAGACCTCACACCTTGTGACTTATATCTGTGGGGTTACATAAAAGAGCGCATTTTTATCCCCTCCCATGCCCGACACTGTTGAAAGTCTGCGAAATTGTATTGTTGAAGCTGTGAAATCGACAACGGGAGACCAGCTGCTTCGCGTGTGGCAGGAAAGGAACCGCCGTTTTGATGTTTGTCGTGTAACAAATGGTGCTCACATTGAATGCCTAAAAGTTTGAATTTTTCTATTTCCAGGAACGTTTGAACTGTGTTTTTATCATTTGTAGTTTGGAAGCAACAAATGTTTGAAATCTGTTCCTTCTTTTTGAACAGCCCTGTACAACGTAGACTGGGAACAGCAAGAAAACTTTCCCGAAAAAGAGAAATATGTTAACACCCAGTATAAATTTAAATGTCAGAAAGTTTTTCCTAAAAGTAATATTTGATGCGCAGGTTTATACAGAATGGAAATGGGGACTATAAACAGTCCCGGCAAAAAGAGTTCAGAAGCTTTTGAATTGTGGTGCTACAGAACTACGTTGAAGATTAGATAGATACAGCGAGTAAATAACAAGGAGGTACTGATGTGGGTGGAGGGAAGCAAACAGCGAGGTCATTGGTCCAGTTGGATTAGTGAAGGATGGGGAAGGATTCGACCATGCCCTTTCAAAGGAACGATCCCGATTTTGCCTGAAGCGATTTAGGAAAATCGCAGAAAACCTAAATCGGGGTGGCCGGATGCAAATTTGAACCATCCTCTTCCCGAATGCGAATCCCGTTTAAATGTGGGGGAAAAACCTTTATAAAATAAAAACGAGGTTATTGGAATACATTCTTAGGAATAAAGGCACAGTTGATTTGGTAGTGGGAGGAAGGGAGAGGGATACTGTAAGAAGGACACCAAATCTTGGCTGCGGTAAGCAGGTTCAAATTTATATAGTTAACCAGACCATATTAGAGGTATGGGTAACAGTAGTCATGCAGAGACGAAACGACTTGAACAAGATACGCCAGAGTGGAGAGCTGCATCAAACTAGTCTCCGGATTCCTGACAACAATAACAGCAGCAGCAATAACAATAACAAGCTGTATATTGTCTGAAGTGAACGTACTGAAGGGCGGCTCATGTTGGAGTGGAAAGGTTGAGTATACAGGTAAACTAGTTGCACCTAGACTTCGTGGAATCCAATTGTTTGGCGAAGTGTTCTGTGTGTGGGACACTGGAGTATACAAATGTCATTTGTACTCAAGCTTACGGTTCTGCACCGACAGACGAAATTAGAATTTCTCTGCAGCATCTCAGTTGGCCTGCTCTTGCCTATCGAATCGTAACCTTCTCCACTGTACTGCGTTTTCTGCCTCATAATATGAACAGACGTCGGTGAATGCGACGATAAACCGATGAAAACAGGTACTCTGCAACCACTGCTAGGAAAACACGAGACAGTATTATGATTTGTATAATACACTACTGGCCATTAAAATTGCTACACCAAGAAGAAATGCAGATGACAAACGGGTATTCATTGGACAACTATATTATACTAGAACTCAGATGTGATTACATTTTCACGCAATTTGGGCGCATAGATCCTGAGAAATCAGTACCCAGAACAACCACCTCTGGCCGTAATAACGGCCTTGATACGCCTGGGCATTGAGCCAAACAGCTTGGATGGCGTGCACAGGTACAGCTGCCCATGCAGCCTCAACACGATACCACAGTTCATCAAGAGTAGTGACTGGCGTATAGTGACGAGCCAGTTGCTCGGCCACCATTGACCAGACGTTTTCAATTGGTGAGAGATCTGGAGAATGGGCTGGCCAGGGCAGCTGTCGAACATTTTCTGTATCCAGAAAGGCCCATACAGGACCTGCAACATGCGGCCGTGCATTATCCTGCTGAAATGTAGAGTTGCGCAGGGATCGAATGAAGGGTAGAGCCAAGGGTCGTAACACAGCTGAAATGTAACGTCCACTGTTCAAAGTGCCGTCAATGCGAACAAGAGGTGACCGAGACGTGTAACCAATGGCACCCCATACAATCACGCCGGGTGATACGCCAGTATGGCGATGACGAATACACGTTTCCAATGTGCGTTCACCGCGATGTCACCAAACACGGATGCGATCATCATGATGCTGTAAACAGAACCTGGATTCATCAGAAAAGATGACGTTTTGCCATATGTGCACCCAGATTCGTCGTTGAGTACACCATCGCAGGCGCTCCTGTCTGTGATGCAGCGTCAAGGCTAACAGCAGTCATGGTCTCCGAGCTATTAGCCCATGCTGCTGCAAGCGTCATCGAACTGTTCGTGCATGTGCTTGTTGTCTTGCAAACGTCCCCATCTCTTGACTCAGGGATCGAGACGTGGCTGCACGATCCGATACAGCCATGCGGATAAGATGCCTGTCATCTCGACTGCTAGTGATACGAGGCCGTTGGTATCCAGCACGGTGTTCCGTATTACACTCCTGAACCCACCACTTCCATATTCTGCTAACAGTCATTGGATCTCGACCAACGCGAGCAGCAATGTCGCGATACGATAAACCGCAATCGCGATAGGCTACAATCCGACATTTATCAAAGTCGGAAACATGATGGCACGCATTTCTCCTCCTTACACGAGACATCACAACAACGTTTCACCAGGAAAAGCCGGTCAACTGCTGTTTGTGTATTAGAAATCGGTTGGAAACTTTCCTCATGTCAGCACGTGGCAGGTGTCGCCACCGGCGCCAACCTTGCGTGAATGCTCTGAAAAGCTAATCATTTGCGTATCACAGCATCTCCTTCCTGTCGGTTAAATTTCGCGTCTGTAGCACGCCATCGTCGTGGTGTAGCAATTTTAATAGCTAGTAGTGTAATTCCTTGGTATTCCTTAAGTACATTATACACATGGAAATCACTCTTGAGCCATTCGGTTACAAATCCATCACCAGACATCACTATCACTGTTACATGATGATTGTTTACCTTGATGGGAATCTTATGAAAGATAATGTGATAATGCGCCTTGACACTTGGCTAGAAGTGGCTGTAAATAGCCCTCAAACACAAGTGCAGGCTACATGTAACACAAAGGAGTTCACCTTCTGGACGTTGGCAGCGTCAACCCTGAGCAGGTGCAGCAGGTTGTCGATGTCGTTCTCCTCTTTCTCGAACCACGTCAGCTCCTGGTGCAGCATCGCGTCGAACAGACTCTGGCGCAGCCTCTTGGTCAGCCGTGAACCAGCTGCCGCCATTGTGTAGCCCTGCACGGGCAGAGAGAGCGGTGTTGTAATGAAGCTTATGTATTATCTTCTTCGTCGGCAGTTGAAAAATCTATTTGAGTTTCGACATTTTCGTATACATCGAAAAATGTTACGTTCCAACTGAAACAAACTTCTAAATCAGAAAAAAAGTATAGTGCGTTGTTTCTCAACATTCTCAGTAAAACATTTAGCTAGGATCAAATGACTTACATCACAATGTGGTTATAGAAATTTTATCATCAAGTGATCCTTCTGTTGCTTCTTTTATAAAGCTATATGACTCGATGTAGATTGATTAGCAGATAGGATCTGCCTGATTTAAGTCAAGTCAGCATTTTTATTATTATAAATGTAAATGAAGTTTCGTCAAACATTTGTTTCCAGAATTAGCAATCATACCAAGAGCAAAAGTAGCTCAGTAGGATACTTCTTCCAATTCAGGTTTTCATCAATGAGTGCACCCAAAAATTGGAGGATTCTACCCTACTTACTGACTCCTGCTCGTGTTTTACACCAATTGTTGGTATGACTATTTGTTGTACAGAACTGAGCATAGCGTCTTTTTTTTCAGAATTTAGGCAGAGTGCATTTTCAGAGAATTACTTACTAATTCTTTGGAAAATATTATTTAACAACTCTTTTGTTGGTTTCTCTTAGTGGTATTTACTACACTGAAGAGCCAAAGAAACTGGTACACCTGTCTAATATCGTGTAGGGCCCACACGAGCACGCAGATGTGACGCAGCACGACGTGGCATGAACTCGACTAATGTTTGAAGAAGAGCTGCGGGGAATTGACACCATGAATCCTGCAGGGCTGTTTATAAATCCTTAAGAGTACAAGGCGGTTGAGATCTCTTCTGAACAGCATGTTGCAAGACATCCCAAATAAGCTCAATAATGTACATGTCTGGGAATTTGGGTGGCCAGCGGAGGTGTTTAAACTCAGAAGAGTGTTCCTGGAGTCACTCTGTAACAATTCTGCACGTGTGGGGTGTCGCATTGTCCTGCTGGAACTGCTCAAGTCTGTCGGAATGCACAATGAACATGAATGGATGCAGATGATCAGACAGGATGCTTACGCACATGTCACTTGTCAGGGTTGCCATATCACTCCAACTGCACGTGCCCCACACCATTACAGAGCCTCCAACAGCTTGAACAGTCCCCTGCTGACATGCAGGGTCCATGGTCTCATGGGGTTGTCTCCATACCTGTACACGTCCATCCGCTGAATACAATTTGAAACGAGACTCATCCGACGAGGCAACATGTTTCCAATCATCAACAGTCCAATCTCGGTGTTGACGGGTCCAGAAGAGGTGTAAAGCTTTGTGTCGTGTAGTTATCAAGGATACACGAGTGGGTCCTCTGCTCCGAAAGCCCACATAGATGATATTTTGTTGAATGGTTCATACGCTGACACTCTTTTATGTCCCAGCAGTGAAATCTGCAGCAATTTGAGAAAGGGTTGCACTCCTGTCACGTTGAAAGAATCTCTTCAGTCGCCATTGTTCCCATTCTTGCAGGGTCTTTTCCCGGACACAGCTATGTCGGAGATTTGATGTTTACTGGATGCCTGATATTCACGGTACACTCGTGAAATGCTTGTAGGGAAAAATTCCCTCTTCATCGCTACCTTTGAGATGCTGTGTCCCATCGCTCGTCAGCCCACTACATCACGTTCAAACTCATTTAAATCTTGATAACCTGTCATTGTCGTAGCAGTAACCGATCTAACAACTGTGCCAGACACTTGTTGTCTTATGTAGACTTTGCCGACTGCCGTGCCGTATTCTGCCTGTTTACATATCTTTGTATTTGAATATGCATGCCTATATCAGTTTCTTTGGCGCTTCAGTATATAGCAGTAGTACTGTCTGCAAAAAGTACCAATTTGACTTGTTGAATGTTGTTAAGTGGTAGGTCACTTGCATACATAAGGAATAGAAGTGGACCAAAAATTGAATCCTGTGGGACTCCCTTTCTGATTCTTCCTCAGTCACTAACAATTTTCTACCTTTCCGACATTGTCTGAATTATTGAGCACAACTTTGTGCATTATGTTTGATATGAATGATTCAGACCACCTGCACATAAAGCCATCAGTCCCATAAAAGTTGAATTTTTATAAGAGAGTAACGTGATCTACACAATCAACGCTTTGGAAAGATCACAAAAAATGCCAGCTGGCGATATATTATTATCTAAGGCTTGTACTATTCGTTGAATAAATCTATAAATAGCATTTTCAGTTGAGTAACCCTTCTTGAATCCAAGCTGTGATATGCTAATTAAATTGTCTCCAATTAAATGTGAGATTACTCTTCGGTACTTTACATTTTCGAATATTTTGGAAAAAGATGTCAGTAAGGAAAGTGGACAATAATTGTTTTAAGTCTGTACTGTTATTTTTCTTAAGAAGCGGTCTAACAACTGCACATTTTAACCTTTCTAGAAAAACTCCTTATGCCAGTGATGCAGTGCACATATCAGTAAGGACGTTACTTAATAAGTTAGCGTAACTTTTCAGATTTCTGTCTGAGACTCCATCAACCCCTCATGAGACTATGTTTTTTAGAATTTTTATAGATGCTGGTGCTGCTTCTAGCTGCTTGAAGTTTTGTGGAATGACTTTTTTAATATACCCTCTTGCTTCTTCAACTGAACAATTTAATCCTGTATTTGCTGCTACATTTAGAAAGTAATTGTTAAGAGTACTTGCCACTTGTGTGTTATCAGTCACAACATTGTCATTTAATTTAATGGCTAAGAAATCTTGTACAGTGACTGGCTGTCCTGTCTTCCCTTACTGTGGCGTCCCTCGGGAACACATGGGTTATCTCACTTAATCATTGTCACGAAGATTTGACTGGAAGAGACTGTTCAAATTTCGACAAGGTGTACTGGGGCATTGTAATATGGCTACTTCTATTGCTAATCCGCTTGTCGAAAACCTGTCATCTAATATCTTGAACAGCACAGAAAAAAAGAGCTACAGTAAATTCGGGGCGATTATAACGCGTCTGAAACAAATGCCCTAGAATTAAATGCTAATATTACTAAAAACAAACAAAAAGTTCGTTTGCATAGCGCATGACATTACATATTGTCTCCTAATGTTTAGAGCAGTGTAACGGTTTCAGTGCTGCACGAATCATGCATCGATGAAGGGAGTATGCGCGGAAGCACTGAGTCAACTTAGCTTGCTTTATGGTGTATTCTCTCCGAAAAGGAGTATTGGCCATCGGAAAGCTTCCAGACCCGTTTGCGGAGTAATAACGCCTCTGGTTCCTCAGGTTAAGATGCAAATTTCCTGAAACTTCCTGGAAGATTAAAACTATGTGCCGGACCGAGACTCGAACTCGGGACATCTGCCTTTCGCGGGCAAGTGATCTACGACTCACGCCCCGTCCTCACAGCTTCAATTCCACCAGTACCTCGTCTCCTACTTTCCAAACTTCACAGAAGCTCTCCTGCCAACCTTGCAGAACTAGCACTCCTGGAAGAAAGGATATTGCGGAGACATGGCTTAGCCACAGCCTGGGGGTTGTTCCTAGAATGAAAAATTTCCTGTGAGGACATCCCTTCTGTGCTAGAATTCGGCTTACCCGAAAGAGGGAAAGACGCGAAGTAGTGTGAAGCTTTTTTTAAATCTTATGAACGCTCTTTTAAAAGCTGGAGAGAAAGTCGTGAGGCAAGGTGAACTAATTAACTCTATTGAGCTCCCTATGTCTTACAGAAAACTCATAATCATCATCATCATCATCATTATCATCTTGAACAGTCTCCTGCCTACGACAAGGTCTGTTTGGAACATAAGGCTCGCCATCTAGTCCTGTTTTCCCACCATCTTGCTGTGTTCACTCTGGTCCAGTCCACGCCTCTTTTCTTTTTTAACACACTCCTCCACACCTTTCAGCCATCTATCCATTGGTTTTCCTCTAGGTCGTTTTCTTAGCATCTCCATTTCATGTATCTTCATGGGAATGCTCTAGTTTCCTATTCTCTTTAAGTGCCTGTACCGTCTTAGCCTTGATGTTCCTATCCTGCTCTGCAAGGTTGCTCTTTCACTATTACGTTTACCCTTTGATGCCTGATGCTATCTCTCCTTGTTACTCCTTTCCTACTCCTCAGGAATTTCAATTCACGCGCCTGTATTCTGCTTACATCTCTTTTCTTCATTACTCGTGTTTCAGATGCATAGGTTAGTTTTGGGTATAGTAATTTCTACATATTATTTCTTTGCCTTTTTGTGGGACATGTTTGTTCCAAACCAGGCTACTAACACTTAGAAGGAATGCTTCTGCTTGTCTGCCACGTTCATTAATCTTTTTCTCATTTCTTCCATTTCCTCGATGACACTACCAAAGTAATTGACACTTTCCACCTTTTTCGGTTGTTCGCCTCCAATCCTTATTCCGCTAGTTGGTCTATCTTTCTTTATAGTTGTGAAGAGGATCTCACATTTGTTTACATTAAATTTCATCCCATACTGTCTCTCAGTTTCTTCCAAAGCATCCAACTGTCCCTATACAAAACTATCTAGTCAAAATAGTGGTTACTCCTCCCTGAACCAAGGCTACAAGTAGGGGCGCCTTCTGGCTTTCAGGGAGAGAGGCATTCTGATTGGGCACTCCTTGGAAGCCTGTGTGAGTGCTTGATAAAAACAACGACGTAGCTGAGGGAGGTATTGCGGAGCTGCTCTCTATAAGACCTGTAAGACCTACAGAGAAGCTACAAGACTCTTCTGTGCTCCAGCATGCTGTATCATGCCGAGAGCAGCTTCAGTTGGGGAATCGTGCCAGCAGCAGCTGTAACGCCATCCCTCCGTGTTAAAGAAGGCGACGCCAGTGCGCAATTTGCTTCACGTCTCACCTAAGTTTACGACGCGCTAGCGCCTCGTGTTTACGTTTTCCTGACAGTAATGAAAATTGCTGTCGGTCTCTGGGTCGCGATGAATAATATTTTGTTCTACAATAATTAAACATTTGGTGAAATTTATCGAGTCGCGAAATAACTTCTAAACCCCAGCGGTAGGACTGAGGTTTGGTTCTCTCTGCTTTGGTGCTAGGCCCAATGATATTTGGGTAAATATTATGTTGTTTGTGTTGTTTTAAAAAGTCACTGCGCTTCAATATAAATGACTTCCTGTCAAAAATAAGTTAGTTCTGGTTGGTCCATCGATCAGAACCTTTCCCTATTGAAAGCAAGTGTTTTTCCATTTCTTAATTGTGTTCTGGGGAGAGTGCACAGGTGCTCGTGCTTTTGAAACCGGCAGGCAGGTAGGTGTTGCCCTTCTGTCGGATAGGTGATACGCAGTGCAAACATAAATGTGTTTAACTCGAGTAGCATGCCGTCTGGGCACCATCAATAAGTAGAGGCTATGTGCATTACTAACTCAGTCTACTTCACAGGACGAAGCATGCTATAGTGCATACTGTACCTGCATTTCGATGCCGTGAAATCATGCCTTTTCTTGCTACTTCTTCGTATTATGTAACTAACTTCTCTTTTACGTTAATCCTAGAATTATTGGCATACCTGTACAATTAGTGATGTCCCAGACAAACAGCCAGCTATGAGGAATATCTTGGTATAGAAGTCCAATCTCTTATAGATATCTCCCACTGGATTAACTGATATTAGCTGAAAAGCAACAGAAAAGCAAAATGAGTGTGTGACTCCATTATTGAGGCAAATCACGTTAATTATGTGTATACTAGAGTGCTCTTTGACGTCGTAACAGCAACGCTAAAACAATTTCTGGTGCAACATAGACATAGTATCTTACTACTCCGTAATATGTCAAGCCATTTCCAGTGGTCCATTGGCATTTCGCTCAGGTTTTCTGTATGTGCCAGAATTTCTTAAAGGTGCGCTAATATGGACAATTGTGGGTATCAGGCTGCCACCTTCCCCTACAGTACACTGATGAGCCAAAACGTTAGGACCACTGCCCACTGCGAGGTTGTATGGTGCCTTGTGGCGCTGAGGGCACGTGACGCGGTAAGAGAGATAAGTGGCGCAAATCCGGAAATCCGCCGACTTAGGCGACTTTGAAAACCAGATTGGTATGGCCCAGTGACTGGGACCGAGCGTCAGAGAAACGGCGAAGCTGGTCGGGTGTTCGCGTGCTGATGTCGTGAGCATCTTTGGAAAGTGGTTGAAGAATGCTGAAACCACGAGTGGGCGACAAGAAGTTGGACTCCCATATCTCATCACAATACCTAGGGCTTGGAGGTATGCCCGCTCTATAAAGCAGGATAGGTGGGGGTCTTTGGCAGATCTGGCGAGAGTACAGTGCTGGCTCAGGCACAAGCGTTCTGGAGCACACCGTTCGGCACACAGTGTTCAACATGGTTTCCAGTAGCAGAGGACCCCTACGTGTTCCCATGTTGATCCAACAACATGGTCGATTACGTTTACAGTGGGCTGGACCGCAGATCAATAGAATCGTGTCGTCCGGTCGGATGAATCCCGTTTATTGTTAAACCAGTCGATGGTCGTGTCCTGATACGCTGTCATACAGACGAACGGCTGCTCGAAACATACAGACCGCCATGGACGCAGGCTGGTGGGAGCAGTATTATGCTATAGGAGGCATACACCTGGGCTTCCATGGGACGTGCGGTAGTAATCGTAGGCACCATGACAGCTGTGGACCACGTGAACATTATTAGGGACCACCTATAACCCCTTATGCTTGATGTCTTCCCTAACAGCGATGGTATCTTCCAGCAGGCTAACTGTCCATTTCATAAGGCCAGGATCGTGCTGCAATGGTTTGAAGAGCATGATAGTGAACTCACGTTGATGTATTGGCCATCAGATTCGACTTATCTGAATCCAATGAAACCCAACTGGGACGCTATTGGGCGCCAGCTCCGAACCTACAAACCAGCCAATCATATATTACAGGAAGTGTCGTCTGGTGCCAGAAACATCTGGAAACCTGTCAAGTACTTGTCGAATCCATGGCACGCAGAATCACTGCTGAATTGCGTTCCAGAAATGGACCAACATGCTTTTAGGTAGGAGGTCAAAATGTTTTGCATCATCAGTGTATGCCTCGAGTAGGTGCCAAAAAGGTTTCAGCTTATTCACACAAATTGACTGTCGGCGTTCTGTGGCTTTTTTTTTCTTTTTTAAGTCACTGCTTCAGTTGGCGCCGCTGATCCCGAGAAATTTTGATGAAACTATATACGTGGCCTTGCATTTGTAATGTGTGTGTGTGTGTGTGTGTGTGTGTGTGTGTGTGTGTGTCTGTCTGTCTGTTGTACAACTTGGCACTAGAACGTTTTGGGAGATTTTCGTAAAACGCGTTTCTCATTATGTCGGTGAGAACGTTTCTTCAATCACTGGAGGGTTGCGAAATGTAGAAAACTTGCAGAGATATGCAGAAACGTACGGAATGTATGTCAGTTTCAGTGGTAGAGTAGAGGCATACATTACTACTTTTCCGACTTTCTATTGCTTCATGCAGACAATCAGTAAATGACGTAATTAAGCAGGCAATTAGCCACATTCAGGAATCAAATAAAGTGTATGGTGTGAGGACCATTGTCGACATCGCAGCCGTTCGACGGCCTTGTTCTCGTGGTTGCGTGAATAGTAATGTCTTACAGCCATGTTCAGGAGCCTGAAGGATTACTGCAGAAATCGGTATGCACTTCGGTATGCAATTCTTACTGAAGAAAGCGCCCGCCACAGCATAAGTCAGCGGCTTTGTATCATATGCTTACCACATCCAATTAAATGTGTGTAGGACGGTAGGGCACAAATTGAAGCAGGAGGAACAAATGTAATGCAAGTTTTATACGATTGGTGTTAGCTAAATGCACTAGAAGTAGCTATAAAAATATAGTTGGTTTATTATCATCTCGTTGACATCGAGTGTTCCGCCGGTGGTCTGCGTCTTCCCATCTCTATATCACATTGAGAAGACACGGGCCACAGGCAGAACACAGACTCTCAACGACATGACAAGGTATCGCCGGGGAAGTATAAGAGACTACAGTTCATTTATTGTTAAGAGGACACTTATATCTCACAAGAAATACTACAGTAAAAACCAATACCTTGAGCAGTTACCAGTAGGTATCTAGGGATAGTTCTTGATAAAAAGCAAAGCTCTCTAACCTATGCAAAACAAACTCGTAGTATAGCAGTCAAAAGATTATCAATGTAGCACAAAATAAATTTAGAGTACCTATGCAAATCAGTTAATAAGAATATACCTTGAATACATCTTACCTGGCATCATGGGGTATGAACCATGTAAATTGGCTCATACACTGAGGACAACAATATTGGCCCAGGTAATACGAAGGGCACATAGGAGTCTCGAGCACATTAGGTAGAGCATACCAAACAACATAAATGGATGGTCTTTTTATTATACTTCTGATCTAGTCAATGGGTTATGTCATTCTCTACAGTGGAACGGCGTATTTTCTAAGAAAAATGGGGAGAGGAAGTAAAACCACCGCAGGAGATTATGCAGTCAACAAGTTGGCAATAATGAATAATTTATCAATAGAGTGGCTATGGATCTTATAAAGCAGCGCTACTGGGAACCTGAGTGTATGAAATAACGTTGAGGAAAGGTTGTTAACAGGCGACATATACCAGTCAGTAGGTTTGGTTTACTTTATAACTGAATTTAATCGATGTCCCATCACGTGAAGAAGGTACTTAAAAGGGATAGTGACGTTTGTACGTTTGTGGGCTGACATTGACTCCCGAGCAAGTTGTCATCGAGTATAATTGTGTAATTTACTTTAAAATATCACAGATGGAGAGAGAAAGGGGAGAATTATTGAGAAACAGTAGGGTTTATAATACATTTAAAGAAAGTGGCTCATATGAAGCTTAAACAGATAGTCTGAAAATATGTCGCAACGTGAATTGGAATTGTTTTTGGCAAGACAAGACAGCGACAAGATACCAGGCACCACAACCACGCAAGTGAGATGGCATCAAGACGCCCAAGGATAGGAAGACGAGCCTCAATGGAACTTGCAAACGACCTAGAAACCGTGCAAGAGGAGCAGCAAGAACTGAATATCTAAGGTAAATCCGGATTTATGATTTTTTTCAAAAGCTAGTTTCACAATCTAATACACAAGAACAACCAGAAACTTTCCATAACTTGCTTTTTCAGTTCATAAAAACCAAAAGTCGACTTCTTTTACAAAGAAATACCAAATTTCATACTAGCTAAAAATTCTTAAAAAGTATGTAACACTTGGCCATATTACCTGAGTATCAGGGTTAGATGACCGAACATGCAAGGGATAGATGGCCATCAGACAAAACACTTTAAAATTAGAGAGAAAATTATAAAAAACTTTTAACACTTTGAAAACGTTTTATTGAATCTCCACATGTAAAAAATATTTTATAAAGATATTAATTGTAGGTACATTGTAACTTAAACAGAACCTCTCGTGCAAAAAGCATTTTAGAATTCTTGCATTTTTTAACATTTCTATTATCTCGTAGGAATATACTAGTTTTATATGGAAAGTTATGAAAAATTGTCTCAATTATACAGTTAGCTGAATCTAGAATTAAGCCTAATTTATGAAAAGGAATGTTTACTGTGTAAGTAGGCTGTCTAGGTTTTTATATTGGTAACGCCACGTAGCGCTCTGTATGAAAATCACTGGCTGTGCTGTGTGCAGTCTGTGGCTGGGTGGCATTGTTGTAATATTCGCTATTGTAGTGTTGGGCTGCTGGCTGTTAACAGCGCGTAGCGTTGCGCATTTGGAGATGAGCCGCCAGCAGTGGTGGATGTGGGGAGAGAGATGGCGGAGTTTTGAAATTTGTAAGACTGGATGTCATGAACTGCTATATATATTATGATTATTAAGGTAAATACATTGTTTATTCTCTATTAAAATCTTTCATTTGCTGACTATGCCTATCAGTAGTTAGTGCCTTCTGTAGTTTGAATCTTTTATTTAGCTGGCAGTAGTGGCGCTCACTGTATTGCAGTAGTTCGAGTAACGACGATTTTTGTGAGGTAAGTGATTTGTGAAAGGTATAGGTTAATGTTAGGCAGGGCCATTCTTTTGTAGGGATTTTTGAAAGTCAGACTGCGTTGCGCTAAAAATATTGTGTGTCAGTTTAAACAGAGTCATGTATAATTGTTCTAAGGGGACGTTTCATATGTCGACCCTTAGCCGAAGATACGTCACTGGAATCTTCTGATTTTTTCTTGTAGTTTGTGTAATTAGTGTAGCTTTTGTTTACTGCTAGCGCGTAATTGTAGAGAGAATCTCCTTTGTAGTTGCAGTCTTTCATTGTTCTACAGTAAAACAGTTGTGGCATGCATGTAGATTTGCACCAAGTATTTCGCAGCTGCGCTTGCAATTAACTAGATATTATTTTCAGTGCTATGTTAATGTGTTTTCTTATTTTTGCTCTTCAAATTGTGCTTTTCTGTGTAATCGTGTGAAATATTGTGACAATTATGGCATGTGAAAAACGTAATACTAGGCTCCAAAGTAAACTGAGAAATGACAGTGAAGACGAAAGCAGTGTGTTAGCGCCACTGTGTAATGAATTAACTAATGTTCAACATAGTAATTTGGTAATTGTACATAGGGAAATGGAGCGGGTGGCAAACAATGGTGTAGACAGTGAAACAATTAGTGAACAGGGAAGCATTATCGATCGATCGGTCGGCAACAGCCCGCCTCAGGAATTGGGAATGACAGGACACAATCTTGCAAATACTGCAGATTCAGGTTTTGGGTCCTCACCGTTTTCTCAAATAAGTCAAGACTCATTTTCTGCTTGTCCAAATGTGAATGTTGCCGGTGCAACTTCACTGCCAAAAAGGACTGAGGAACATGTTTCAGACAGAAGTGCATTGTTATTACAGTTAATGCAACAAATGGGACAAAGGCTACAAAAGTTAGACAGAACGCTTGAACAAAATCAGAAACAAATGGGACAAAACCTTCAAAAATTAGACACAATGGAACAAAATCTTCCAAAGTTAGACACAATGGAACAAAATCTTCAAAAGTTAGACACAATGGAACAACACCAGAGACAAACACGGCAACAGTTAGACGCAATGGAACAAAATCTTCAAAAGTTAGACACCACAGTTGAACAAACACGTGAAGATTTAACTATTGAGTTACATAAAATCGAATCGAAATGTCAAAAAGTCTGTAATGACGTAAAAACACAAATTTGTGAGCATTTCCAACCTATTTTTTCGCGTCATGAAAATGCATTACAGAATCACGAAGCAGCCATAAAGGAACTGCAAACTATAGTTCAGGAAAATCACGACACCTTGCAAGCTAAAATTGACTCAGTTGCATCTACCGATTCGGTTACACAACTTGCAAAAATTCAGAAAAACTTAAAGGACACAGTAGATACTCTGAAAATTGGTTCAGAAAGACACATGGAAGAAATTAGTTCATTATCAAAGAAAGTAGTTGAACTTTCGGATCAGCTAAATAATTTATCTACGAAGGTAGATGATAATCTGAATGACACAAAACCGGTAGTCTTTAATGACACAGAAGAGTGCGAACAAGTTAGGAAATTCAAACAAAATCAAAATCAAATTAATACGCAACACCAAAGAGAAATCCAGGAAGTACAAGATCAGTTGACACAGGTAATACAGGAATTACATATTTTAGAGGACACTCGCGCTCCAATACGGGAAGAGGGACATAGAAATACGGAACAGCCACAAAATAATAACACAGGGCACTGCGGAAATTATGAAAGAAATTGGCAAGGTGCACCGAATTTTGAGATGGAACCGCCGACACGACGTAACAATGATCGATATGCTACTCGCCGACACGATGATTTTGACTATAAGCTGTTCATTACTACACGTAAATTCAAAACATATAAGAATTCTGGCAACGACATTCTTCCACAAGCGTGGATCCATCAATTCTCTCATTGTTTTCCTCCCAACTGGTCATTAGAGCACAGATTAGAATTTATGTGTGGCTACTTAGAGAATGAGAGAATGAACCAGCTGAAAGAATGCGATCGGACATTCACGATTGTCACAGTGAAGGAGAATTTTATGATACCTTCCTCTCAGCATATTGGTCTCAAGCTACATAAGACCGAGTAAAACATAGCATCATAATGATGAAACATTTCGAACAACCTGAATTTTCCAGTCTTGTGAAATATTTTGAAACCATGTTGCACAAGAATCAGTACCTGTCAAACCCATACAGCCCCTCAGAACTCATCCGCATTTGCTTACTCAAATTACCTGAACATTTATGACATATTATTTTGACAGGACGTTGCAAAGACGAGATTGAAGCTTTTCAGGGACTCTTACAAGAACTAGAAATTGACACTGACAATCGCAGAACGCGAAAACAGGAACACAACAATTACAGGTCACATCCATCGCAATTCCACGATGAAAGAAATAATAACTGGACACGACAAGGCAATTCTCACAACACAAATCGTGACCAAAACAGACACCACCTGTATGACAACTGTTGGCAGACTAGTAATAATTACAGGGAAAGATCACCTCTCCGTGGTTGTGGATATCACAGAGACAATCAGAGAAACAGACAACATGGGAACCAAAATAATTATTATCAACAGAGACAGAATAGTCGCAACAGTCCAGCGCGCAGTTACGATTCAGGGAGAAATTCTCCACCACGTGACTGACAAGAAAGAAACTCTGGAATCTACCGATATGACGACAGACGATATGATCGTAACGACAGACCTGAATTGCATCAGAACTGGCGGGATTCAAACAGGGCAGGGCCTTCTCGACAAGGTGATTTTGTAGGAGTTAGGTCTCCAAATCCCAATAACGACGCGCGCCATCAAAGAGACAATAGGCAATGACTCATACCGCTGGCAGCCACAAAACGTAATTATGAAACTGACGACGCAGCTGCCGTAGCTAGTAATTACGTAAAAATGGAAGACATTAGGGACATCTTACATCAGTAACACGACGTAAAACATAACAACATTGCATATCCTGTGATTCACATTACAGTAAATGACGTATAATTTACGGCAGTACTTGACTCTGGCAGTCCCATTTCAGTAATTAGTGAAACAGCCTTTAGAAAATGCAACAAATCGAACGATTGCCCCACACTTCGTTACGTAAAGCCACTGGACGGTCTGTATCCAACGCCTTTGTTAAAAATTTCTTACTGAAGTTGGACACGTTAGTAAAGTCATTTCAGATAACGGACCTCAATTCAGATCTGCTGTTTGGTCACGCATGCTTCGGAACCATAAAATCAAACCTGTTTTTATTTCATTGTACTCACCACATTGTAACCCGTCTGAATGGATTATGAAAGAAATCAATAAGCCTTGCAGACTTTATTGTCACAGAAAGCATCAGTATTGGGACAGAAATTTACACTTATTTCAAAACGTGCTGAATGAAATGCCTCATGACTCCACTGCTTTACCACCTATTCTTGTACTGAAGAATGAAGACCCACCGAACAGAATCAGAGAGCTTGTACCTTTCCCGAATACACGTAAACTTTGACACAAAGACATAATTGATTTGGCTATTAGAAATATAAAATCTGCAGCAGACAAAAGGATAAAACTACACGGTAAAGCAAATGCAAAGAAATTATATATTGGTCAGAAAGTTCTCATTAAAGCTCATTCCTTGTCACATAAGAAGAAACACTTGAGTCACAAATTCTTTCTAGTTTACAATGGACCTTACAGAATCCGATGTATACCACATGATAATTGCGTTGAAGTTGAAACTCTGCGTACTAGGAAGAGTAAAGGTGTACACCACATTTCACATGTAAAACCGTTTATTGAAAGATAATCTGTTTTTTAACTTAGTCTTTGCCATAAAACTTTTCACTTCACGCTACTAGTACAATTTGTCACACTGAGAAACCGTTAACATGCAACAATGTTTTGGAGTTAACTATCCAGTCTAGAGCCTAGAGAACATTTTTAAACAGAAATTACGAATGCATTGTTATAGTGAACAGACGACACAGTGTTGTTATTTGTACATTCTTGCTTTTTAGTTGCACGATTATGTAACGACTATAAGGCTTACATACTTAGAACATATACTGGTACTGCTAATGAGATTTTAATGCAACATTTTGGTTTACTTGAAAATACATTCTGGATTTAAAGTACTTTCTGCGAGATACCAGATGACACAGTGTTTAGTTTATGTGACAGCTACAGATTTTATCACGACGCTATTAATATGTGACACAATTTACATTGTTGCTTTTGCGGTGTATATGTTTTATATCTGCACAGTTTTTCTGTATTATTCTGGAAAGTAAAACATGTTTTAGTAGTAACTTTCATGGTATAGCTACAATGAGACAGCCTTTTTCGTAGCACAACAATACGTCACATTATAGTACTTTCTTGATCACGATAGGGTACGTAATAACTACGATATATACACGCAAAGCATTTCACTTTCGTTTATGATGAGGTAAGTACATTGACTTCAGCAGAACTTTGCTTACAGAGGACGATAACTATGACACTTCCACAGAATTATCTTACAGCAAGACACACATTTAGCGCTACAGGACACGCATTTGAGTGATTAATTTTCTACTTAAACCATTTATTTCTCAAGATTTTTGAATTAAAAAGAAAGTTTTCCCTGATACATTTCATTCCATTGCTATAATATGTAACACCTGAGGGTATAATTACATTAATCCTCAGGGGGATACACGCTTACTTTGTGTACCATGTGTTTGGCAAGCACAAGGAGCCCTAGCTAATATGGTATTTGCTTATACAACTTTACACATCGGTACCATATTTCTGTAACACAGAATTACACAGCTATGTGATCTTTTAACTGAGAGAAACAAACATTTTTTACTACATCCGTGACAGATGTTTACGTAATTACACAGTTGGATAACTTCACACTTACGAAATTTTATTTTGTCTGTACTTTGTGATCTGTTCGAATTTTTTTTCGGAACCATTGTGATACTATGAGAGCTTTGAATGATGTATTTGGTATGGGATCACGATTTTTAAAGTACGTTTGAGGTAGATGACACTATTGAAATGAGCAGAGAATTTTTTTTAGGTTTTGAAATTATTGCAGAAAGCTACGACGTTTTTGAGATTTGACAGAGGTGTTATGATGTTATTATTAAGATGACAATGTGTATTATGCTGTTGAGGTATGTTTATGATCAATAAGCTGATGCTATATGAGGAATTTGATTATGCTATGTATTTATTATGATGAAATATTGAAGAAGTGTCGACGAATATGTATATGTGTAATAAGGTAAGGAATAATGAGTAGTGGTTAGGGACTCTGACTTGTGAAAAAGGATGTTGGAAACCGAGAATCGTACTTTAAGAATTATAAAATGTGTGTACATGCATGAATGTATTACAATGCTTTCGAAAAATTTTTGGACACTTTTATATTTATAGGATTTTGTTTCTGCAGATTTGCAACACAAATTCTCGAACTGTGAAATTTTATATGAGACTGTCACTGTAGTGCAAACTGGTGTCGTAAATATTTCGGTAAGAAAGTTAAGTGACCACCTTCATGTAATGCGTCGTGGGTACCCAGCTGTGTGACAGTCGCCTGGAAAAAAGCCATTAGTGTGTGCCTTTCAGAGGCACAGGTAAGAAAAAGGAAAAAGAGACCATTATCCTTGCTATTGACATTCCTTTGTAGAAAGCATCGCAAATACAACACACTCAGACTTGAAAACATATGATTACACTGTGTAGCTCTTAATTTATGATATTTACTAAAATGCCTAATGAAATGATGAGAAACATTTTACATCTATTGTCTTTGCAGTTGAGAGATTGCTCATTTTGTTTAATATCTAGTTTCTAGCCGCACTGCAGCATTGGCTAAAATAAAATTTTATACATGTATTAATATAAATATTTTATGCCTACAGACCCAGTAAAGAATACCTCTGAAAGGCACACACTAATGGCTTTTTTCCAGGCGACTGTCACACAGCTGGGTGCCCACGATGCATTACGTGAAGGTGGTCACTTAACTTTCCTACCGAAATATTTACGACACCAGTTTGCACTACAGTGACAGTCTCATATAAAAATTTCACAGTTCGAGAATTTGTGTTGCAAATCTGTAGAAACAAAATTCTATAAATATAACAGTGTCCAAAAAATTTTCGAAAGCATTGTAATACATTCATGCATGTACACACATTTCATAATTCTTAAAGTACGATTCTCGGTTTCCAACATCCTTTTTCACAAGTCAGAGTCCCTAACCACTACTCATTATTCCTTGTCTTATTACACATATACATATTCGTCGACACTTCTTCAATATTTCATCATAATAAATACATAGCATAATCAAATTCCTCATATAGCATCAGCTTATTGATCATAAACATACCTCAACAGCATAATACACATTGTCATCATAATAATAACATCATAACACCTCTGTCAAATCTCAAAAACGTCGTAGCTTTCTGCAATAATTTCAAAACCTAAAAAAAATTCTCTGCTCATTTCAATAGTGTCATCTATCTCAAACGTACTTTCAAAATCGCGATCCCATACCAAATACATCATTCAAAGCTCTCATAGTATCACCCTTCACAGGAATTGCATACAGAATTTTCTTTTCAAGTACTTGGTAATTTCTTTTGTAGAATAAATTGTGATGCATCACTCTAGTGTTAAGATGTGACATAGGTATTAAACATGGCCATTTTTACTGTAATATTTTTTCTGCTTGAGCTTTGTCATGTTTAGGTATAAGTTATTGCATTTGCTGCTGCTGTTTGCCAGGCATAGTGCTACTAAATTTCAGTTTGTATTACTCTGTTAAGCAAGATTTACTACTGATTTATTTTTCTTGTTGCTGCAGATTGGCTCATATTAGTGATAATGTTGCATTTGCTTTGGTAACTTATATATATATATATATATATATATATATATATATATATATATATATATATATTGCTGCTTGCTTTGCCAATTTGAATTTCTTTGTCATTGCTGTTTGTGTTAATTGTTTTGTGCTGCTGCATTGCCTCGTCCCTTAGTTTAGCATCTGAGCGCAGTAGATTTAAGTTAGCTTAAGATGGGGTAGGCTATATAAGAGAACGAGTTGTGATGAATTGGAAGAAATACATTGAGAGGCTATAAGAAATGGGTTTGGCCAAAAAAGTATTTTTGAAAGAGGATATGAACAAAAAAAGTAGGGCGGTACTGTACTCTTTCACCACCGGCTACCCATGCAGATAAAAATGGCACAGTACTATCCTTGCAATGTGAGGGTAGTTCTGAACATTTTTTTAAGAAAGATGTATTAGAACAAACGTAGCAAGTCATCATAATAACCAGGAGGAGACCTTAGCCCCTGGTGACCTCAAATAGACGACCAAATGCTGTTACTTTACCAAATTATTGACACAGTTGTTCAATTATTGTACTCTCCACAATCTGGAGTAACGTACACATACAAATTTACAACAATCCACATGACAAATAAAACATTACGTCATACAAATAAAAAATAATGTTGAGATAAAAATTTGCTTAGTTACTGGGATCTTAGTTATTTTTATGAGTAATCCAAACTTCACTAATTCTATGACAAATAAAAAAATACTAATTGTACTCATGAAATTTTAAATAGCTCACCGTCCAAACACAGAACAAATAATCTGACATTCATAAATTGCGTTGTAATAATCTTTACACAGCAAAGTCTAAATACAAAACAAAATCAACAAAAGAAAAAAATTTCGTACACTAGTTACACGTAGAAGTCAGGCTCCATATCAGTACTCTAAAATATACATCAAACCTACAGAGAAATAAAACTGAGAAGAAAAACGATGAAATATACCACAAGTTACATACTGGTTACGTAATATAGTCAACCTAAGCAATTGCCACCACTACTCAACTGTGAGTTTAACCTTATCCTTGGCCACCAGTACAAATACCTGCTGCTGAGCCAGTCAGTCCATCAACTTTGATCAATACACGCAGTAAATAGTTTAGCAATAAGTGCTTGAATCCACCAGTAGCTCTCGTATCTTACTCTACTGCTCATTTCGGGACAACAGGTTTAGGTAGGATTTTCTTGGAAATAAATGATGAGGTAAGATAATGGAAAATAAATAATGACGTAAGAAATGTGTGAACATATAAATACAGAAAGCATGCTTAGATAGAATTTTTTTGGTGGAAACAAATGTTGAAATAAGAGGAAAGATATATGGAATGAAGTTTTGGTGTGGACTGCAGTACTAAATGTCACACTGAAAACAAACCCTGTCCTGTATTTTTGTGTTATTACACTATGTGAATTTGTGTTTTTCCTGCCTGTATGTGTTTAGCTAATAAGATTTATGTTGCAGAATTTTTCTGATAATATGTTATTTACTTCATAAAGATGTTTAGACATTATTTATTCTGTTTTGTTTTAACGCTCATGTGTGAAGCTGAAGTTTCAAAAGTTATTCTGATCTTTTATGTATGTACTTATGTAATAATTCCTGTAACACTGATGTATATGTATATTTCTATTCTTTTGTAAAGCCTGTGTTACTACAAATGTTATCTGTATTGTTATGTTCTTTAATGACGTATTTTGTACCTTTATTATTGTATTCTTACGTTATAAAATTGTAATTGACACCAGTTCATCAAATTAAGTAACTTGTAAGTTACATTTCACTGCACACGTTTCTGTTGGTCATAGTATATGGACAATATGTGAGAAGTAGGGACTGATAGTGTTTGCATGTGTGTTAATAATTCAGCAAGGGACTGGTAAACAGCATTGCTGGTTCTAAGGACAAAAAAAAAAAAAACTTTGTGAGTGCACAAGTGGTGGTTTATGGTCTTGCTATATTGTCCGCAAGACTCTTCGATGGTGATTGTGCACCTGCACAGTCGCAACAGATGGCTGCTGGCCGTCTCTACAAGGACTACAGTGGGTCTGCATCTTTGATGGCCCACCAATACCATTATTTCTACAAGGACTACAGTGGGTCTGCATCTTTGGTGGCCCACCAATACCATTATTTCTACAAGGACTACAGTGGGTCTGCATCTTTGGTGGCCCACCAATACCATTATTTCTACAAGGACTACAGTGGGTCTGCATCTTTGATGGCCCACCAATACCATTATTTCTACAAGGACTGCAGTGGGTCTGCACCTCTGGTGGCCCACCAATACCGTAATCTCTAACAAGACTACGGTGGTCTGCTCCGTGATGACCTACCTACCAATATTCTTCAAAACTTCAACTGACTCTGTGGTGGGTTTGCTCTGTTGTGGCCCATTACCTGTCTGCATGTCAAGAGTCAGCACTGCCTTTCCGTTGGAAGGACAACACTACTTCTTCAAGACTGCATGGAAATCCACTACTTCCGTGTGCATTTTCTTTTACTGCTCAGACATTGAGAAAAACACACCTATTTTACTGTGATGAACGATCAGGACTGTCTTTATGGACTGTGAGAAAATTTTAGCTTTTGACCAACATTGTATCAATAAGTGTGTGCATTTGATATCTTTGTTATTGTAATTATGAAAAATTTCTTCAAATCTGTATTGGCCACTGCCCAAAACAATTTGTAAATTTTTTTGTGGGGAGCATGGGGGCTATGTAAGTAGGCTGTCTAAGTTTTTATATTGGTAACGCCACATAGCGCTCTGTATGAAAATCACTGGCTGTGCTGTGTGCAGTCTGTGGCTGGGTGGCATTGTTGTAATATTCGCTATTGTAGTGTTGGGCTGTTGGCTGTTAACAGCACGTAGCGTTGCGCAGTTGGAGGTGAGCCGCCAGCAGTGGTGGATGTGGGGAGAGAGATGGTGGAGTTTTGAAATTTGTAAGACTGGATGTCATGAACTGCTATATATATTACGACTATTAAGTTAAATACATTGTTTGTTCTCTATTAAAATCTTTCATTTGCTAACTCTGCCTATCAGTAGTTAGTGCCTTCCGTAGTTTGAATCTTTTATTTAGCTGGCAGTTATGTAAGTAGGCTGTCTAGGTTTTTATATTGGTAACGCCACGTAGCGCTCTGTATGAAAATCACTGGCTGTGCTGTGTGCTGGGTGGCACTGTTGTAATATTCGCTATTGTAGTGTTGGGCTGTTGCCGACCGATCGATCGATAATGCTTCCCTGTTCACTAATTGTTTCACTGTCTACGCCATTGTTTGCCGCCCGCTCCATTTCCCTATGCACAATTACCAAATTACTATGTTGAACATTAGTTAATTCATTACACGGTGGCGCTAACACACTGCTTTCGTCTTCACTGTCATTTCTCAGTTTACTTTGGACTCTAGTATTACGTCTTTCACACGCCATAATTGTCACAATATTTCACACGATTACACAGAAAAGCACAATTTGAAGAGAAAAATAAGAAAACACATTAACATAGCACTGAAAATAATATCTAGTTAATTGCAAGCGCAGCTGCGAAATACTTGGTGCAAATCTACATGCATGCCACAACTGTTTTACTGTAGAACAATGAAAAACTACAACTACAAAGGAAATTCTCTCTATAATTACGCGCTAGCAATAAACAGTAGCTACACTAATTACACAAACTACAAGAAAAAATCAGAAGATTCCAGTGAGGTATCCTCGGCTAAGGGTCGACATATGAAACATCCCCTTAGAATAGGGTGACCAAACGTCCCGGAAAACCGGGATTGTCCCGGTTTTCATCCGTGTGTTCCGGTGTCTCGAAAATTTGTTTCAGGACGCTCAAAAGTCCCGGAATTCAGTTTTTAAATACATTTCGTGAAACTTTCTCAAATTTTTGGGATTTCGCTATATTAAAGGAAATACAACATAAGAAATTAATATATTTTAGCTTAGTTGTCTAAAACCTCCATTGTCCCATACTAGTAATCACAGTATCAGTATTGATACACTGAGGCAATAATTTACTTTCAGCGGTACTTTGGCCAACAAGTAGTAAGTTGTATTATTGTAACAGAGCTATGAAACCGTCCGATTGTCGCGCCACTTACTCCACGCTCATTGTCAGAACAGCGTAGTAGTTGATGTTTTGTCAGACAAACTCCAATAGTTTTTTCTCATATTTGTGGTGGTATTGCTGCAGTACTGTGAAACGCAATGCCGAAACGTGACTGCAAGTTCAGTGACTGTTAGCCCAAGGAATGGAATTTCATTAAGAAAGGTCGTTTTGATTACGAAGCAGAGTGTTCCGTATGTAACTGTTTTATTAGTATAAGTCATTGTGGACGTTCCGACATAGTTGATCACATCAGGTCAAAGAAACAAACACATTAACAGATACAGTGCACCGAGCTGCAGTAAAACTACAAAATTATTTTGTGAAACATCAGTCAAGTGAAGAGACGAAAGTTCGAGCAACCGAGCTTACACTAGTCTACCACACGGTAAAACATCACCAAACTTATAGATCTAGTGATTGTACTAATAAGCTTAACAGCATTTTGTTTGATGATTCCTCCATTGCAAAAAAGTTTAGTTTAGCAAGAACTAAAATGTCAGCCTTAGTGAAAGGAGTTATTGCTCCCCAGAGTGTAAAGGAAAGCCTTGAATACATCAAAAAGTCTTCTTTCTACGGGATATCCACTGATGCCAGCAATCATAAGGCCACTAAAATATTTCCGTTTGTTGTTCAGTTTTTCGATATTAATCAGGGAATTCAGACCAAACTTTTGAAGGTGAGCCTCCTACCTAATGAAACATCTGACGAAATTTCAAGATTTTGTATGAATACTATCGAAATGTTTGATCTTGAGAAAAATAAATGTGTGGCATTTTGTGGAGACAACACCAACACAAACTTTGGTGGTTTAAAAAGACAAGGCAAATGCAACGTATTTACCAAATTAAAGGCAACATTGCATGAAAACATTGAAGGCATAGGGTGCCCTGCACATGTTTTACACAATAGCGTGCAGATATCTGCTGACAGTTTAAGCTGTGATGTTGAAACTATCGTCATGAAGGTATATTCACACTTTTACATATATGCTGTTAGAACAGAGAGGCTTAAGGAGTTCTGTGATTATATGGGAACTGAATATATGAATGTAATGTGTCACTCGAAAACTCGCTGGTTATCACTGTTTCCAGCAGTTGAAAGAGTAATCCGCCTGTTTGAAATGCTAAGAGATTTTTTTCCTAAATGAAGACAAAGCCCCCAAAATATTGGTTCAGTTTTTCAGTAACCCTATAAGTGAAGCCTACTTATGGTTCATTCACAGTCAGCTTAGCACTTTGCAGCATGGGATAAAGGAAATTGAGGGAAGCACGAAAAGTGTAATGGAGGTAATTGATGTTTTGAAAAATACTCTGGAAACTGTTACTAAGAGGAGAGAACAGCAGTTCATTTCTTTTAATGTTAAATCTGTCCTTAAAAGAGCAGAAGTATCAGAAGCAGCGGAAAGGAGTTTTAGAGAAGAAGTTAACAAGTTTTATGACACTTGTGTAGAATATCTCAGCAAGTCGAGCGCCTCCTATTTACCCTCATCGCCGGTGTTTGATTGGATGTTACTGAAGAGAGTGCCAAAATGGGAAAGTGTTGAAGAGACAGTTTCTTATTTGAAGAGTAAAGAGATTGAAATAGATGATTCCATTCTCTTTGATCAGGTCGGCATACTGACAAATTTTGTTAAAGAAAGTCTTCACAAGTGGAATGATGAAAAAAAAAACACCATTTCTCTGAGTTGGTAATAATTGCAAGGTATTTATTTGCAATCCCAGCCCATAATGCCAATGTGGAAAGGATATTTTCGTTCATGAATATCCAGTGGACTGATGAAAGAAACAGAATGGAGGTGGACGCTCTTGAAGCAATCCTGCAGATTCTGTACAACTACAAAATGGATTGTGCCGAGTTTTATCACTGTGTCTCAAAGAACAAAAGACATCATCAAGAAGGCTGGAGGCAGTGAAAAATACCCTTTTCTCCAAGGACAGTCAAGTCCATCTACAACTGCTCAGGAATATTAAAGCTCATGTTAATATTAATTGATTAAAAGTTGAATTGCTGTAAAATTTTGTAAAATCGTAATACATTTCTTTATTACTGTATACGTTTATTAAATTTCATTAATTATACAGATAATCTATATTATATCAATCTTTTGTATCCTCTTATTAGTCATAATAATCGGGTTAACAAAATGTATCAACAAAACATTAATATTTAAAATTAAGAAACCTGGGCACATGTGGAATGAGGTGTCCAATGGCACCCGGGTGAATGTGTCCCGGTTTTCACCGAAAGTAATTTGGTCACCCTATTTTAGAGCGACTGTGGCATTCAAATCAGAGTCGGTAAATAAACTGTCATGCACATGGGTATTAAAAACATTTCAGACACGTGAAATAACATAACAGAATACAGGCTTTCGCGCCATCTGTTCAAATCTCGGAAAAAACACAATCATACTACGTTGAGCAACAATGAGCTATAATTCAAGAGGACATTGTTTACACACTATGGCAGGTCCTGTTTTACGAATGTAATGGGATATCGCACTGGTGTTTACGAAACATAAAAAGCAAGTCGCCAGACCATGCCTCGTAATAGGACCTCCTAACATCACCTAGTAAGAAACATTATAAGATTTTACCGATACATCGAAACAAATGCCATCTGCCTGCTGACGTCAGACATATTTGCCCCGTAACTCCTCTACCAACATGCGTGTAAAGTTATTGTCACCTGCACTTGAAGAATAAGACCACACTCAGCAGACCATCACTCGTAATGAGAACAGATTCTTGTGTTGTAGTTTCGTAAGCAGTTTGGTCATCACAGAACAGCATGTTTCACGCCTCTACTCACATGATGGAAAAAATGCTGTCATTTTCAGGTTCCACAACAAGCAAAAATTCAAGAGGCTGTTTTCTGTAGGCTATTTCAGATCCCACATTACCAATGCAACGTTTATCGTGTTGGTGTTTGCGAAACGGAAGAAATCTAGCTGGAAGAACCGGCTCCTGCCATAACCAAGAAGGTGTCCCAGCCACCTAGCAGCTGAATGTACTGATCCCTCACCAGTAGAATATGGCAGGCCAGTGGACCACAAAACAAAGCGAGACCCTTGTCACTCTACAGAACAAAGAAGACATACACGTGTTCTTTTTCCCCTAAAATGTGCATCTGTGAATGCTGCATCCCCTACCAACCAAGATATCTCCACTAGCGTTTGCTGTTCTATGATAGAAAATTCATTGGAGCTGCTGTATTTAACAACTTACCCCTTATAAGCGACTTTTTGTTATAAATCGCAATCGCATCCCTTATAATCGGACATAGTCCCACCCACTTCATTTTCTTTGCACATGTCGCAACGCTAACCTCAGTAACTTCACATTCCAACAGCATAAATTTTCCGATTATCATTATAGGTGTATAGAGTCCGAAAAATTATGGTATGTCCATACTCACAAGAGCTGAGTATCGCTTCACATTGTCCAGCAGCAATACCCTCCCGCCACATCGTCTTTGTTGCATTTCTGTTGAGGAATTAAGGGTGCAGTTACAATTAAAACAGCTCGCCCCTTTATTTATGCTACGTACGCTCCTGCACGGCAGTTGGCGCATGCCAGAGGAGGAGGAACTGACACTCTTATTGTAGAAAGAATAACTTCGGAGGGACTAGCTAACTTCTAGGAAAACACCTCCCCTCCCCCCCAAACATCTCACCCCGTGAGGTTTCTCCACTTCGCCACTTTCACGAAATGATTTAACATACAGATCTTCCAGACAATCAGAATCGAGGACAGACTGCTATTTAACAATCCTGCCACACTTAATGACTGAAGTGGGCCATTTTTTCGTATTTTTGATACTTCCACGGTGTTTTTTTTAATATAAATCCAGCCTAAACAGTGGCATCTTATGTTCGGATGGTGAAGTTGGGCTCATCAGCTGAGTTTCTGTTAGTATATTCAAGCATTATGCTACACCTTTCCGATGTATGTCTACACGCATAAGACTTAACGCCTAAATCATACGAATTTGTCGACCAACGCACCTTTGCTATATACTAGAGTATGAAAGTTGATAGGCAAATGACTGTGCTACACGTCCATGCGGATTAATTCTCGGACCTATGCGTCAAAGTATTCCAGACAGCCTCCTACGCTTGTGCAGTTAAACTGTATATACATTCCAAAACATCGATCATAGTAGAGAATTTCTGTGCTCGCAAGTAGTGTGCCAGCCCGTTTTAACAAGTCATATTCTGCATTCTGACATTTATTACGAATTGTCGTTGAATACTTGCCCTAAAAATCTAAGTCTCCTTCAATTTTTCTGACAATGGACACACAAGATCCTAACTTCCACCTCTCAGTTTGGACATGAGAATGCCGTTACATCCGATAACATGGATACATTAAGCTTCAACCATCCCTCCTACAACCTATCTAAGACACCCATCATGCTAGAAGATTTTTTTGTTTTCAGTGCCACCCAGAACCTCCACAACTGAGGGGAGCTTTCCATCCTGCAGGTGGAAGACACTTCACATATAGTTGTGGGCGGAACAGGAATGGTGCTGATTATAAACTACCTTCCATTACAAACGACAACCGGCAGTTATGATCGGGGTATATCACAGAAAGTCTGTACCCAACATTTTCCTCCTCTGACGTGGCCCTTCTTATGAAATAGGTGGAGCACTCACGACTCATCAGAAAATTCTCTAGGTGTTGCATCTCACATATTCGTCTTGAGTGTATTCATCATTCCTGTTTTTGTTGATACGACTGTTTATGCATGTATAGCTTCATGCATATGTTGGTTGATATGTGTACTAGGTTCTTCCCCCTTTCCTGTAGACATCACTAGAAAGGTTAGTTCACGGTCCTTTTTTACCTCCATCATGAATTTTATGTTGGTGTAGAAACTATTCTGTTCCTCACTATGAAGGTATCGTCAATGTACATCCGCCCTCTAACTGCTTATAAACCAACTAGAATGAAGTCAGGAAGCTACTGTTCTCTCTCTTAGGAAATTGACGGATTTTATGTCTTTCAAAATCGACACGTGTTTACGCTCAATCACATTTCCCATGTCAGTCGTGCACATTAGTACGTAGTAGTACGTATTTTGAACCATGGACCTTGCCGTTGGTGGGGAGGCTTGCGTGCCTCAGCGATACAGATAGCCGCACCGTAGGTACAACTACAACGGAGGGGTATCTGTTGAGAGGCCAGACAAACGTGAGGTTCCTGAAGACAGGCAGCAGCCTTTTCAGTAGTTGCAAGGGCAACAGTCTGGATGATTGACTGATCTGGCCTTGTAACAATAACCAAAACGGCTTTGCTGTGCTGGTACTGCGAACGGCTGAAAGCAAGGGGAAACTACGGCCGTAATTTTTCCCGAGGGCATGCAGCTTTACTGTATGATTAAATGATGATGGCGTCCTCTTGGGTAAAATATTCCGGAGGTAAAATAGTCCCCCATTCGGATCTCCGGGCGGGGACTACTCAAGAGGATGTCGTTATCAGGAGAAAGAAAACTGGCGTTCTACGGATCGGAGCGTGGAATGTCAGATCCCTTAATCGGGCAGGTAGGTTAGAAAATTTAAAAAGGGAAATGGATAGGTTAAAGTTAGATATAGTGGGAATTAGTGAAGTTCGGTGGCAGGAGGAACAAGACTTCTGGTCAGGTGACTACAGGGTTATAAACACAAAGTCCAATAGGGGTAATGCAGGAGTAGGTTTAATAATGAATAGGAAAATAGGAATGCGGGTAAGCTACTACAAACAGCATAGTGAACGCATTATTGTGGCCAAGATAGATACGAAGCCCACACCTACTACAGTAGTACAAGTTTATATGCCAACTAGCTCTGCAGATGACAAGAAATTGAAGAAATGTATGATGAAATAAAAGAAATTATTCAGATTGTGAAGGGAGACGAAAATTTAATAGTCATGGGTGACTGGAATTCGAGTGTAGGAAAAGGGAGAGAAGGAAACGTAGTAGGTGAATATGGATTGGGGCTAAGAAATGAAAGAGGAAGCCGCCTGATAGAATTTTGCACAGAGCACAACTTAATCATAGCTAACACTTGGTTTAAGAATCATGATAGAAGGTTGTATACATGAAAGAAACCTGGAGATACTAAAAGGTATCAGATAGATTATATAATGGTAAGACAGAGATTTAGGAACCAGGTTTTAAATTGTAAGACGTTTCCAGGGGCAGATGTGGACTCTGACCACAATCTATTGGTTATGACCTGTAGATTAAAACTGAATAAACTGCAAAAAGGTGGGAATTTAAGGAGATGGGACCTGGATAAACTGAAAGAACCAGAGGTTGTACAGAGTTTCAGGGAGAGCATAAGGGAACAATTGATAGGAATGGGGGAAAGAAATACAGTAGAAGAAGAATGGGTAGCTCTGAGGGATGAAGTAGTGAAGGCAGCAGACGATCAAGTAGGTAAAAAGAAGAGGGTTAGTAAAATCCTTGGGTAACAGAAGAAATATTGAATTTAATTGATGAAAGGAGAAAATATAAAAATGCAGTAAATGAAGCAGGCAAAAAGGAATACAAACGTCTCAAAAATGAGATCGACAGGAAGTGCAAAATGGCTAAGCAGGGATGGCTAGAGGACAAATGTAAGGATGTAGAGGCTTATCTCACTAGGGGTAACATAGATACTGCCTACAGGAAAATTAAAGAGACCTTTGGAGATAAGAGAACCACATGTATGAACATCAAGAGCTCAGATGGAAACCCAGTTCTAAGCAAAGAAGGGAAAGCAGAAAGGTGGAAGGAGTATATAGAGGGTCTATACAAGGGCGATGCACTTGAGGACAATATTATGGAAATGGAAGAGGATGTAGATGAAGATGAAATGGGAGATACGATACTGCGTGAAGAGTTTGACAGAGCACTGAAGGACCTGAGTCGAAACAAGGCCCCCGGAGTAGACAACATTCCATTGGAACTACTGACGGCCTTGGGAGAGCCAGTCCTGACAAAACTCTACCATCTGGTGAGCAAGATGTATGAAACAGGTGAAATACCCTCAGACTTCAAGAAGAATATAATAATTCCAATCCCAAAGAAAGCAGGTGTTGACAGATGTGAAAATTACCGAACAATCAGTTTAATAAGCCACAGCTGCAAAGTACTAACACGAATTCTTTACAGACGAATGGAAAAACTAGTAGAAGCCGACCTCGGGGAAAATCAGTTTGGATTCCGTAGAAATACTGGAACACGTGAGGCAATACTGACCTTACGACTTATCTTAGAAGAAAGATTACGGAAAGGCAAACCTACGTTTCTAGCATTTGTAGACTTAGAGAAAGCTTTTGACAATGTTGACTGGAATACTCTCTTTCAAATTCTAAAGGTGGCAGGGGTAAAATACAGGGAGCGAAAGGCTATTTACAATTTGTACAGAAACCAGATGGCAGTTATAAGAGTTGAGGGACATGAAAGGGAAGCAGTGGTTGGGAAGGGAGTAAGACAGTGTTGTAGCCTCTCCCCGATGTTATTCAATCTCTATATTGAGCAAGCAGTAAAGGAAACAAAAGAAAAATTTGGAGTAGGTATTAAAATCCATGGAGAAGAAATAAAAACTTTGAGGTTCGCCGATGACATTGTAATTCTGGCAGAGACAGCAAAGGACTTGGAAGAGCAGTTGAACGGAATGGATGGTGTCTTGAAGGGAGGATATAAGATGAACATTAACAAAAGCAAAACGAGGATAATGGAATGTAGTCGAGTTAAGTCGGGTGATGCTGAGGGTATTAGATTAGGAAATGAGACACTTAAAGTAGTAAAGGTGTTTTGCTATTTGGGGAGCAAAATAACTGATGATGGACGAAGTAGAGAGGATATAAAATGTAGACTGGCAATGGCAAGGAAAGCGTTTCTGAAGAAGAGAAATTTGTTAACATCGAGTATAGATTTAAGTGTCAGGAAGTTATTTCTGAAAGTATTTGTATGGAGTGTAGCCATGTATGGTAGTGAAACATGGACGGTAAATAGTTTGGACAAGAAGAGAATAGAAGCTTTTGAAATGTGGTGCTACAGAAGAATGCTGAAGATTAGATGGGTAGATCACATAACTAATGAGGAAGTATTGAATAGGATTGGGGAGAAGAGAAGTTTGTGGCACAACGTGACCAGAAGAAGGGATCGGTTGGTAGGACATGTTCTGAGGCATCGAGGTATCACCAATTTAGTATTGGAGGGCAGTGTGGAGGGTAAAAATCATAGGGGGAGGCCAAGAGATGAATACACTAAACAGATTCAGAAGGATGTAGGTTGCAGTAGGTACTGGGAGATGAAGAAGCTTGCACAGGATAGAGTAGCATGGAGAGCTGCATCAAACCAGTCTCAGGACTGAAGACCACAACAACAACAACAGTACGTATTTTGACAGATGTGGCCATGTCTCACTAGGAAATCGAGAAACCTCACAGGGGTGAGATGTTTGGGGTGGGGGGGTTGTTTTCCTAGAAGTTAGCTAGTCCCTCCAAAATCTGGTAGATACCGACCTCGGGGAAGATCAGTTTGGATTCCGTAGAAATGTTGGAACACGTGAGGCAATACTGGCCCTACGACTTATCGTAGAAGGTAGATTAAGGAAAAAACCTACGTTTCTACCATTTGTAGACTTAGAGAAAGCTTTTGATAATGTTGACTTGAATACTCTCTCTCAAATTCTAAAGGTGGGAGCGGTGAAATACAGGGAGCGAAAGGCTAATTACAGTTTGGAATTAAAATCCATGGAGAAGAAATAAAAACTCTGAGGTTCGCCGATGACATGGTAATTCTGTCGGAGACAGCAAAAGACCTGGAAAAGCAGTTGAACGGAATGGACAGTGTTTTGAAAGGAGGATATAAGATGGACATCAAAAAAAGAAAAACGAAGATAATGGAATGTAGCCGAATTAAATCAGATGATGCTGAGAGAATTAGATTACCAAATGAGACACTTAAAGTAGTAAATGAGTTTTGCTATTTAGCGAGCAAAATAACTGATGATGGTCGAAGTAGAGAGGATATAAAATATAGACGAGCAATGGCAAGGAAATCGTTCCTGAAGAAGAGAAATTTGTTAACATCGAGTATAGATTTGTCAGGTAGACTTTTCTGAAAGTATTTGTATGGAAGTGAAACGTGGACGATAAATAGTTTAGACGAGAAGAGAATAGAAGGTTTCGAAATGTGGTGCTACAGAAGAATGCTGAAGATTAGATGGGTAGATCATGTAACTAATGAGGAGGTACTGAATAGAATTGGGGAGAGGAGGAATTTGTGGCACAACTTGACTAGAAGAAGGGATCGGTTGGTAGTACATGTTCTGAGGCATCACGGGATCATCAGTGTAGTACTGGAAGGAAGCGTGGAGGGTAAAAGTCGTAGAGAGAGACCAAGAGATGAATAGAGTCAGCAGATTCAGAAGGATATATATTACAATAGTTATTCGGAGATGGAGAAGCTTGCGCATGGTTGAGTAGCATGGAGAGCTGCATCAGACAACTCTCTGGACTGAAGACAACAACAACAACAACATAACATGTAAATACCTACAAAATATATAATATGGATACCTTGTTAGTAAAAATGTTAATGGCTGATTTACTTCGAATTTTTACACGATAATAGGCAAAAAGACAATCATACGAACATAGGCTATATGCTTTTTAAGCAACAATGTAGAGAAACAAAATGTAATTCTGAGCTACGAAAATGTGCGGTTTCGTTTTCCTTCCAGTAGTCAGTTTTAATTATGATAGCAGGTCATTTAAATAATCAATTAGACAAATTGTTTCTTCCAGATGTATTCGTATATAAGTTTAAAATGTATACATAATTTTGTGTTGGTTTTGTTTTATCCTTACGTCAGTTTTAACAGAATACACGAACGTCGTCTTTACAGCTTATAGGCATTTGATTAGAATACTACTACGGAATTGAAATCGTGCTAAACTTTGTAATCCCACGCGTTCGTAGATTAAAATTATGCGAAATACTGTCACCGAAGCCTCTTTCCTCGGAGATCCAGGAACCGGAGAGTTTTCTCTCATATCCTGTAACCAATGATTCCAAACGATTCGTCCACTCATTCTAAACGACTTCAATTCCCAATCAAGGTTTCGTTTGCAATACCATTAAACAAGAGTCAAGAGCAGAGAGAGGAAGGAAGAGTAGATGGACAAAGAGGGGAGGGGCTGAGTAAATGGACATAGAGAGGGCGAAGGTGGAGTTGGACAGAGAGAAGGAGAGGATGGAGTGAGACAGGGGAAGGAGGCGATGGACAGTGAGCGGGGAGAGGAAGTAATGTATCGACAGAGACAGGGGGAGGAGGAGGAGATGGGCAAAGGGGAGGGGACGAAGAATATGGACAAAGATAGGGGGGAGGAGGCGATTAGGACGTATATCCAATCCTCATTCATATTTAACAAATGCAAAGCAGCCCCAGCGTCGCTAGTAATAGTAATTCAGCTAATGCATTTAGGTTATAGTTGTTTTTGTCAAACACGATCTTTTGTCCTCTGGAATAAGTTGAACGAACGTTTTGAAAACAGCTATTTAACTGAATTTTAATATAGCGCCACAACTTCCTTCGTTAATACATGATACAATTTCGTAATTAGCCAAATGAGTAGGTCTCTTATGAATCCTATTATCCTATTATGATATTTAGTTATTATAGATCCTCAGTTCACAGTAGCAAAATATGGGACGATGAATTAAAGTGATTTAGACATTCAAAATATGGATATCTTACAGGAATCCTAAAATACAGGTTGATTCAGAGAAATGGGAAAATTGAAAGTTGAGTTGGTAACCGTAGGCGATTGGTAGCACGTACGTTAGCCTGTCAGAGACACCTTACATTTAGTTATCACGGATGCTTGGAGTGGTGTGCAGCGTGCATTTGCGATGAAAGCGTTTTGCAAGAGCAATGCCATCGTGGAGGCGGCACGTAGATAATTAATTCCGCCGTCATTTTAATTTAGGACGCCACGACTGTGTACTAGCAGCACATGCAATTAAAACAAGGATACTGGTTGCGCACTTCTACCCTGCCCCTCTGTGATCGGCGGAAGACGGTTGACTTCGTATGTCTTCGAAATGTTTATTCTCTCTGGCAACGTTACCTATGTAACAGTACTGCGCGCCGTAACAATAAGTAACCGTTGCGAATACTGTGTTGATCCATGTGCAGTGTTGCGCATAGTGATTGTTAATATTATATACAGAACTGAATGAAGAGGCTGTACTTGGTCCTTGTAGCGACTCTGTGACACTTATGGGACACATTACTTCGTTACATGTTCGTTTTTTCTTTCAACGCGACAGAAGTGCACCCCTTCCGCAAACTGCTGCAGATTTCACTGCTGGGTCGTCAACAAGTGTCAGCGTGCGAACCATTCAACGAAACATCATTGATATGGGCTTTCGGAGCCAAAGGTCCACTCCTGTACTCTTGATGACTGCACGACACAAACCCTAACGCCTCGCCTTGGCCCCTCAGCACCAACATTGGACTGTTGATGACTGGAGACATGTTGCCTGGTCGCACGAGTCTCGTTTCAAATTGTATCGAGCGGGTGGACGTGTACTGGTGTGGAGACAACCTCATGAATCCATGGCCCCTGCATGTCACCAGGGGACTGTTCAAGCTGGTGGAGGGATGGTTTGGGCGTCTGCAGTTGGAGTGATACGGGACACCTGATACTTACAGATACGACTCTGCCAGGTGCCACGTACGTAAGCATCCTGTCTGCTCATCTGCGTCCATTCATGTCCATTGTGCATTCCGACGGACTTGGAAAATTCCAGGAGGACACTGCCACACCCCACCATGTCCAGAATTGTTACAGAGTGTCTCCAGGTACATTCTTCTGAGTTTAAACACTTCCGCTGGCCATCAAGCTCCTCTTGACATGAACATTATTGAGCATATCTGGGATGCCTTGCAACATGCTGTTCAGAAGATATCTCCATTCCCTCGTACTCTTATAGATTTATGGACAGCCCTGCAGATTTCATGGTGTCAGTTCCCTCCAGCACTTTTTCAGACATTAGTCGAGTCCACGCCACGTCATGCTGTGGTACTTCAGCGTGCTCGTGGGGACCCTACAGGTGTATCAGTTTCTTTGTCTCTCCAGCGTATAAGCTGGCTGCTCTGGAACAAGGACGCGCGGCTTGTCTCAGCAGTCAGTATGCTACGAGCCGGTCGCGAGCTTCTGCTCCCAGCATCCTCCGCTCAGGGGCAAAGTAAAAGCGTGCGATCTGCATTCGAGGAAATTGGTTCAGCAATGGAAAAGAACCCTCTAGGCTGTGTGCGAACCATACGATATCCAACCTGTGCGAGATGCTTCATAAGAAGACCATGTCGGTCAGTCTGTCGTCACTTCCTCTCTTTATAGCTGCATATTTCAAGTGTTCGACGAATATTAGTGCCAGCCATACAAGTCGCAGATCGTCCTCAAGCTGAAATCCAATAATAATGCTATGCGACGACAATGCTGTGAATTAAACTTCATAAGATAAACGAGGGCGAAGAGTCTATTAACAAACTGTGGCTGTCAGACAAAGCCCATTTACACCTCAGTGGATTTGTTAACAAACAAAATTTTAGATACTGGGCACACGATAATCCTACAGAGCTACACCAGGGTCCACTGTACAACAAGAATGTTACTGTGTGGTGTATTATGTCTCATCATACGGTGTGATAGGCCCTTAATCATTTTGTGGACGTGAATGGCCTTGCGATTAGTCACAGCAAATAGTTACGTAGCCGCGCTTGAAACCTTTGTTGTGCAACAATTACAGAGATTTTCACACATTATGACACAGCCTGGTTCCAACACTATGGATCAGCGCTACACACAGCACGAATATCAGTGACTGCTGTACACCAATTGTTTGGGGAAAATGTAATTTCGAGAAATGGTGACATCAATAGCCTCCCAGATTCCCTGATCTGTCAGCTTTTAATTTCTTTTCGAGGGGTCACCTTAAAAGCAAAGTGTTCCTTAGTCAACCTGCTTCAACGTAAGAACTAAAACCAAGATCAGAGAAACAACTGCCAAAATTCCAGTTGAGATGTTACGTCCAACCATGAACAATGAAATGAAGAAACTGCAGGAATGTTTGCGTAGAAAAGAACTTCAAATGCAAGACGTCATCTTCAAAACGCAAATCGTACTGTATGAATTCTAGGATGGCGTCATTTTTGCTATTAAATGACATACATAATTTTTTAACTTGTTATCATGAAATTACTTAATTTTCAAAGTTTCCTGTTGCTCTGAATCACCCTGTACAATTTCAGAAGGTTTGCATGGTATCTATATCATGAACAGGTATTAAGCAATGTTGTGCTGTTGTCACAGACGTATGTTATGTATAAAAAATGGGAGCCATGTGATACAATCAATCGGGGTATCTTAGTAACACTTTTTACCATTTTTCTAAAAATACTGAGAACAAAATAAGTTACAGATCGCAACAGCCACTGTAAAATTTTACATCTACAGCTAGTGAGTGTTTGGAAAAGTGAAAATGTATACCAACGGTGCCCTATCAGAGTAAAATCTCAGTTTTGATGCTGGTACGAGGTAACATTGTCATTCAGGACAACTTTAGACCAGTCTAAAAAAAAAAAGAATTTTTCTTACATCCAGTTGTTTGGGTGGATTTAGTTCGTGCCAGAAGGAAATCAGCTGTTAGTAAGAAGTAAAAACACACAACGTTAATTTAGTATTGCAGATTTACTTTGAAATATCAAGATATTAATACGGACCTGTCAATTTTCAACCTAAGTCACTGCCGACAAAAGCTCTCTTCATAGTCAAGGCAATTAAAGAATAATCACAAGCCTATCACAGAAGTGATATCTGGCCTTCCGCAAGGTAGTGTCATAGGCCCTCTGCTCTTCCTGATTTACATAAAAGATCTAGGTGATAAATCTGAGCAGCCACCTTAGATTGTTTGCAGATGACGCTGTAATTTACCGTCTAGTAAAATCATCAGACGATCAATTCCAGTTACAAAATGATCTAGAGAGAATTTCTGTATGGTGCGAAAAGTGGAAATTGGCACTAAACAAAGAAAAGTGCGAGGTCATCCACATGGGTACTAAAAGAAATCCGATAAATTTTGGGTATACGATAAATCGCACAAATCTAAGGCCTGTCAATTCGACTAAATAGCAAGGAATTACAATTACGAGCAATTTAAATTGGAAAGACCACATAGATAATATTGTGGGGAAGGCGAAACAAAGACTGCGATTGGTTGGCAGAATACTTAGAAGATGCGACAAACCCACTAAAGAGACAGCTTACACTACACTTGTCCGTCCTCTGCTGGAATATTGCTATGCGGTGTGGGATCCTTACGAGGTAGGATTGACGGAGGACATAGAAAAAGTGCAAAGAAGGGCAGCCCGTTTCGTGTTATCGACCAATAAAGGTGAGAGTGTCACTGATATGATGCGCGAGTTGGGGTGGCAGTCACTGAAACAAAGGTGGTTTTCTTTGCGGCGAGATCTATTTACGAAATTTCAATCACCAACATTCTCTTCCGAACGCGTCAATATTTTGTTGACACCCATCTACGTAGGGAGAAATGATCATCATAATAAAATAAGAGAAATCAGATCTCGAACAGAAAGATTTACGTGTTCTTTTTCCCACGCGCCATTCGTGAGTGGAATGGTAGAGAAGTAGTACGAAAATGGTTCGATGAACCCTCTGCCGGGCACTTAAGTGTGAATTGCAGAGTAAGCATGTAGATGTAAATGTAGATGTAGGAAATTGGAAAGACAACTTAAATACTAAATAGAAATCACAGAGGTAGTAAAACGGTTACGTTCAATACAAAATAATGAAGCAGGTGGAGCAGCAGTCATATGAAACACAGTAGCAAAATACAAAGATACCCTGACTGGTAACATGTTACCCTGCTTGGCAGTATCAATTTAGTTTAGCAGCAAAATGTCTGTTGCTAGGAGTGGCGATGGACTTTGGTTCAGCAACTGGCAATCGATTATGAAATTATATCTCAAGTGTTCGTGGATACTACGTTTAGTTGCAGTATTGCAGGGTTTACGCTGTACGTGAAATCACATAATATTGGCGCAGGCGGCTTTTTTTAAAAAAAAAAAAAAAAAAAAAAAAAAAAAAAAAAAAAAAAAAAAAAAAAAAAAAAGAAAGATTCCCTGTTGCGTTTGAAGCGCTTGCAGAAGTGTGTAAATTTTGAAGTCGAATACATCGTGAAACGGCAAAAGAAATTGTAGCAAATTGATTGTTTTTTGTAAAAACTTGTAAGGCGGGGCCCTTACGCACCGCGAGGCACTCGCCGAAGAGCGCGGCGTAGACGGGCAGGCTGAGGCCGCAGAGTGCAGCGGCGACGGCGCCCGTGGCCAGCAGCGGCCACTCGCGCGCGCTCAGCCGCAGCACGCTGCCCCACTGCGGCCGCTCGCCATCCTTCTGCTGCAACACACCCACCTCGCGGCCGTTTCCACACGTCGCGCTACCCAAATTTTGAATCAGGTTCTCTCACACAGTTGGTTTGATACTCCATTAGACTTCGTAAACATTCAATGACGGGGAAAAATCACAGCATCAAAACAATAATTAATGTAGGCTAATGAGGTTTCGGGAATACGTTTGTATACATAACAAAATACTAACCCGAATTCTTTACAGACGAATGGAAAAACTGGTAGAAGCCGACCTCCGCGAAGATCAGTTTGGATTCCGCAGAAACGTTGGAACACGTGTGGCAATACTGACCCTACGACTTATCTTAGCGGCTACATTAAGGAAAGGCAAACCTACGTTTCTAGCATTTGTAGACTTAGAGAAAGATTTTGACAATGTTGACTGGAATGCTCTCTTTCAAATTCTGAAGGTGGCAGGGGTAAAATACAGGGTCGGCCGGTGTGGCCGTGCGGTTCTAGGCGCTTCAGTCTGGAACCGCGTGACCGCTACGGTCGCAGGTTCGAATCTTGCCTTGGGCATGGGTGTGTGTGATGTCCTTAGGTTAGTTAGGTTTAAGTAGTTCTAAGTTCTAGGGGACTGATGACCACAGATGTTAAGTCCCATAGTGCTCACAGCCATTTGATCCATTTTTTTAAAATACAGGGAGCGAAAGGCTATTTACAATTTGTACAGAAATCGGATGGCAGTTGTAAGAGTCGAGGGATATGAAAGGGAAGCAGTGGTTGGGAAGGGAGTGAGACAGGGCTGTAGCCTCTCCCCGATGCTATTCAATCTGTATATTGAGCAAGCAGTAAAAGAAACGAAAGATAAGTTCGGAGTAGGTATTAAAATCCATGGAGAAGAAATAAAAACTTTGAGGTTCGCCGATGACATTGCAATTCTGTCAGAGACAGCAAAGGACTCGGAAGAGCAGCTGAACGGAATGGACAGTGTCTGGAAAGGAGGATGTAAGAAGAACATCGCCGCGCGGGATTAGCCGAGCGGTCTAAGGGGGTGTAGCCATGGACTGTGCAGCTGGTCCCGGCGGAGGTTCGAGTCCTCCCTTAGACATGGGTGTGTGTATTTGTCCTTAGGATAATTTAGGTTAAGTAGTGTGTAAGCTTAGGGACTGATGACCTTAGCAGTTAAGTCCCATAAGATTTCACACACATTTGAACATTTTTTAAGAAGAATATCAACTAAAGCAAAACGAGGGTAATGGAATGTAGTCGAACTAAATCGGGTGATGCTGAGGGAAATAGATTAGGAAATGAGACGCTTAAAGTAGTAAAGGAGTTTTGCTATTTGGGGAGCAAAATAACTGATGATGGTCGAAGTAGAGAGGATGTAAAATGTAGAATGGCAATGGTAAGGGAAGCGTTTCTGAAGAAGAAAAATTTCTTAACATCGAGTATAGATTTAAATATCAGGAAGTCATTTCTGAAAGTATTTGTATGGAGTGTAGCCATGTACAGAAGTGAAACGTGGACGATAAATAGTTTGAACAAGAAGAGAATAGAAGCTTTCGAAATGTGGTGCTGCAGAAGAATGCTGAAGATTAGATGGGCAAATCACATAACTAATGAGGAGGTATTGAATAGAATTGGGGAGAAGAGGAGTTTGTGGCAAAACTTGACTAGAAGAAGGGATCGGTTGGTAGGACATGTTCTGAGGCATCAAGGGATCACCAATTTAGTACTGGAGGGCAGCGTGGAGGGCAAAAATCGTAGAGGGAGACCAAGAGATGAATACACTAAGCAGATTCAGAAGGATGTAGGCTGCAGTAGGTACTGGGAGATGAAGAAGTTTGCACAGGATAGAGTAGCATGGAGAGCTGCATCGAACCAGTCTCAGGACTGAAGACCACAACAACAACAACAACAACGTAACATATTTAAGTGATTATCACTGCACTATCATAAGCTAATGTACGCGCGAGATAAGCCGTGCCCGTTGGACTCGGTCGGTCAATACAGGGACGGCTGATGCTGTTTGTAAATGACGCTGGAATTGTCTGATTATGTCACGTACCTGCTCGGTTGGAGACAGATCTGGTGATCGAGCGGGCCAAGGTAACATCTCGACACTCTGTAGAACATGTAGGTTACTGCATCGGTATGTGGGCAAGCGTTATCCTGTTGGAAAACACCCCCTGGAATCAACACAACAGGTGGAACCACCAGATTGACGTACAGTTCTGCAGTCAAGGTACAGGGTGACACACAGGAGACGGACGGTTTTTAATGAAATAATACTCAGCCAACTTTAAAATTAATGCATGTTTGTTTACACAAAATCAAAGCTCATTATTTGCCGTTTTAGTTAACAAAGGTATTTGTGAAAAATAATGTCGTCAAGGTGATGTCCATTATTTCGAATGCAGGACTCCAGTCAGTTCTCAAAATCCTCCATCACACGGACTAAAATCTCTGCAGGGATGGCAGCAATTTCTTGAATGATTGCGTTCTTCAACTCGTCCAAATCTCGTGGTTTGTGGTTATAGACACAGTTCTTAAGGACCCCCACAGAAAAAAATCACAAGTCGGGAGACCTGAGAGGCCAAGGAACATTGGCAAAACGTGAGATAATCCGGCCAGTAAACATGCATCTAAGAACTGTCACTGAAGTGTTTGTGGTGTGCAATGTTGCCCCATCCTACTGGAACCAAACGCATTTTAAAGGGATTCGTTGTCTTCTCAGTTCTGGTTTCAAGAATGTTTCAAGCATACGAATGTAACGTACCGAATTAACAGTAACTGTGGCCTCGTTATCTTAAATAATAATAATAGGGTCCAATAATGCCAACAGAGCCAAGAGCACACCACACTGTTAACTTCTTCTGAGTGTAGAGGACACTGGTGGATAAGGTGTGGATGCTCTGGAGCCCAGTAACGTAGGTTTTGCTTATTCATAGTCCCGTTTAAATGAAAATGAGCTTCATCGCTCATCAACCAAATTTCATTTTCATTCGATCTCAAAATCACTTGCATTCTGTAAGCGAAGTCTTCTCGTACAGCAAAATCAGTTTCCTTAAGTTGTTGAACATTGAGCACTTTGTAGGGATGGAATTTTAATTCTTTATGCAAAATTCATAACCGATTCACAATTGATTCGTAACTCACTAGCATGACGTCTAGCTGATCGTCCTGGGCTTCTGACTGGCGCTTGCCTCACCCTTTCAACATTTTCTGGTGTCGTTACTCTGTGTCTCCGGCCAGGATGCTTCTTATCCAGTATGTTTCCAGTTGATCTGAAGTTTTCCACCCATCTGAGGGTTGTGTTACTGCTCGGAACAGCTCCATGTCGATCGACATTAAACCACGCACAAAACAATCACCGACTAGCAATAATAGACTCACCACATTTCACGAAACTGTCATAGACAAACACTCGCCGTTGCAAGTCCCACTGCTCCATAGTGACTGAGTAAATGAAATGGCGTCTTGTGTGGAGCAGAACTATCCCCATCTCCCACCACCGCGCCCTCAGTACTACTCAGTTCAAAACCGTCTGTCTCCTGTGTGTCACCCTGTACATGGGATAGCCACGAGTGTGCTCGTGCTGTCAGACAAAATCGCACACCAGACCGTACCTCCAGGTATAGGTCCAGTGTGTCTAGCACGCAGACAGGTTGGCAACCTGTTTCATTAGAACATTTCTGTTCTCCAATGAGCTCTCGCTTAAAGCCATTGAAGTCGCAAATAGCAGTGGTTTGGACTCAGTGGAAAGCACGCTACAGGTCAGAGCTGTGATTGAAGTAAGCGATTTTTAATAGCACGTTATGTCACTGTGGTGCCAACTGCTGCTCAGATTGTAGCTGCAGATGTAGTACGATGTGCCAGAGCCATTCGCCGAACACGATGGTCTTCCCTCTCGACAGTGTCAGATGGCCATCCAGAGCCCGGTCTTCTCGCGACCGTACATTATAGTGACCACCGCTGCCAGTAATCATATACATTGGCCACATTTCTGCCAAGTCTATCTGCAGTATCGCAGAAGGAACATCCAGCTTCTAGTGGGCCTGTTACACGACCTCCATCAAACTCAGTGATGTTGATAACGGCATCTTTGTCGCGTTAAAAGGCATTCTTGACTAACATCAATTCACCACGTCCAATCTCAAAGATAACTAACGCCCACGACAGTTACAGAGTGTACTTAAAGCAAACCTGATATGCATCCTCTTAGCGGCGCTATTATAGCGCCACTATTATCCGACTGGCACAGAATTTGAATAGACATATCTCTCAGATGTAGTAACGCCCCTACCAACTTTCGCCTATGTCATACAACTCTTTCTTGGTGTTCTGATTTTTTCCGTCAGTGTATTACGGCTAATTAACTCAAACAGGAGAAACGAACACGATAGAAGATGAGAGCGTAGCTCTGAGTGAGGAAATGATGAAGACAGCAGAGTGTCAAATAGGCAAAAAGAAAATCGTCGGATAACACGCTACATATAAAATTTAACTGACGAACGGTGAATATATAAAAATGGATCAAATGAAGCAGCCAAAAGAAAATGCAGACGATTGCAAAATTAACAGGGATAGGACGTACAAAATCGTGATCCGTGAAGAAATTCAAAGCTGTAGAAGTGTTCTTTACTATGGAAAAGGTACATACTGCATGTAGGGCAGTGGCTTGGGAGAAAACTGGTGTTGTTGTATGAATATCAAGAGCTCAGTACTAAGCAGAGAAAATAAGGCTGAAAGGTGGAATGAATATACAGAAGACGCTAGAGGAGGAAATGAACCTGAAGACGATATTATGGAACGTGAAGATGAAGTAAATGAAGACGAAATGGCGGATATGATACTGCGAAAAGAGTTTGCAAGGCACTAAAAGACCCATATCGAAACAAGACACCTGGAATAGACTACGTTCTCCCAAAATTAGTGATCCTTGTGGAACATACCACAACGAAACAGTTCCGCCTAATATGCAAGATATATGAAACACACGAAATAACTTCAAATTTTGCGACTAATGTCGTTAACACCAATTTTAAAGAACACAGATGCTGATAGGCTTGTATATTATCGAACCATCAGTATAATATGGCATCGTCGTAAGTTTTGACACTAACTGTTTACAGAAGAACAGAGAACATCAGCTTTCGTTCTGGAGAAATGCGGGGATAACTTCACAATACTGATCCTACGACTTATCTTAGAGCACAGACTGAACAAACGCAAACCTACACCTGCGGAATTTGTTCATTTAGAAAAGCTTTACATATTTCGCCCATAACACACTCTTTAAAATTCTGAAGCTACCAAGGATAAATTGCAGCGAGCAAAATGTTATCTGGAAAATGTCCACACAGTAGAGTGCAGTTACAAGAATAAAATTAAATGAAAGGGAATCTGTAATTGGGAAGAGTAGGAAGTCTAGCTTGTAACCTATCCTCGATATTATACTATCTATACACTGAGGACAAACAGGAATCTGTGGCGAAATTTGATAAGGGAATGGAAAAAAATTGAAATCATCGTACTGTCTTATCGGGCAACCTAGGTTTGTTCAGCCGCTAGGTGAAAGTTTTTATATTGGTCAGCGCTTCGTCGACTTGTGCGTCTGATGAAGATGAGATGAAATGATTAGACACCCAGTCCCGAGCGAAAAACGTCTCCGGCCTTCTGAGAGTTGAATCCGAGGCCCCACGATCTAGAGGTAGTGATGGTAACCACTAGACCATGAGCTCCTGATGGTAAGGGAATGAAGTTCATGGAGAAAAAATAAAAACATCAAGCTTTGACAAAAACTCTCTGATTCTGTCAGGGACAGGAAACGACTTAGAAAATTAGTTTAAAGTATTGGACAGCGTCTTGAGAAGAGGTTGTAATGCCCTAGGGAAGTGTGCTGGGATCATTGCTATTCATATTGCTCTTGCAGAACATTTTAGCATGTGGTGCAGGGTAGTAAAATGGTCATTTTTCAAGAGGGAAACCATGTCCAGATTGCCGTATACCAGGCTTAAGGGCACAGAACAAACACCATGAAAGGCTGCCACCACGCAGGTACAGCCACTAGCTTGGCGCGTCTCAGTTACGAACAAGAGCCTCTAGATGGCACTCACAAATGCGGACCACTTTGTATTTCCGCCCATCGTCCACCTGCGCGTCGTACTCGCTTGCCGATAGTATTGCCAGCCCGCAAAGAGAGCACTGCCAAACGTAGACTGCATTGCTTCCGGCTTGTACTGATGGAGATGTAAATCCTTTCGCTGACAGGGAAAAAAAAACGCAATGCGCCGCGTTCACGCACACAGTTCCGATCCTGCAGTCAGACAGTTCAGTACAGAGCCTGCACTTACAATAAGAAGACGGTGTCTTTGAGAGGGAAACATACCGACTTACCAATCGCTATTTACAGAGCAATAGGACAATCTTGAGTGTCATCATAATTTCATTCAGTCATAGTGACATTATCATAGGCTGTCAAGAGACTGCAAAGTTATTTAGATTTCATCGTATTAGGTATGGGACATAAAGTGTGCATGCAACTGTACCAAAGTATCATGTTACGTCATTTGAAACCCCGTGCTCGTTTAAATTGTTTACCCTGAACCAAGAAGTTAATCAAGAGGAGCAGATACCTTTAAGGCCAAAGCTGAAACTATTGTGCACAATGTAATGAGTATCGTGAAAAAATTATGGTCCTAGCTGCGGATCCTAAAGTGGAGAATTGCATAGTATTAAATATGATATTAAATATGATATTAAAGAGAGGTGTTAATAGAAAGAAGTTTTAAATGAACACATCAATTTATTCAATTAAACACACTCATTAAACGCATTTGACTATTAAAGAACTTCAAACATTATTACAAAATGTGCCCTGGATGAATTATACCAAGTAAACGCGCTGGTTTTCGGCATTACTTGAAGGCAAACGGGAACGTGTTCATTAGAGGCAACTGGCGTTTTAAAATTACTTACGAGCTTCCATTCCAAAGAAGACAAGCGAGTGTCAGCCTGACAGTTAGATTGAGGAACAAACGCGTCTACTAAAGCAATGCTGGACCTGAGACAGATGACCATAATGATCTGAGCAAACGCGGAGCAAGGGTTTTTTCACAATGCCATTGATGCGGCCCAAGGATTGTCTCACAACACCAGTGCTGCTAATAATGCTCACAATAAATATTCAGCATGAGACGTGCAGAAAGATGTGATTGCGACTGTGTCTTTGTGTCCCTACCTCTGGTCAGTCTATTCGAACCATCTGCGTCTCTGTGCTACAACCAACACCCTATATTCTATTTATATCGTACAGCGTTCTCCCTTGTTCCCGGAAAACAGGACATGACAGCCAATCGCTGAATATGAACATTCAGCCAGCCAATGGTATGATTCCTTTTTGCACAGAAATCCCTTCAAGGAAGTGTGTCATGCTAAAGTGCCAACGACTATCCGATTCGCCCTTCTTTCTTGTGACCCCACAAACATTTTCACTAGTCACGCATTTCTGCACCCAGCGACTACCCTCGCGTCCGAGGCTTTTATTTTTCTGCAAGCCGTGTTTCTTTAGGAAAGCATAAGACTGTTATCTGCTGAAGGCTATCTTCAGAGCATGGGAAAGTGAACCCTTCGGCTTTCACAAAGACAACACTTGAGACTGTACGCCTGTTCGTACGTAAGAAGACGCTTTTTCGTTACATCGGACACTATTGTGCCTGTCCCAGATCCAGCGTTCTGCCCCGTTCCCACACACGCTCAAAAGTAAAAAAGAAAAGAAGACTCACACCATGTTAAATTTAGTTAATATTTCAATTAGTTGCTAGTCCGTATGTATGGCCGCTGCAGTCCAATTCGCTCTTGTAGTTATTATTATCATATTATGCCCCCTCTTCGTTCTCTGAGTAGAGTGTTATTGAAAAGGAACATGCCAGATGCCTTGCAACTTTCCTTCATGACTCTTAATAAATGTTATGTAGTCGTATTTCCTTTTCTGCTACCAGCCATATTTGAGTTGAATTAATTGTAACATTCAGTTGCAATATGCATTCAGTTGATATTAATGGTTTAATGGTTTGTTGCCCGTGGGGCAACGAAGTCAGAGAATTATTCGGATATGGTGATGACTTGATGTTCCACATTTGGCTAAGAAACCCAATAAAGCATCACGACGTGTAATACAGTACAAAAGGGGTTCAACATTTGGACCTCTCACTTGATTGCAGAGTTTCCTGACGTATATAGTGAAAAAATGTGGTTATGCATTCGGTATTTTAGTTGCACCATGGATTCGTGTAAGGAGTCCCTCCACTGATGTTAGCAGGAGCAGCATACACCACAGTCTACGTACTTCCTCACAGAAAGTAGTCAAGAGGTGTAAGATATGGTGACGCTGGTGGCTATGAAACAGGTCCCCCTCGACCAGTCCATCGATGAAGGTATGTGGTGTTCAAGTGGTGCAAAAAATTTGTACTAAAATTAACTGGAGGTCCGTCGTTTTACAGCCACACTATCTTACAAACTTCTTTGGCACATCAGCCGAAAGAGTAGGAAAAACATCTCTGAGATCAATAAGGTAAGTCGGTCCTGTTACTATGGTAGGCCTTAGATACTGTCCAGTGATCATTCTGTCTATACGTTCACATTGAAGCTTTGTTGGCTACTTCTAACCCCTTGAGTACGCGAATTTTCGTCTGCTTAAATACACTCCTGGAAATGGAAAAAAGAACACATTGACACCGGTGTGTCAGACCCACCATACTTGCTCCGGACACTGCGAGAGGGCTGTACAAGCAATGATCACACGCACGGCACAGTGGACACACCAGGAACCGCGGTGTTGGCCGTCGAATGGCGCTAGCTGCGCAGCATTTGTGCACCGCCGCCGTCGGTGTCAGCCAGTTTGCCGTGGCATACGGAGCTCCATCGCAGTCTTTAACACTGGCAGCATGCCGCGACAGCGTGGACGTGAACCGTATGTGCAGTTGACGGACTTTGAGCGAGGGCGTATAGTGGGCATGCGGGAGGCCGGGTGGACGTACCGCCGAATTGCTCAACACGTGGGGCGTGAGGTCTCCACGGTACATCGATGTTGTCGCCAGTGGTCGGCGGAAGGTGCACGTGCCCGTCGACCTGGGACCGGACCGCAGCGACGCACGGATGCATGCCAAGACCGTAGGATCCTACGCAGTGCCGTAGGGGACCGCACCGCCACTTCCCAGCAAATTAGGGACACTGTTGCTCCTGGGGTATCGGCGAGGACCATTCGCAACCGTCTCCATGAAGCTGGGCTACGGTCCCGCACACCGTTAGGCCGTCTTCCGCTCACGCCCCAACATCGTGCAGCCCGCCTCCAGTGGTGTCGCGACAGGCGTGAATGGAGGGACGAATGGAGACGTGTCGTCTTCAGCGATGAGAGTCGCTTCTGCCTTGGTGCCAATGATGGTCGTATGCGTGTTTGGCGCCGTGCAGGTGAGCGCCACAATCAGGACTGCATACGACCGAGGCACACAGGGCCAACACCCGGCATCATGGTGTGGGGAGCGATCTCCTACACTGGCCGTACACCACTGGTGATCGTCGAGGGGACACTGAATAGTGCACAGTACATCCAAACCGTCATCGAACCCATCGTTCTACCATTCCTAGACCGGCAAGGGAACTTGCTGTTCCAACAGGACAATGCACGTCCGCATGTATCCCGTGCCACCCAACGTGCTCTAGAAGGTGTAAGTCAACTACCCTGGCCAGCAAGATCTCCGGATCTGTCCCCCATTGAGCATGTTTGGGACTGGATGAAGCGTCGTCTCACGCGGTCTGCACGTCCAGCACGAACGCTGGTCCAACTGAGGCGCCAGGTGGAAATGGCATGGCAAGCCGTTCCACAGGACTACATCCAGCATCTCTGCGATCGTCTCCATGGGAGAATAGCAGCCTGCATTGCTGCGAAAGGTGGATATACACTGTACTAGTGCCGACATTGTGCATGCTCTGTTGCCTGTGTCTATGTGCCTGTGGTTCTGTCAGTGTGATCATGTGATGTATCTGACCCCAGGAATGTGTCAATAAAGTTTCCCCTTCCTGGGACAATGAATTCACGGTGTTCTTATTTCAATTTCCAGGAGTGTACAAGAGTTGCATTAAGTTCACGATGCCGTTTCGAGTGAACATGCATTCATAGGTACACAGCACCGTAGGAGGAAATGTTGACTACGGCACGCAGTGTTGTAAACACCATTGCACAAAGCGTATTAGGCGTTTTTCTCATTTTCGAAGTGTTACGAAATGAAATGTGTTCTTCCGAGGCAACCATTCGAATCGAACGTGAAAGGCCAGCATTCGCTTTCGGTATCTAATTCCGGAAAAAATGCAGAATAATTGATATAGTATTCAGAAAGCTTACCATAGGTACATTAAATTTTTCGGTATTACACGGTACTATTGGACGTAAATGAATGTGTAACAAAAACAGAAAACATACTTTGCTGGACATACAAGTCACAATTTTAGATAACTTCAGCGAGAAACACGTTACTTACTTGCAACTTCGCGGTCAGTGATCGTTGAATAATGAGGGTGTAAGTAGGCTGTTTAGGTTTTTTTATTGGTAACGCCACCTCTGTATGAAAATCACTGGCTGTGCTGTGTGCAGTCTGTGGCTGCTTTGCATTGTTGTAATACTCGCCATTGTAGTGTTAGGCAGCTGGCTGTGAACAGCGCGTAGCATTGCGCAGTTGGAGGTGAGCCGCCAGCAGTGGTGGATGTGGGGAGAGAGATGGCGGAGTTTTGAAATTTGTCATGAACTGCTATATTTATATATGATGATATCAAGGTAAATACATTGTTTGTTCTCTATTAATATCTTTCATTTGCTAACTATCCCTATCAGTAGTTAGTGCCTTCCATAGTTTGAATCTTTTATTTAGCTGGCAGTAGTGGCGCTCGCTGTATTGCAGTAGCTTGAGCAGCGAAGATTTTTGTGAGGTAAGTGATTTGTGAAAGGTATAGTTTAATGTTAGTCAGGGCCATTCTTTTGTAGGGATTTTTTGAAAGTCAGATTGCGTTGCGCTAACAAAATATTGTGTGTCAGGTTAAGCACAGTCATGTATAAATTGTTCAAAGGGGACGTTTCATATGATTTTCATACAGAGGTGGCGTTACCAATAAAAAAACCTAAACAGCCTACTTACAAGGGTTATTTCCGTTGAGAAACCCTCCCACACACAATCGTGCAGCTGCTCTAGGGTCACCACCATATTTGCCGTATGCAAGCGGCTTATCGGTCATTTCATTATTTGTATGCTAATCCATTTTGTAATGCTACCAATAACGTTACTGCGCTGGTGCACATCACAACTATCCAGTTACAACGCGAACAAAGGATTACGATAAGATGCAGCGCAAGCTCAGGAATAATATTAGGTGCAGTTTGTGAATCCCCTTTATATATCTTGCCAGTAGGTTGCATAATTACTAATTAGGCTGCTAAACAAAATCCAGCATCACGCTGACACTATCGCCCTCAAACTTCGACACTCGAAGGCACCCAAGGCGTGCATTCCCGGAGAGGGGCTTCCACTTTAAAAATGAACAATTTGCCATCGCATTAAACATACTAAGTGTTGTCAGTGTTTTTCTGATACTCTCCAGTTGAGCCGCTACTGACCATGTTTTCAGTATCTTCCATTTATCTACAAATCCAGGGCCACCAAAAATTTCAAGGTGTATACGATGGAATATCACAGCATACCAGCAGCACGAACCTCTTGTTCAAATGTGTGTGAAATCTTATGGGACTTAACTGCTAAGGTCATCAGTCCCTAAGCTGACACATTACTTAACCTAAATTATCCTAAGGACAAACACACACACCCATGCCCGAGGGAGGACACGAACCTCCGCCGGGACCAGCCGCACAGTCCATGACTGCAGCGCCCCAGACCGCTCGGCTAATCTCACGCGACACAAACCTCTAAAAATTGAAAACACATAATCTTGAAGACTGTTTCTGCAGAAATGGCAGTAAGTCGCCATACTGAAATGCATTAATGTAAAATGAAAAATTAATTCCCTGACGTGATGGTACCATATGAATGAAGTTTTGTTAACGTTATGCAACTTGCACTCTCTAAAATCATATTTACACAATTACACACCTATGGAACAGATCGTATAGGACAACAAATCTAGTTCGCATCCTTTATCTCCAACACAGTTCAGTAACGCACACAGAGACGGCTATTAAGATGTAATGTGCCATTTTAGTCAAGTGACTTACCAGTAAACCAATACAAGTTAGCTACCAACGTATCACACCTCAAACATTCCTAACGGGGGTGGATCTGGTTTTATTAAGGGCTAGAGTAGTTGATGAACATCTTTGAGAGGACGTTCCGTAATGTGAGAAGTGCGAGGAGGCACATTGATTTTTTGGAGGAGCCTATCTAGTTTACGTCGTAAGATGGAGTAGATGTTCTAGGCGTGTTCTGTAGTGTTCAGCGTTTCCTGAAACAACTCCAGACGTGAACAGTCATTGTAGACTGTGGCTACCTGGGGTCAGTCCTGATTTCGTAGCAGAATTTGCTCTCATCTCTAAACGCCATTTTGCGCCATTCGCCGTCCCTGTCATGTCTTACCCTACATCATTAGAGGCGAGCTGCAGAATGTTCATGTACGAGAAGAAGCCAGGACGACCTACGTCTGAATACGATACAGGGACAAACCGAGTAGCAGGTGCATTTTCCTTGGACTACAACGACTGATACACAAATGACGCCCCAGGACCAGTGAACTGGGCGGTTCTTTGAGGGACCACACAGACTCTCACAACAACGCAATACGACCTCATTTAAGTTCAATGATTGGCACCAACTGTGGTCTCAAGGTATGCTCAAAACTACAGACAACAGCTGTTGCAGGTTCAATGTTTCCATGTTCAGTAGATGTTATTTGTGCCATTTGAAGCACAACGCCTTGAATCATTGCTTTTTCTGCACTCTGTAAGCGTTCAACGCCAATTATATTTTTATGCCATGTCTTTCGAGGTTTTCAGCATTCATTTTCACCTTGTGTGTATTATCATGGCGACCGCTACTCACGTCGACTGCTGTGTCCACACACGTTAGTTCCGTTCGCAACATCCATAGATACAGTTGTGCCGCGAATTCAGTGAGTGCACGGCAACAAATGAATGGCGTAAACCGCCAAGTTTGAGTCCGCCGCTTGGAGCGCTGAATAATGTTGTTGCCTACTTCTTTGAGTTATAATTTGTTTTTATGTTTATTCTGTTCCTTGGTTACTGTTTTGTTGTTTACAAGCTACAGGCAGCAACTGTTCTTCTTTTTCTGTAATACCAAGTAATAAACCGTTCAAGTATATTCTCAGCGCCTGTTTGAATATTTATTAAGTACGAGTAGCTCCACACGACGAAAATATACCCGTCATTATGATTGTCTTTGCAGCATTAAAAATGTACATTGTCAAATGTTAATGTGTGATTATTGTTGATTACTGAGGGCCCTTATCTATCACTTGGACATTATCACGAGCTGCCACGTTGTTTCAGGATCAACTATTCCAGAATATTTGCAGCTGGGGCGTTACAGACCCCTCTCGAGTGTGTAGAAATAAAGAGATTCGATCAGTTCAATTAGATTCACTGAAATGAATGAATGAAGGAGACTAAATCAACGAAGACATAATGACATGAAGTGATATCAGTAACAGCCTATCAGCATTGCTGAACCCATAATTTCACAGCATCCCCATTCATTTCATTTCGATTAATTTAATTCAGTTAATATACATCCCTTGTGGCCACTTACCCGTCGATTTCTTGTCCCCAGTGGTGCTGTTTCCCCATCTCTGGTGGGAAAACCTCTGGCAGTAATGTTCCGGAGTCAAAGAAGGAAACACCAGTGAGTCACACGTTCCAGCATGCTCAGATAGCATAGTCGTTAAGGTAATTGCTCGCGAAAAGCAGGAAATTCTGTTCCAAGTACAGGTCTGGCACAAACTTTCACTATTCACGAGATATCAAAGATCGTGAACATTGGCCCAAGCAGGGACAGAAGAAACCAAAACAAACTTGGCTTTAAGGTTAAAAACAGTTGTCGTATTCTCTCGCACAAGGTTTTGTATGTCTGTCAACTGGCGGCGATGATATTCCAACAGTGGGCAGCGGAATGGAGGTGGAATCGGTTAGTCGTCTCGATACGATGCAGAACGTTATCACTGAGCCGCGCAGCAACAGAGGCCGCCGAAAGACGCGCCTCAGATAGGTAAACCCTTCGTTTCCCGGCCGCTTTAAACAGGCATAAAGCACCCGGAAAGCAGTTCGCATGATGCCCTCCTTTATCCACCGTTCAAGTATTGTGTTAACTATTTTGATTTGAACGGATTTCAGTTTAGATGCAAATGGGACTATTTGCTCGTTGCTTACTACGGACTTGGTATCGGTTCTGGAGCTTATCGGATTGCTACTTGCTTGAAGGAGCCGCGCATCGCCACTTCCCAGCTTGCACCGTTTGTGAACATTTTCCGTACCAGTTTGAACGCCACTAGGAGCACGTTGTAGCGGGACTCGACTACCGTGTACATAAGGAACAATTTGTGTTGTTCCCAGTGGAATACAAAAGAACAGACCAATGGTGGTGCCGAATGCTGGTGAAAATTTTAAGGAAGCTCGTGCCCATCTCAATCCCGTGGCCTTAGTAGGCCGAAATTGCTATATAAGCGGTTTTCTTTTTGTCAATGTTGATTTCCTGTACATGACAGATGGCGGAGAGTAGTAAACTTTTGTTGTTTCCAGGCAGATATCTCAGTAGGCTGGCAGTGGGGAACAAGGAGCCCCAACTAGGAATATTTGAGAGGGGATTTCCAGTTCGGGCATTCTCCTGATGACCAAGGAAAACATGGCAGAAATCTTGGCCATAAGCAGGGTGTTGGAACTATACTGACGACAAAAAGAGAGAGAGAGAGAGTACGTCAACGCTAAGAACGAGTTGTGGGAAACAACACGAAAGTTGGTAGGTATGTTTCTACACGTGCAAGATGTGTCCATTCAAATTTCGCGCCAGTTGCATACGGGAGGCGTTAATAGCGCCGCTATGAGGATTCAGATCAGGTTTGCTTTAAATACATGCTGTAACAGTCATGGGCGTTAGTTACCTTTGAGATAGGATATGGTCCGTTGATGTCAGTCAAGAATGACTCTCTCTCTTTCCAAGCATTAATCCCGACTTGCCGGGTCTACTGTTTTGCTGCATCTCCTCCATTTCTCCCTGTCGTTGACATCTTCTGGTCTTAAGCTAACAACGTGCATGTCTCGCCTGACGTTGTCAGTGCATCTCTTTTCCGGTCTTCCTGGTGTCTTGTTCCTCCTGGGTAGATGTGGAGTGCTGTTTTTGCAACTGAGTTGTCTTGCTTTCTCATGACGTGGCCGTACCAGCGGAGACGGGCTTCCCTCACTTTGTCGGTGATCGGCGTGACACCAAACCTCTGCCGGACGTCTGTATTTTTTACGTGGTCATATCCTGTCAGCCCCATGGACCATGGAAGCATCTTCATCTCCACGGTGTGTAAAATTTGCTCCTGTTGTTTCGTCATGGAGCGACACTCAGTCCCATACATTGCTGCTGGGCGTACCATGGTCTTATATACTTTTGCCTTTAGATACTGAGGCATCTTTTTATCGCAGAGGACTCCAGTGACCTGTCTCAACTTGAGCCAAGCTGCATTCACCCTCATCCGAGTAACAAGAGTTGTGTCGCAGTCTGAGGTGACAACAGACCCTAGGTACTTAAAATGCATGGTCTTCTGCAGGTCTTCTTCGCCGATACTATGATTATAAGGCGGTTATCAACACCTCATTGAATTTCAACGAGATCGTGTAATAGGGTTACGAGAAGTTGGATGTTTCTTCTGCAATGCTCCAGAAAGACTTGGCAGGAATGTAGCTACTGTACATGACTGCTGACAGCGGCAGTCATGAGAATATACGGTCACAAGAAAACAGGGCTCCGGATGCAGACGTAGCGCTACCGAGAGGGAAGACCATCATCTTCCGCGTATGGCTCTGGCGAATCACAGAGCAGCAATTTGAGCAGTGACGCAACGAACTGTTACAAATCGGTTACAGCTCCGAGACAGACGCCCTGTAGTATGCATTTCACTGACCCCAAACCACCGCCATTTGCAACCTCAATGGCTTTAAGCGGGAGCTCACTGGAGGGCAGGTTGGAAGTCTGTTGTATATTCTGATGAAAGCTGGTTCCGCCTCGGTGCTGGTTAGAAGGGAGTCAGTTGAGGGCTTGCATCCATCCTGCCTGTGTGCTAGATACACTGGACCTACAAAATGATTCAAATGGCTCTGAGCACTATGCGACTTAACTTCTGAGGTCATCAGTCGCCTAGAACTTAGAACTAATTAAACCTAACTAACCTAAGGACATCACACACATCCAGGCCCGAGGCAGGATTCGAACATGCGACCGTAGCGGTCGCTCGGCTCCAGACTGTAGCGCCTAGAACCGCACGGTCACTCCGGCCGGCCTGGACCTACACCTGTAGTTATGTTCTGGGGCGCACTCTCGTGCAGGAGCACTCTAGTTGTTATCCGGTTTGTAGGTCAATCTGATGGTTCGACCTGTTTTTCCAACGGGATAACGCTTGACCACATACCGCTTTGTAGTCAATCATGTTCTACGGGTGCCGACATGTTGCTTGGCCCACTTGATCACCAGATCTGTCTCCAATCGAGCGCATATGGGACATAATCGGACGACAACTCCAGCGTCATTCACAAACAGCATTAACCGTCCCTGTATTGGCTCTGAGCACTACGGAACTTAACTTCTGAGGTCATCTGTCCCCTAGAACTTAGAACTACTTAAACCTAACTAACCTAAGGACATCACACACATCCATGCCCGAGGCAGGATTCGAACCTGCGACCGTAGCGGTCGCGCGGTTCCAGACTGTAGCGCCTAGAACCGCTCGGCCACCCCGGCCGGCCCGTCCCTGTATTGACCGATCAAGTGCAACAAGCATGTGACTCCATTCCACAAACTGACATCCGGCATCTGTACGACTCAATGATTGGACAGTTGCACGCTTGCATTCAACATTCTGGCGGTTACACCGGTTGTTAATGACCTAACATGTCCCATTTCAGGTAATGGTGGTAAGTTCCTATGGGACCGAACTAATGAGGTCATCGGTCCCTAGGCTAACACACTATTTAATCTAACTTAAACTAACTTATGCTAAGGACAACACACACACCCATGCCCGAGAGAGGACTCGAACCTACGACGGGGGGAGCAGCGCGGACCGTGACAAGGTGCCCTAGTTCGCGCGGCTACCACGCGCCGCTCATTTCTCATTTACAGCGGCTTATCTCGTGCTTACATTAACTGGTGATCTTGCTACGTTAATCACTTAGCTCGACAATTTTATTCTCGAAAATCCATTACTTACATTACTTATTTTTTGGTGTTGCGATTTTTTTTCCGTCGGTGTATTTTAATCTACTTCTGAGCCATTGCTGTCTACTGTCCCATACAAAAATTGAAATTTTGTATAAATGTCTATCTGTATGTTAAGCAGCGTTGAATGAGGACGACAGTTGAGTACTCCGGTACTCACTTCGAGGCGGGCGCTGCGCCCTAGTGCTGCAAGAACGCCGACCTCCTCGACGCCCAGGTCGCTGCTTGCACGTCGTCGGTGGGGCTCCTGCTCAGCTTGGAGGGGGCAGGGGCCCAGCTCTGACGCTGCAGGCTCAACTGTGTACAATCAGAATCAAACTGTGATCGCTCAACTTCAACTTGCTGCTCGATCACACTGCGAATGAATGCATGGTATGGACAGCTAACGGATTACCTCAAAACTCATAACATCCGTGATAAATATCAGTCAGGCTTTCGAAAGCACCATAGTACAGCAACTGCATTAATCAAAGTAACTGATGACATTAAACATGCTATGGACAGACGTGAAGCTACCATCCTAACACTGCTTGACTTTAGCAAGGCTTTTGATACAGTTGACTTTGATATATTACTAATTAAAATGAAACAGCTGAATTTCTCAAACAGCGCAATACATTGGTTCGACAACCTCCTCAAAAACAGAAGTCAACAAGTCATTTGTGCGTCGGAGAAGTCATCATGGAAAAACGTGCGCTCTGGAGTTCCCCAAGGCTCCGTCCTTGGTCCATTACTCTTCTCACTGTACATTAATGATATTTCTTCAGTGAATCACTCCTGCAACTACCATCTATATGCCGACGACATCCAACTGTACATAAGTGCAAGCCCCAAGAACATTGCTGACGCAGTAGCGAGTATGAACGCAGATCTTTGCTCTGTTTGTCGATGGGCACAGAACCTAGGTCTGAAACTAAACCCCAAGAAATCCCAGGTCATTCTTATATCTCATCCAAAGTTAATCATCCGGTACTTTCGCGAAACAGTCTCTCAAATACTCCTCAATGGTACCCAACTACCGTACCAAAAAACAGTAAAAGCCCTTGGAATACTCTTGGATGAACACCTAAAGTGGGAAGAACATACAGTCACAGCTTGCCGGAAGTCGCTCTCCTCCCTACATGCAATCCAAAAATTTAGAATAATATTTCCAGCTCATGTTAAACAAAAATTAGTCCAAACACTAGTCTTGCCTACTCTTTACCACTGTGATGTAGTTCAACACGGCACAAATAGTGAAATTCGAGATGCCTCGAGCTAGTGATGAATGCTTGCGTTAGATATGTGTGCAATATACGGTTGTATGACCATATCAGTCCTTCATACTCCCAGCTAGGTTGGATACGCCCATATAAGGCACGCGATCTCCACACGATGTGATTACTTCATCGATTTCTTAGCCACTGGTGCCCCCAATACTTATCTTCTCACATTAAACATCTATAATCATTCCACAACCGCAATACCAGTTCGGATACGTCTAGCATCTTGGCTGTACTTTTACGTAACACAAAATCTTTCTCCGTGTCATTCTCCATCTCAGCCATACGACTATGGAACGCGCTCCCCTGTGATCTCCGTCTTATCCAGAACCACTCAACATTCCAGAGGGAACTCAAAACTTACATATTAGGGACGGTATAGCCACCATTGTTGTGCCCCTCTCATCTCTTTCTTTCTCCTCTCCATCATAGCTTCGAATTTTACCATTCTATTTCTCTGCCTCTAACCTAGCTACCTCTTCTATATGTCTTTCACCCCATTCTATCGACCGAGCGGGGTGGCGCAGTGGTTAGACACTGGACTCGCATTCGGGAGGACGACGGTTCAATCCCGCGTCCGGCCATCCTGATTTAGGTTTTCCGTGATTTCCCTAAATCACTCCAGGCAAATGCCGGGATGGTTCCTCTGAAAGGGCACGGCCAACTTCCTTCCTAATCCTTCCCTAATCCGATGAGACCGATGACCACGCTGTCTGGTCTCCTTCCCCAAACCAACCAACCAACCATTCTATCGTCTTATGTCTCTGCTCGATGAGAATAACTCACAAGCTGCAAGAACATAACGAGAAAATACCCAACTAGCAATAGGACTGACATTCATAAAAGAAAAGCATGTTTACTTTGATATACATAGTCATTACTATTATTATTATTATTCTTGATTGTTATAATTATTTTTTGATTGTTATAATTATCATTGTACTGCTGTTATAATCTCTATTTTTTTTCTTTAATATTAATACCGTATAACACGATATGTGTCCTTAATGTTCTGTACAAACTGAAATTCGTTCAATCTGAGTATGCCAGGTTAGGTGTAAGAGAGGGCCTCAAGGCCCTAATCTTGCCAGGTAAAATAAATGCATAAATAAATAAATAAATGAGCGAACAGCAAATTTCCTTATTTAAAGATACACTCCAAAATGCCAAAAACCCGTACAATAACAATAAGTAAATACACCGACTTTCATAAATTGGGAGAAAATAACGAGGACAATCGGAAAATGGAATACGTAAAGCAACTGTTACGAATCTCGACTGTGTTCCTACGTCTACTCCTAGATATATAATCCAAAAGGAGGGTATTCTTTGTGGAAAACCTGTTCATTGAAGGTTTAGTAGGGCGTACAATCAGCCGCACGTTAGTGTCTGTCCCACCCCTAGCGACTAGGGAGGCACCCACATTCGTCAATGGTGTCGTCCTCTTCAGCATCAACGGCGTCGACGCTTCGCGCCTCGGCGGCGCGGCGTAGAGCCTGGAAGAGCCACTGGCGCTGCCTGAGCAGTTCCAGCAGCGAGCCCTCCTCCACCGCCACGCCGGACTCCAGCACAACGATGTGCGACGCCGACTCCAGCGTCTTCTGGCGCGATGTCACCACCACCACCGTACACTCCGGCCGAGCCTGTAGTTACAAGCACGTGTGAAAGGTACCAATTACAGGTAAGCCAACGAGTGTCGACCCGTTTACATGCCCTAATCAACTGTAGAGCAGCAGGTCTTGTCGATCGTTTACTCTGTCGTGCTTATTTCACTTCGAATTTAAAAAGGAAGCGTCCGTTCCTTGACAGTACATAAGCTAACTACTAACTATGATATTGCCTTACTGGCCAAAGACTTCGCTGAGCTCCAAAACTTAGTTACAGAGCTTGCATCGGAATGTCAGCTGGTTGGCTTGAACATGAACCTTTCCAAAACAAAAGTAATGTCCAACAAATGGGTCCCAGCTGGAGATGTGAAAGTCAAGGACAGTCTATTAGAAGAGGTCAGTGAATATGTCTACCTTGGCCAGATTATAAATATGAAGGGAGACATAAGGCCAGAAATCTATCGACGCATCAAGCTTGGCTGGCAAGCATTTGGGAAGAATTCAACAGTATTCAGATCAAAAATGCCAGTAAATCTGAAGAAAGCAGTGTTTGATCAATGCATTCTTCCTGTGATGACGTATGGTTGCGAGACATGGACACTGAATTCATTTACAAAAGGGAAACTTAGGACAGCACAGAGAGCCATGGAGAGATCAGTGCTGGGCTATACAAGAAAGGATAGCAAAAGGGCAGATGACATCCGGTCTGCAACGAAGGTTAACGACATCTTAGAGACAGTAGGTTCCTTGAAATGGCAGTGGGCTGGCCACGTCGCAAGAAGAAAAGACAACAGATGGGCGAAGCTAGTACTTGAGTGGAGTCCGAGAGAGCACCAGAGGCCTAGAGGAAGACCACCAGACAGATGGGACAAAGACATCAAGAAGATCGCTGGTAACACCTGGCAGAGAACTGCCCAAGACCGTCCCACTTGGAGAAGACTGCTGAAAGCCTACCTGAATCCACGACTCGAAGAGGCCACATCATTTAATGATTGAATTGACTGATGATGATGATGAGTTATAGATTACGTTGTTAGAGTTCCATTCAGCTAATATCTCCCACAAACCTATTAATTAGGAGGCTATACGCAGGCGTCCACAGAAAGTTATGCAAAGGGGGCAAGATTTTAAAATAGCCGTTTCTAATACCAGGTTCAAATGGCTCTGAGCGCTATGGGACTTAACATCTATGGTCATCAGTCCCCTAGAACTTAGAACTACTTAAACCTAACTAACCTAAGGACATCACACAACACCCAGTCAACACGAGGCAGAGAAAATCCTTGACCCCGCCGGGAATCGAACCCGGGAACCCGGGCGTGGGAAACGAGAACGCTACCGCACGACCACGAGCTGCGGACTAATACCAGGAAACTTGAGAAATTCCTGTTGATTATTAACAAAAATAACCAACAAATACGAGAGTGAGTCAAACGAAAACCTTAAATTTGTAATAACAAATCGATATTTCGCGCAATTATCCTGTAATTTGGTAAGCGTGCTACAAACAGTGTGCAGAATTGCATGTAGGTGGCAGAATAGTGCAGATGCACACATACCATCGCAGTATCAGTATAAAGATGGCTGCCCCATTTGCGACCTCCACCAGGGAAGAACAGCGTTCTGTTATTCGGTTTTTGCGTGGTGAAGCTGTGAAACCTATTGAAATTCATCTACGAATGAAGGTTCAGTACGGTGATGCGTTTGTCACAGCAGCAAGTCTACGAATGGAGTAGGAAGTTCGCAAATGGTGTGACTTCAGTGGAAGATTCTCCTCATCCAGGTCAGAACATTGCAGCAGTTGAAGCCATAGTGAAAGAAAACCGGCGAGTGACTCTGAATGACATTGCAGCATGTTTAGAGATTAGTCATGGGTCAGCACACCACATTGTGCATGATGTGCTCCAGTTTCACAAAGTGTCTGCAAGATGGGTGCCACGGCAGCTGGCTCCTGAAATGGGAGAACGACATGTTGATGCTTGTGAAGAACTTCTTCGGCGCTTTGAACTAGAAGGTGATGGCTTCCTTGCAAGAATCGTTACTGGGGACGAAACCTGGGTTCACTTCCACCAGCCGGAAACGAAGAGAGCGAGCAAGGAATGGCGCCGTTCCTCATCACCAAAACCAAAGAAGTTTCGAACGGAACCATCAGCAGGGAAGGTTATGCTCTTTTGGAACGAAAAAGGTGTCATTTTGGAGCATTACACGCCTAGGGGGACCACTGTCACCAGTGCATCTTACACATATCCCCTAAAAAATCATCTGCGGCCTGCAGTCAAATCAAAGCGACGTGGATTGCTGTCAGCAGGTGTCCTTTTGCAACATGACAATGCAAGGCCCCACACCGCCCGTACAACAGTTGCAACAATCATAGACCTGCATTTTGAGTGTCTTCCTCATCCACCATACTCACCAGACCTTTCCCCAAGTGATATCCATACGTTTTGATCACTCAAAGACGCAATGGGAGAAAAGAAGTTCCGTTCTGATGAAGAGGTACGCCACGCGGTGCATGAGTCGTTGGGCGGACTACCAAAAGAATTTCTTTCTAAAGGAATTATGCACTTTGTAAGCGCTGGAGGACTTGCATTGAGCGTGGGGGAGATTATGTTGAAAAGTGATACAGATTTGTGCCACTTCTGCACAGTAAATAATATTTTTTTAAAAATTTAAGGTTTTCATTTGACTCACCCTCGTACACTGCTCAGCCAGAGTATTATGACAACCTGCCTAACAGACGGTATATCCATCTTTGGCGCCGATAACAGGGGTGTCGTGACGAGGCATGGAAGCAATGAGGCCTTTGTAAGTCTCGGGAGGGAGTTGGCACAACGTCTGCATATCCAAGTCACCTAATTGCCGTACATTCCGGGCAAGGGAGGCTTGAGGTCTGACGCCACGTTCAATCACATCCCACATGTGTTCAGTCGGTTTCAGATATGGAGAGTTGGGGAGCAGCACATCAAGTGGAACTCGCCACTGTGTTCCTCAAACCACTCCATCACACTCCTGGCCTTATGACATGGTGCATTATGTTGTCGAAAAATGCCACTGCTGTTGGGAGAGGCGATCGTCATGACGGGTTGTACATGGTCTACGATCAGCGTATGATATTCCTTGGCCGTCACTGAGCCTTGGACGAACTCCACTAGACACGTGAATGTTCCCCAGAGCACAATGGAGCCACCACCTGCTTGTCTCCATCCCACAGTACAGGTGTCTAGGAGCTGTTCCCTTGGAAGACAGCGGATTCGCTCCCTCCCATCGGCATGATGAAGAAGTTATCGGGATTCAGAGACTATGCAAAGCTCTTCCGCTGTTAAATGCCGATGTCATTGTGTTAACACTGGCACTTGCATGGGTCGCTGGCTGCGGAGGCCCATCGTTTGGAGTATTCAGTGCAACGAGTGTTCAGACACACTTGTACCCTGCCCAGCAATAAAGTCTGATGTTAGTTCTTCCACAGTTCGCCGCCTGTCCTGTTTTACCATCTGCCCAGCCTACGGCATCCAACATCTGTAATGAGGCGTGGTCGCTCAACTCCACAACGTCTAGACGCGTTTTCACCTCAGTTTCGTCACGTGTTTAAGACACTCACCACAGCACTCCTCGAACACGTAGTACGTCGTGCAGTTATCGAAATGCTCTGGGTCATCACAAGCTGCCCTCGGTCAAACTCAGTTAGTTTGTGTGCCTTACCCATTCTGCACGCAGACAGCACACTCACTGATACTACATGCACTCTGTGTGTGTGTGTGTGTGTGTGTGTGTGTGTGTGTGTGCGTGTATGTGTGCGTGCGCGAGTGTGACTAGCAGTCATTCCTCGCCATGTGATGCTTCTATTGCCTGGACAATTTTATATCGATAGCAGGTCGGTGGTGATAATGTTCTGGCTGATGAGTGTATGCTATGCATTAATACTCCTCACAGTGAACAAACAGGAAATAAATTTTTAAAAACGTTTATTGAACTTATGCCATGTATAGGACTGTTTACTTACAAAACTTCACATTTGATCAAATTGGTGGATTTATTGCATATGCTTTCTGTGTTCTAAAGTTGACTGCCTTAATTAAAGTTTAATAGTATGTGCTTTTAAGTTGCATTATTGGTTTGTTCGGTTCAACTGTAGCATTCTACGATATGAATGTGGGAAATCTTGCAAAACAATCACAAACTGCCTGGTACGATCGACTCTTCACAGCCTAGGACTGAACCAAGAAGACTGCATATTGTGCTGCGTTGCACCCTATGGAATTTGAGATGATCAAATTTCTTGGATTGAAGACCTCCACCTTGATTTTTCAGGACTTTTTCTTCCCTTCTAGCACACAAAATGGTGTTTTCCGGTATTTTCTTGTTTCAAATGGTTCAAATGGCTCTGAGCACTATGGGACTGAACATCTGTGGTCATCAGTCCCCTAGAACTTAGAACTACTTAAACCTAACTAACCTAAAGACATCACACACATCCATGCCCGAGGCAGGATTCGAACCTGCGACTGTAGCGGTCACGCGGTTCCAGACTGAAGCGCCTAGAACCGCACTGCCACACCGGCCGGCTTTCTTGTTTCACTTGATGCTCTTGGTTCCATAGATGAAGTACAGATTGCTTCCTTCAGAATCTACTACAATCACTCTGCCATTGTAAAACTAAATGTTGTTTCATCAGTGATGGGTCTTCCTTGATCACAGGCAAATGGTAAACTACTATTGCGATTAAATTGTTCAGCAGTAGGAGGAGAGTGTGTCCCTGTGGGAATTTGGGACGAATGTTGGGTGGGTACACTGCAGCCATGTTAATGCTAGGAACAGGCGCCAGAATTCACGTGCGCCAACGTTTTGGGACGGTTCATTTCGCCGGCCGCGGTGGCCGAGCGGTTCTAGGCGCTTCAGTCCGGAACCGCGCGACTGCTACGGTCACATGTTCGAATCCTGCCTCGGGCATGGATGTGTGTGATGTCCTTAGGTTAGTTAGGTTTAAGTAGTTCTAAGTTCTAGGGAACTGATGACCTCTGAAGTTAAGCCCCATAGTGCTCAGAGCCATTTGAACCATTTTGATGGTTCATTTCTGGAGCTCGGTAAGGAGTTGTCGCTAATCTCATAGGGATACGAAGCCGCAATTTATTTTTACGTACTCGACGTGTGAACTACGGACGGCAGTTATTGCATTCGACAATTTGCTGCTCTGACTTAACATAATTGCTTCCAGCTACTGTGTGTAATTAACTCGAATAGGAGAGAGAATATGAACATTTACCTCCTTCAACAACAACAGAATAGTTAATTACTAAATCACAGTCTCCACAGAGCGACCGCGCTGTAGCAAGGCAGCGCTCTAAGCAGCAGGTGTGAGATTCCTTCACATTCGGTGGCGATCAGCTGATCGCGCATGCCAAAAGTGCGATCTCACACAGTCGCCACACCAGTCCCCCAAGGAGAAGTGAAGATCATCAGCGTTCACAAGGCTCGGCATAGTCTCGGGATATTGAAAGAAAATGTACATCGTCAGCCAGAGTGCATTTGTCTTAGTGGATGTGGCACAGGAGACTGGGAGGTGGCCAATCGCTTTCCGAAGACAGTGGAGGCAGATAGGCGGGCGACATGTCTGGAGACTAGTGAGTGAGTTTTCTAACATGTTTGCAGGCTTTACGCAGTCGATGGAAATGGTGTGACGTTTGCGGGTGATTAAAATGTCCAACGTCTTGTCATGATGGGCCAGGACCTGTTCAGTATAAGGAGTAGTGAGTGCTGGTCTACTGCCCATCAACTCCTTGTGCACAAATGTTGGTTGTGAGTCAAGACGTGATGCTGGCCGGGGCCAGATTAGCAAGATATGCTATCTCAGCTGCGCTATAAAATTTGGCAAATGTGAATCGTCCCCCGTCGAGGAGCTTATATCGACAAATTCCCCTCGCCCATACGTGTCAGCAGAGCTCCGCATGCGCATTTTTCACGGTGTTCACTACCTCTTGTCAGCCAGGAATCAGGGCAACGGCTAAACGTGTCACGTTTACGACTTTTGAGTTGAAGGCTTGGCTCAGTATCTATGAGTAAGTCGCAGAGCTCCTGATCAGATTGTTGCACACTGGACAGGCATAGGTGGTCAACATTTTCCGTAATCGCACCGACTAGTGACAATCAGTCAGCTGCAATGTTATTCAGCCCTGAGACATGATGGATATCTGTGCTGCAAACTCAAGTTGGTTGAATTGTCTTTGCTTTGGTGGAAGGCGTACGTGAGGATTTTATGGTCTGTTTATATTGTAAATACACTTGATTCCAATTATACACGGAAATATCTCACCGCTGCGTAAATGGCCGATAATTCTCTGTCGTACACACTCCATCGTTGTTGCGCGGGCGTTTGCTTGTGTGAGAAAAAGGCGAGGGGTTGCCATGTCTCATTTACATACTGCTGGAGAGCAGCCCCAAAGACTGTCTGGCTAGTATCCACTACTACTGCCAGGGGTGCGTCTGCCGTCGGATGAGCGAGGGTGCAGCGTCGGCAGTGCTCTTTTTGGCAGCTTCGAACACATCGATCATTACTGGTGTCCATTGCATGACTGCTTTGCTTCTTGCTTTTGGACCAGCCAGTGCAGCTGTGATCGGCTTCTGCAGTTCAGCTGCCTGTGGCAGGTGGCAGCGGTTGCTGTTAGCGGGTGCGGATATTTAATATGGCCTCGATTTTCTCGGGTAAGGGGCGCGATCCTTCCAATGAAATTTTTTGGCTCAAGAAAGTTATTCCACGTTAACCGAACATACACTTAGAAACATTCAGGACGATAGTGTTTGCAGCCAGGCTCTCATGATTTCTTTGAGATGACCTCGTGTTCCTCCGGTGTTTGTGAAAAGACGAGGATATCGTCCAAGTACACGGAACAATTCGATAAACCTCGTAGCACCGGGTCTATAAATCGCTACCAGGTTTGCGTCGCGTTCCTCAGGTCAAAGGTCATAAACGAACCTTCAAATAGCGGTTTTGAGAATGCCTTGCTCGGCAACAGGAATCTAGGTGTATGCCTTGGCACAATAAAGGACGCTGAACACTTGTTTTCCGCTTATGGCGTAATTGTAGTCTTTCAAATGTGGCACAAGGTAAGGTTCAGGGATGGTCCTAGCAGTTAAGGTACAGTAATCACCACATGGCCGCCACGCACCATTCTTCTTGGGCACGAGATGGACGGATGACGACCATGGGCTGCTGGAGAGTATTAAGTATTGCTCATCAGTGTGGGATCCGTACCAGATCGGATTGACGGAAGAGATAGAGAAGGTCCAAAGAAGAGCGGCGCGTTTCGTCACTGGGTTATTTGGTAACCGTGATAGCGTTACGGAGATGTTTAGCAAACTCAAGTGGCAGACTCTGCAAGAGAGGCGCTCTGCACCGCGGTGTAGCTTGCTCGCCAGGTTTCGAGAGGGTGGGTTTCTGGATGAGGTATCGAATATATTGCTTCCCCCTACTTATACCTCCCGAGGAGATCACGAATGTAAAATTAGAGAGATTCGAGCGCGCACGGAGGCTTTCAGACAGTCGTTCTTCCCGCGAACCATAGGCGACTGGAACAGAAAAGGGAGGTAATGACAGTGGCACGTAAAGTGCCCTCCGCCACACACCGTTGGGTGGCTTGCGGAGTATACACTCCTGGAAATTGAAATAAGAACACCGTGAATTCATTGTCCCAGGAAGGGGAAACTTTATTGACACATTCCTGGGGTCAGATACATCACATGATCACACTGACAGAACCACAGGCACATAGACACAGGCAACAGAGCATGCACAATGTCGGCACTAGTACAGTGTATATCCACCTTTCGCAGCAATGCAGGCTGCTATTCTCCCATGGAGACGATCGTAGAGATGCTGGATGTAGTCCTGTGGAACGGCTTGCCATGCCATTTCCACCTGGCGCCTCAGCTGGACCAGCGTTCGTGCTGGACGTGCAGACCGCGTGAGACGACGCTTCATCCAGTCCCAAACATGCTCAATAGGGGACAGATCCGGAGATCTTGCTGGCCAGGGTAGTTGACTTACACCTTCTAGAGCACGTTGGGTGGCACGGGATACATGCGGACGTGCATTGTCCTGCTGGAATAGCAAGTTCCCTTGCCGGTCTAGGAATGGTAGAACGATGGGTTCGATGACGGTTTGGATGTACCATGCACTATTCAGTGTCCCCTCGACGATCACCAGTGGTGTACGGCCAGTGTAGGAGATCACTCCCCACACCATGATGCCGGGTGTTGGCCCTGTGTGCCTCGGTCGTATGCAGTCCTGATTGTGGCGCTCACCTGCACGGCGCCAAACACGCATACGACCATCATTGGCACCAAGGCAGAAGCGACTCTCATCGCTGAAGACGACACGTCTCCATTCGTCCCTCCATTCACGCCTGTCGCGACACCACTGGAGGCGGGCTGCACGATGTTGGGGCGTGAGTGGAAGACGGCCTAACGGTGTGCGGGACCGTAGCCCAGCTTCATGGAGACGGTTGCGAATGGTCCTCGCCGATACCCCAGGAGCAACAGTGTCCCTAATTTGCTGGGAACTGGCGGTGCGGTCCCCTACGGCACTGCGTAGGATCCTACGGTCTTGGCGTGCATCCGTGCGTCGCTGCAGTCCGGTCCCAGGTCGACGGGCACGTGCACCTTCCGCCGACCACTGGCGACAACATCGATGTACTGTGGAGACCTCACGCCCCACGTGTTGAGCAATTCGGCGGTACGTCCACCCGGCCTCCCGCATGCCCACTATACGCCCTCGCTCAAAGTCCGTCAACTGCACATACGGTTCACGTCCACGCTGTCGCGGCATGCTACCAGTGTTAAAGACTGCGATGGAGCTCCGTATGCCATGGCAAACTGGCTGACACTGACGGCGGCGGTGCACAAATGCTGCGCAGCTAGCGCCATTCGACGGCCAACACCGCGGTTCCTGGTGTGTCCGCTGTGCCGTGCGTGTGATCATTGCTTGTACAGCCCTCTCGCAGTGTCCGGAGCAAGTATGGTGGGTCTGACACACCGGTGTCAATGTGTTCTTTTTTCCATTTCCAGGAGTGTAAATGTAAATGTAGATGTAGAGAAGTGAACGATGCCTTTGTGTGGTGTCAAATTTCACTTTCAGCCATCTGGGCCTACTTGACACCAGGGGAGCTACTGTGGTATACATATAACGGACAGTATCACGGCACATCTGTTGCGGACCCCGGGAGGCCTTATGGGCGACGAGAACTGTTCGAGTAGTTTGTTGTACTCTGCTTCTGCAACCTGGATGACTTTGGTGTAGCAGCCGACAGCGTGGCGTCGGAACCCGGCTATAGGCAGCCCGGTGACGGTGTCCAGCAAGCAGGGTTAGCGACCTCAGGGAGCAGGCGTTAGTGCACTAGGAGATCTGCCCCAGTTATCGGCTCTGCCATGTCTGCGATGACTAAATTCCATGCTAAGGACGTTGCAATCCCAGATGTAGCTCCACACGCCGACATTCTGAAGTTTGTCGCTGGGTGGCAGTTACGCAGTTTGTCTCTCAGTAAAATACTGAAGTCTGATCTTATGTCGACCAAATATTCGCATGGCAGATTACTTTTATGTGCTTGGTCATCGAACCACTAATGGTACCAGCATATAACACAGACAGAATACCATGGCTGGTAGATGTGCAGACGGCAGTGCACATGTGAGGAGACCCATATTGGTGGGAGTGATGCGCAGGTGACAAGTGTGTGAAGAGCCATAGTGGTGGGAGTTACGGTCAGGTGGCACGTGTGGGAAGAGCCGTAGTGGTGGGAATTACGGGCATGTGCCACATGTGGGAAGAGCCGTAGTGGTGGGAGTTACGGGCAGGTGGCACGTGTGGGAAGAGCTGTACTGGTGGGAATTACGGGCAGGTGGCACATGTGGGAAGACCCGTAGTGGTGGGAGTTACGGGCAAGTGGCACGTGTGGGAAGAGCTGTAGTGGTGGGAATTACGGGCAGGTGGCACATGTGGGAAGACCCGTAGTGGTGGGAGTTACGGGCAAGTGGCACGTGTGGGAAGAGCTGTAGTGGTGGGAATTACGGGCAGGTGGCACATGTGGGAAGACCCGTAGTGGTGGGAGTTACGGGCAAGTGGCACGTGTGGGAAGAGCTGTAGTGGTGGGAATTACGGGCAGGTGGCACATGTGGGAAGACCCGTAGTGGTGGGAGTTACGGGCAAGTGGCACATGTGGGAAGAGCTGTAGTGGTGGGAATTACGGGCGGGTGGCACATGTGGGAAGACCCGTAGTGGTGGGAGTTACGGGCAAGTGGCACGTGTGGGAAGAGCTGTAGTGGTGGGAATTACAGGCAGGTGGCACATGTGGGAAGACCCGTAGTGGTGGGAGTTACGGGCAAGTGGCACGCGTGGGAAGAGCTGTAGTGGTGGGAATTACGGGCAGGTGGCACATGTGGGAAGACCCGTAGTGGTGGGAGTTACGGGCAAGTGGCACGTGTGGGAAGAGCTGTAGTGGTGGGACTTAAGGGCAGGTGCTGTACGAGAAATGCCGAGCACTTGGGGGGGAAGTGCCATTGTAAACTGAAGCCTACACTCATATTTCTGTAAATATTAAGTGTGGGGTCCTCCACACTCACATTTGCATGGTGGCCATTCAAAAAGATCTACTGTCATCTCTAGTTTGGTTAATATCTGCAGAGAATTTCGCCGAAAACACAGCGATCTATTTTCGCCTAGCTTGTTAACCATTTGTAACTTTCAGAGAAGCGTGATGAGTGGCGAATTTTGAGTAAAACCTACACAATTCTCTGGTTGTCATTTTAAAAAGTACTTCTTTTGCCAAAACTCAGCAAAGTTTACACAGTCTCGCCTCACTAACATGTTGTGCAGACGCAGTTGCAACAGAATTCTGAAAAAGTCGTTTATTAAGTTTATCAAGTGAGGAACTGAGGAAATATAAGATCAGTGGCTTACGAAAAAGCATATTCTCGGTAAAAAAATAAACGAATACTCCCTTAAATTACGTTGTTCTAAAACCTATAGCATATCTCGTCTTTCGATGGCCCTTAAAAATTGCATTCTTTCATCAAAAAAAACTCTGTAGTTAGTGGAATAACAAGGTAAATAATGAAGTTTTGCATAAGAAGCATATGGCAAAATACTCTACTCTGTGTGTACCATCATTTGCAAAAATCTCATTTCTATTTATGTAAAACCGTTTATGAAATATGAGGAATGTTGTGAATGTTTCACTCTGGCACTACCGCTGGCTCGGCGCGATCGCAAATGAGTGTGGTAGCTCAGATCAAATTTCTTGAGATTAGTGAAGATAGAGACCAGCGAAAAATTCAATATGTTAGCGAAATTTCATAGGCTGCAGTATATTACTTAATATGCACCAAACGCAAAATCATAGCGACTTCTATTTTTCATTGGAAACTTTTTTGAATTTCCCGCAGTATCTTACTTTCGCGTCAATATCACAGTAAATATGACCATTAACGAAATGATGGGCGCATCATCATGAATCTGATGTATAAAGCTGTAAGTAAAGAAAAAATTATTTTTTTACCGAATAGTTTCTGTAAATTCGTTTGAGAAAGGTTGCGTGGCGTGCGTCTCGATTCTGTCATCGCCGACCGGCTGAAGGGTTTCAGATACTGTCTGCCTCCCCTACCGAACAAACCAACTAACTCGCCCAGCGCTTTGGACGAAAATTGGTCACTGTGCGTCGGCCACCGTATCCTGTGCGAGTTAAAAGCTGCTTGTGAGTCGTCACGACGAGGAGAGTTGTATGCAGAACGCCTCCGCGATCTTCATCGATATCTACCTTTAACGTGGCGGTCGTCGAGAAGTTCGTTCAGTTGGGTGTCAATCAGTTGGTGTTCCATTTTTTTGCCAACTTGTCGCAATCGCATCTGACATCCATCGAAGTACAGTTACGCATTACCGTCAGGTCGGCACAGGAGGTAGGTTCGATGGTGTTCCATATCCGGTCGGCCAGATCGGCGAAGACGTCCAGAGGCATTTCAGTCTGAGATGTGATTATGGCCTTGACTTGTGCTGGCACCCTTTTGCCGCACAGCGTGGGTAGTAGCGTGCCGGGATGGTGTGCGCTTCGACCTTTCTTCGTAGGTGGCGGAGGTATGGTAAAGGCTTTTTGTCACCTGTATCCTCCTGGGTGAGGACTTGTGATACCCTCTCTTCCTGCGAGGTGGACACTCGACGTACGTGTTCAGCTTTTGGTTTCAAGTATGCACCTGTCTCTGGTGGTGCTGTTACATCTTGTACCTCCGCTGAAAAACAAAAGAAAAAAAAAAGACGGTAGAGTTGTGAGGGGAATGCGGGGAGAGGAGGAAGCAAGCATTGGTTGGCGAGGGGAGAGGAGCCGTTGGGGGGGGGGGGGGGGGGGGGGACAAGGCACGCCTACCAGTATGCAGTGCTGGCACTACAAATTGCGTGTCATGCTTACACGAAAGCAGACGAAAGGCTTGGAAGTAAAACTCGCTTTAAATGTTGTTCGTAAACGAAGCTGAAATCCTCATGTACATTTACAGCAAAAGACTTCTCAGCTGGCTTATTCGCTCGTACGTTTGCATACAGCTCGTCCTTCCTCATACTCTCATCACAGGGGATATTTCTGCGATGCAGCCACTCCAGCAGTCGCACTTTCGTGTCAAACTTCGTTGGAGTTCTCTCTGTTTACCTGTTATGGTAAGGAGCGTAATCCATAACTGTTACTGAATTAGGCGGGAGATTTGGCAGTACCTTCTCTCCGAACCACTTCTCAAAGTTTGCCGAATTCATCTAACCGTGATAATCGCCCTTTGTCGACTTTGCCCAGAACATAAGTTGCCCTTCCTTGACGAACCCATTCTTAGATCCGACACTTGCAACTATCAGTCTTCTCGATGAGCTCCCCCATGCAGTGACACCAACGACTCTCTCTTCACGTAAGTCACCCTTCCTCTGCCAACATTTATTAAAAGTTAAGTTATTATCGATCCACGATTCATCGAGATAAAATATTTCTCTGCCTGTTTCCCTGAAGTTCTTCATGTCAACAATGAAACGAGATCGCCAGTGCACAATGTCTGGACGTTCTAACAACAGATTCCTCTTGTTTTCCACCTTACGCCATATGAATCCCATAGACAAAAGTAATTTTCTCAGCGAGACAATACTCCACTTCCAGCCTATTTTGTCGTGCAAAACTGGAAGCAGTGCTCGCAGGCTCGGCACGATCTTCCGCACTGAATAAAATTCCGCTATCGTGTCGCGAATGACACGCTGGTTGAAATCATCGATCATTACTACGATTTCTCCACTTCTTTTCCTAAGTTAAAAGAGAGAGAAAGATTTATAAGAAAATGCCTTCTGCACTGCATGTATTTTTTTTTAATTTGGAAATGTACTGTAATATGAATGTGTTTCGAAATAATACAGTAACCAGTGGTGTTTTCATACAAAGCAATGTGGTAGCAAGAAAAAATGAAATATAAGGTAATTCGGACGAAATAGGGGGCTCCTTCAAAGTGAACGCCAACAAAATATCTGAAATGGAAACTCACCTTTTCTTGCCAGGCGTTTGTTTGTGGTGATACGCCAGGATGATTCTTGGAAAACTGTTTGAATCTTCCAATGCTACGCATGCTTTGTCCTGTGTATGTAGCAGCTCTCACTGAAGATTTGTAAATGGAGTGAAGCGATCTTTTCTGCTCCCTTTCCCTTTTCGCAGCATTCAATCACACGCAATATAATTTTGCGAGCATCGCTACGTAATACTGGTTTCCTTCTAACCGTAGGCCTACCGGTAGGGGTTGTTGGCGACTCCCGAGATGGGCCAGCAACTGCCTCTTCACTCATTTTGATAATGTTTAGCACAACTGCACAATAAAAACACGCAAAACAGTACAGCGCAAAACAATAACGAAGCGGACGACAATGGCTACCTTGTACAACACAGTCAGCTACGTAATGTTAGCAGCAGTCGAAACTGCGTGCCTACCGAAGCCTTCCGACGTTTACCGACTTCTACCGATTCAGGAGTCCGCCCTCGTGGTCTCGCGGTAGCGTTCTCGCTTCCCGAGCACGGGGTCCCGGGTTCGATTCCCGGCGGGGTCAGGGATTTTTCCTGCCTCGAGATGACTGAGTGTTGCTGTGTCGTCTTCATCATCATCATTCATCCCCATTACGGTCGGAGGAAGGCAACGGCAAACCACCTCCATTAGGACCTTGCCTAGTAAGGCGGTGCGGGTCTCCCGCATCGTTCCCCTACGCTCTGTAAAGAAGCATGGGACTTCATTTCCATTTTTTTCACCGATTCAGGACTGGGGAGAGGCCTGCCATCTAAAAGTTTACACACTGTACCTATGTTCGAACTGACTAACCACTAATGCAAATTTGGTAGAATCTTTCGTTATTCCGGAACACAGGAAACTCGCCTCCACCTGCGCAAACCAGAGCGTGGGGCTGTTCGGCCAAAACGCGGAAGTCGTACTGCCAGTCTTGAAGTAACGGTTACGTCGTTACCCGTTATGCTTCTGTTGTGCAACACAGTATCTTCTCTTGTAACCCATATTCCTGGCCACGATCACGGCGGGGTCACCAGTGTCGCTAATCTCGTAGGGATACGAGGCCGCGTCTTATTTTGACATGCTCGTTGTGTGAACTACGCACGGTAGTTATTGCATTCAACAATTCGCTGCTCTGAGTTAACATAAATTGCATCCAGCTACTGTGTCTAATAAACTCAAAATGGAAAGACAATATGAACACTCATTTCCTTCAACAGTGGTGGATGAACTAGTTACTAGTCAATAACAACAGAATAGTTAATTACTAAATCAAAAAATTCACAGAGCGTCCTCGCCGCGGCAAGGAATAAGCGCGAGGCAGCGCTCAAAGCGGCAGGCGCGCGAACTCCTTGACATTCCGTGGTGATCAGCTGATCGCGCATGCCAAGCGCGCGATCTCACGTAGTCGCCATAGAGTCTATGACGAAAGGACAGGATGATTGGAGGACTCTATTTTCGCAATGTTCTGTACACCTTCGCATCTAAACTGAATGCAGAACAACGCCGAAATCACCGCCGTTCCAAAGAAAAGGCATAATTTCCCGTGGACAGTCTGTGTTTGAAATCTGTATCCCAGATTCCAGGAGGGAGTTAGTGGCCATCACTTTTTCTATATGTTATTTACGATTTTTTTTACTGAATTCACTAACACTCTCTGTACCAGGCCTATTTTATGCACCCGTCCCTAGAAACCGGGCAATTTTACCAATATTAAAAAAATTACTGCATCAAATCTACTGTTTGGATTGTGGCAAATTTGGTACCATCTTGAAGCTGCACATTTCTACTTTAATTCTGAGTGAAAGAAACTACTTTACAATGCACAGCTTTAAGGTACAGTTATAGAAATCACTTAGATGTTTTAAGAATTTAGAAAAAGTCATACGAATAAGGGAATACAATTGTGATTTATTTTTAACCAAAATTGTGGCACTACATTACATGTTTCTGATAGTATACAGTATTACATATAAATTTCACACAGAATCATATTGTTTTTTAGTGTGGAAAATTTTAAAGCAAGGTTCCAGGCAGAGTGCAACGCCACACTGTTCACATTCGTATCGTGTCTCTTTGCGAGAAGCCTTGCCACTCTGTTTCTTGCTCCTGGAACTGCACACGTGACACACACGAGCAGCATACTTCTTAGTAGTTGCAGGTATGTGCTGCAAAAAATGTCTCTTTGTTAGCCGACCTACAGTTCCTTCATTTCTTGGAATGAATTCAAGTGTGTCGTCTTCAACAAGCTGAACTGCAAGCACTGTTATAAAGTCTGTTATTGTAATTTTCTTCCTGTGCACTGCATTGTACAGCCAAAATGCATTTGATACTCCCATAAGCAGCAAATGGAAATATAATTTTCGCCACCATTTCACAGTTCTGTGCTGGAACGGATTGTACTGCAGGCGTTGGTCTCCAATATCCACTCCAATTTTATTGAGGTTGTAATCAAGTACCTGAAGTGGTTTCAATACTACAGACCCATTTCTCTTAGTATGCGTACCAAATGTTGCTTGATGCCTTGTAGACAATGTATACACATCTCTCTTATCTTTCCACTTCATTGCCAATACATTATCTTTACGCCGAAAAGACATTTCGCCCTTTTTCAGCGTAGCAGATACTAAATCTTTAGGCAATCCTTTCCTGGATTTGTTCACAGTACCAACAGCTCCAGTGCCTTTCTCTGCCAGTTGCTGAAATAGCTCTGGACTGGAATAAAATCGATCTAAATACACAGTGTGGCCTTTGTTCAGCAAGCTGCTGTCAGACAACAATCGCAAAATAACCGCAGACGAAGAATTGTCAACAATATGCTTACCAGCATAAACTTCAAAATTTACAACATAGCCACTACTGGCTTCAGCAACAGCATATACTTTCAGTCCATACTTATGAGGCTTATTTTGCATGTAAACACGGAAACTCACACGACCTCGAAATGGGCAAATTCCTTCATCAATTGTCACTTTTTCTGAGGGACGATATGCCTGGATACATCGCTCCTTCAAATTATTATAATATGGCAAAACTTTGTAAAGTGGATGAAATCCATCTTCGCCTGGTTTTTTCTGATTTGAATTGTCAACAAGATGCAAGCATGACAGTATCTGAGTGAAACGCAAACGGCTCATGACATGGGGACAAAAGTTACAACTAAGAACAGGATTAGTGCTCCAATGGTCCGCAATTTTGGGCTTTTTCGAAACACACATGTGGAAAATAATACCCAAGAAACGCCTCATCTCACTTATAGTCACTGGCTTCCACGAACTCAAAACTGAATGGGGCTTCAGATTATTTCCTCTTCTTTTCTTCTGTATTGTCTGTGATGCATACAAATTTGTCTGTCTCTTGAGTTCATTTACGTCACTGTCAGTAAGGAACACTTTACTGCAATCCAGTACAGAACTCGACTCATCAATATCCACTAGTATCTGCCTGGGTGTCGTGTTGACAGGCAGAGGTCGGTAGGTGTCAACTGCAGTCCACTCACTGTCTTTCGGATACGGCACAGCTGCTGGATTTGAAGCAACACCTTCAACATCATTCTCGTCTTCATCTGAAGACAAACTGTCATCAATCTCGTCTTCTAAAAAGAATATCACATTATGTGTAACTACATACATCGTTTACACATGTTCAACAGATATGTGCGTACTGCACAATTACGTGGAAAATTCGGAAATACGTACCTTCAAACACACCATTGCATTCAGAATCGTCTGAATCACTCTCTACATTATCCAGAGTGTCGCTATGATTGATCAAATCCGCAATTTCTGCGTCTGATAAACCGCGCCGAAACATGATGACAAACAACTGAATGATATACAGACTGAGAACGCAAAGATAAGTTTTAACATGAATTACAGCGCTGCCGTGACATCTATGGACGCATTTTGTTAATAAACATCTGAAAAACGTATAGCGCTGGCCAAACCCGTAGAAATAACGTTGCAGTGTTTTGAATGAAATTAAATGTAGCGGCCCGTAAATTTTACGGGCTTGGTGATTTTCGCGCGATCCCAGGCCCGTAAATTTTACGGGCTTGGCGCTTAGAGTGTTAAGGAACGCAACAAGGACAATGCGCAACCACGATTTTTTGTGCACGGCCTGTCGGCCATACAATGCGCACGTTGCTCAGAAACTGCAACGATGGAAAGACAATGGGGTTATTCAACACGTTTCTGCAAGCCAGTGGGCATTAGCACTGGTCACAGTTACAAACCCTTCAAGTGTGCTGATTTAAAAAAAAAACTGTAAACCCTCAAACTGTCACAGACTCTTTTTCCTTCTCCACATCTGGAGAAACTGATGAACAGACTAGGACAGGGCAGATACTTTCCGCAGACTGATTTGCGTGAGGCATATTTACAGTTACCGCTGGACGAGCAGTCCAAGCAGTATTTAGTTTTTAAACACTCACTTGGGTTTGTTCTAGTTTCAAAGACTACCGTACAATTTGGAAGTGCTACAGCTCCTGTAATTTTTCAGTGGTTCTTGAAACAATTAACAGCAAAAGCCTCTGCTTGTAGAAACTGTTTGGACAATATTGTTGCAGAGATTTATACGACTACTGAACATTTGACGAATTTAGACTGCTTGTTTCAAGTTGGTGGTGGTGGTGGTGGTTAGTGGTTAACGTCCCGTCGACAACGAGGTCATTAGAGACGGAGCGCAAGCTCGGGTTACGGAAGGATGGGGAAGGAAATCGGCCGTGCCCTTTCAAAGGAACCATCCCGGCATTTGCCTGAAACAATTTAGGGACATCACGGAAAACCTAAATCAAGATGGCCGGAGACGGGATTGAACCGTCGTCCTCCCGAATGCGAGTCCAGTGTGCTAACCACTGCGCCACCTCGCTCGGTCTTTGTTTCAAGTTCTTTCTGCGGCTGGCTTCAAGTGCAACAAGGAAAAGTGCTCCTACTTCCAGGAAGAATTAGACTACTTAGGTCACGTAGTTAAAGCACACCTACTTCTTCACACTCGGCTGAGATTAGACGCCTGCCGGCGCCCTGTAACATAAGGATATCCAATCAGTCGTATCGAAGCTCACATATTCTATCAAATTTATAGCTAATACTGCGCTAGTAGCTGCACCGCTCAGCGAGCTGCGCCGGAAAAATATTCCTTTTGCGTGGTCCAAAAAATGCCAGAATACATTTCAACAATTAAAGGTCGAATTGTTAAGTCGGCGATGTTTGATTCCTTTTGACACAGCTAAGCCTGTTGTGTAGCTGTGTATGCCTCTTCTTTCCATTTACGGAGCGGTTCTCCATAAAACTGGTTCCTCTGATGGACCTATTGCGTTTGCCTCAAAAACTCTTAACAAAATGCAGTGTAATTACAGACAGCTTGAAAAACAGCCACTCGCCATTATCTACGGTATCCACCATTATTTGTACAGTTGGAATTTCTGTTTGTTGACAGATCGGCCTCGACGGCCTTATCCTACCCTGACAAAACTGTCCCACTTTCGACAGCACAAAAATTGTAATGTTGTGTTCTGATAATGCTTAATTATATGAGCTGTTGTAGAGGCCCACTACCCAACATTCGAACGCTGAATTGTTGTCTCCGATACCAGTCGGTACCGACACAATCTTTGATTCTTCTAAGGAATCTAGTTTTCAAATCGATACTCAGGATTTCATACGTCTTCAAAATTTTCCTCTCGATTTTCCGTGTCTTGTAGCAGCATCTACTTCTGACGCAGCTCTTCAGGTCGTTTTGCAATACGTGCGCTATGGGTGCCCACGTAGTTTAAAAGAAATTCCTGACCCAGTGGCGCGTCGCTATTTTTTCCGTCTTTGAAGGTTGGTCTCTCTCTCTCTGTTTTGTTTCCTGATAACTTTAATTGACTTCAAGCGTTAGTGGATCTTTGGGATCTAGCCAAGAGGGCCTCTCAGTTGCCGAGGGGCGCGGTCTTCACTGGCTTCGAAATCAAGAGAGAATTTACTAACAGATCCACACACGGGGGCAAACTTTAAAGATTTTTCTGTTCTCTTACCGTTCTTTGCCACATGACGGAACGTCGGCAGGAGAAATGTTACTGGGTCGTAGACATCATACCCGTTGTACCATCCGCGGCCGCCACGGAAACAGTTTGTTCCGCCACGTCAGACAAAGTTTCAGCTGTAAGATGAAGTCTTCTAGAAAGTTTATGGAAAGAAACACCGTTCGGAGTGCGGAGTCGTTACAAAAGCCATCGGATGCTCTTCATACGTCATCCAAAGTTCTGCAGAGCTGCAGCGGCGCCACCAAAATCGTCTATGGCGCAGAATGCTTGCTCACAGGCCCAGCACGTCGCTGGGGTTCACATCAGCTGTCGTTCACATCTTTCCGCCAGTCGTGGCCGGCACCGTCCACTGTGGCGCACTTGGCCGGCCGGAGTGGCTGTGCGGTTCTAGGCTCTACAGTCTGGAGCCGAGCGACCGCTACGATCGCAGGTTCGAATGCTGCCTCGGGCATGGATGAGTGTGATGTCCTTAGGTTAGTTAGGTTTAATTAGTTCTAAGATCTAGGCGACTGATGACCTCAGAAGTTAAATCGCATAGGGCTCAGAGCCATTTTTTTATGGCGCACTTGAAGGTCGACGCCGTGCTGCCGCTGACGTCGCCAACACTGGCGCCCGTCAGCTGCCTGAGCCGCCCTCGGAAGGTCGTCGCTACACCCCAGAAAATCAAGTTGCGTCTGCGTCTCTGAATGCTGGTCTACACCCTGTGACTGGCTTTTCGGCCTGTGTTCCCGATCATTCGCGAGGCGAGTGCCGGTGTGCAGGCAGGGACTGCAATCGCCCGCTGTTACACTGCTTGCCTCCTCATCTGCGTCTTCTGCTCCTCCCCCCCCCCCCCCTCCTCCCAAACACACACAAGGATGGCAACTACCACTGAAATAACCGCTTTTTGATTATATCTTTTATTCCTGAATGTTAAAACCGCTCAAAATTACTTGTTTCCTGAAATAACGGATTTTCGTTTTCTTTTATTTGAATTATTTCCTGTACTAAATGGGGAAATCGATCAAAGATTGAAAAATTTTGTCTCTCCCAGTTCCAAGATACTCTATGTATTTAAAAGTATCCGGACATCTGGCTGAAAATGACTTACAAGTTCATGGCGCCCTCCATCGGTAATGCCTTGATGACAGCTTCCATTCTCGCAGGCATACGTTCAATATGGTGCTGGAAGGTACCTTGGGAAATGGCAGCCCATTCTTCACTGAGTGCTGCACTGAGGAGAGGTTTCATGTCGGTCGGTGAGGCCTGGCACGAAGTCGGTGTTCAAAAACATCCCAAAGGTGTTCTATAGGATTCAGGTTAGGACTCCTGCAGGCCTGTCCATTACAGGGATATTATTGTCGTGTAACCACTCCGCCACAGGCCGTGCATTATGAACAGGTGCTCGACCGTAATGAAAGATGCAATCGCCATGCACGAATTGCTCTTCAGCAGTGGGAATCAAGAAGGTGCTTAAAACATCAGTGTAGGCCTGTGCTGCGATAGTGCCACGCAAAACAACACGGAAAACACGGCCATACCGTAACACCACCGCCTCCGAATTTTACTGTTGGCACTACACACGCTGGCAGACGACGTTCACTGGGCATTCGCCACACCCACGTCCTGCCATCGGATCGCCACATTGTGTACCGTGGTTCGTCACTCCACACAACGTTTTTTTACTCTTCAATCGTCCAATTTGTACGCTCTTACACCAAGCGAGGTGTTGTTTGGCATTTACCGGAGTAGTGATGTGTGGTTTATGAGCAGCCGCTCGACCATGAAATACAAATTTTCTCACCTCCCGCCTAACCGTCATAGTACTTGCAGTGGCTCCTGATGCAGTTTGGAATTCCTGTGTGATAGTCCGGATAGATGTCTGCCTATTACACATCACGACCCTCTTCAACTGTCGGCGGTCTCTGTCAGTCAACAGATGAGGCCGGCCTGTATGCTTTTGTGCTGTACGTCTCACTTCAAGTTTCCACTTCACTATCACATCGGAAACAGTGGACTTAGGATTATTTAGGAGTGTGGAAATCTCGCGTACAGACGTATGACACAAGCGACACCCAATTACCTGACCACGTTCGAAATCGTGAGTTCCGTAGAGCGCCCCATTCTGCTGTCTCACGATGTCTAATGACTACAGAGGTCGCTGATATGCAGTACCTGGCAGAAGGCAGCAGCACAATGCACCTAATATGAAAAGCGTACGTACGTATTAAATTAAACAGGCAAATAAAAGTGATAAGTGCTTCGATATTACAAAAAAATTACAAGTATTCTCCTATTGATTCTAATTTTTTAAAATTCTGTTCAAAAATCATATTGTAATAGGAGATCATCCACTGTCTGGGCATTACGAATAATCAGTCATAAAGGGTAAAAACTGAGGTTTAAGACCACTGTTAAAAGCGCTAATTTCTTCCTTTTTTAAGGGATACAAACAGATAAAGGTGTAAGGTCGTGCAAGATACGGTGACCGATGCGCAGTGATCAGTTTTCGTCGAAAGCGCTGGACGGGTTCATTCGTTTGCCCAGAAGGGGATACCGATAAATGTCTGCCACCTATCGGCCGGTCGGCGATGGCAGAATCGATGCACACGCCCTGCAATCTTCCTCAAACGATATTACAGACAATACTCAGTAAAAAATTTCATTTTTGTTTTATTAGTAACTTTCTACACGGAAGCGCCAAAGAAACTGGTATAGGCATACGTATCCAAACACAGAGATGCATGTCAGCAGGGGACTGTTCAAGCTGGTGGAGGCTCTGTACACGTTCTCGGCCAAGCCCGTGTTAATCTTACCACTGAAAGGCTGGGCTCCTATTACATAGACCCCACCTCCCCTCTCTCTGCCCCCTTCTCTCCCCCGAGTCATTTTGCATTTCCCTCCTCTGCCTCTTTTCATTCCCTCTCGCGTCTACCCTGCCCCTCTCCCCCCTTATGAGTCCTCTCCCTCCATGGTTCCCCTCCTTTTCGTTTTTTTCCTCTCCTCCCTCCTTGTTTTTCCCCCTCCTCCAGGTCCCCCCCACCCCCATCTGCCTTTGGCTCGGGAGTGTCATCAATGTGCCGCCATTTTCGTGCAGTGTTTTACAGTGAGTGTTCCGTGTTGTGTCTTTTGGGAAGTGTTGCGAGCGGCCATCATACTCTCGCTGGGCGTAATTTTTTATCTCTTGCGAACAGAAACTAGACTGTCGCCATGTTTTTTAATTGTGTGTCTACTATGTTAGTTGTCTGATTCCTGTGTATTTTATTACCATTGCTAACCCCTTTGCTTTCTGTTTTAACTATCCGCATTTTTCCGCCATTTTACACTTTGTCACCGTTTTATCGCCTGTTTTTCTTGTTTCTTTTCTTCTTCCGTTCTTAAAAAAGTCTGTAGGCTGTAGAGCACCGTACTAAGCTGCTGTCAGCCAGCCCCCTTCGGGGGGGAATTGAAAATCAATAAAGAAAAAAAAAATTACATAGATTGCTGTAAGCGTTCCATATCTCCAACAGAAAAGACGCGCGAAGAATACACCGTTTTGATTAGTCAATTTTCTTTAAGGCCTACAGAAAAACATTATTCTCCCTCGTTAGTCCGCGCTTTTCACGACTAACCAATCAACAAATAACACGCTATGGAACAGTACTTGTTCCCGAAATAAATATTTAACATTATGATATTTTGTTTATACTTCACGTTATTAACTATTTTCATTTACACTCAAACTAGCTTTCCTTTTACCATAAGCTTACTTAACATATTATGATACAAAATTCCCCATCGTGTGCTTTCACACTGTCGTAAAACTTTCTCACGCTAATTCATACAGCGTTCATCAGTAGAACAATGATCTACATATTTACTTTAGCCCACATTCACGCATCATTCACACTACTAAAAGCATATACAAAACCGTACAAACATAAATAAACAAAAAAGCCTTCAAGAAATAAACAGAACAATGCACAAGAACATTCTATTGACCTGATTCTTGAATGTCACTGTGCACTGCTGTCCTCTAGCAGATGAAAATTATAACTACGTACTCGACTGAACCTGCTTCAGGCCATCGGTCACTGTGCATGCATGAGTCATTCTTCCGATACACAGACTCTAGACAGGAGCGATATAAGGAGGCTAACCCCACCCTGATACGTCTAGATACGACTCTGACAGGTGACACGTATGTAAGCATCCTGTCTGATCCCCTGCATCCATTCATGTCCATTGTGCAGAAGAATATGACATCCCAAATATCCAGAATTCCTACAGAGTGGCTCCAGGAACACTCTTCTGAGTTTAAACGCTTCTGCTAGCCACCAAACTCTCGAGACATGAACTTTATTTAGCATATCTGGGACGCCTTGCAACGTGCTGTTCAGAAGAGACCTCTACCCCCTCGTATTCATACGGGTTTATGGTCAGTCCTGTGGGATTCATGGTGTCAGTTCCCTCCAGCACTATTTCAGACATTAGTCGAGTCCATGCCACGTTGCGTTGCACCACTTCTGCGTGCTCGAAGGGGCCCTAAACGATATTAGGCAAGTGTACCAGTTTCTTTGGCTCTTCAGTGTATTTTAGGTTCATTATGATGTGCCCACCATTTCGTTAATAGTTATTGTGATATTCACATGGAAGTAAGATACTGCGATAAATTCGAAAAAGTTTGCAATGAAAAATAGAGGTCGCTATGATTTTGCGTTTGGTGCATATCACATGCAAATCTAACTAAAATATTGAATTTTTCGTCAGGCTTGGGTGGTTGTCTCTAGCTGTAACCAATCTCGAGAAATTTGATCTTACCTAGCACACTCATTTGCGATCGCTCCGAGCCAGTGGTAAAACCAGAGTGAAATATCCACAACATTCCTCATATTTCATAAAGAGTTTGAGATATCGAAATGACATCTTGACAAATGGTAGCACACATAGTGGAGAGCATTTTGAAATATGGTTATTATGCGAAATTAACTTATCTACCATATTATTCAACTAACTACAGACTTTTCCGATGAAAGAATGTAATTTTTAAGGGCCATCGATAGCTGGTGGAACGAGAAATGTTACTGGTTTTAATACATCGTAAGTGAAGTTATTACGTTTATTTTGCACCAGGATGTGCTTTTTCATAAAATGCTTTCCTTACTTTTCCTCAGTTTCTCACTTAATAAAGTACTGTTTCAGAAACCTCTTGCAATTGCGTCTGCACAATTGTTAGTTAGGTGTGATTGTAAACTCCGCGGAGTTTTGGCAAAAAACAGAAGAAATGTGTAAGGCTTACTCAAAATTCCCCAATCGTGATACTTCTCTTAAAGTTACAACTGCTACATTTTTGGAGGTATTCTTTCTAGATACTAACCAAAGAAGAGGTGACATATCTTTTTGAGTGGTCCCCATGTAAGTTTGGGCATGAAGGGGCCCCACTCAATATTTGCGAAAAATGTGAGTTTAGGCTTAAGTTTAGGATGGCACTTCCCCTCCAGCGCTCAGCATTTCCCCTACGGCGCCTGCCTGCATCCCCCACCACTACCGTTCTCCCCATGTGTACCCTTTCAGCTGCGCATCTACCAGCCACAGTATTCTGCACGCACTGTATGTTATGTAGACACTGGCAGCAGATCAGTTATGTTCTACAATTATGGTAAACATTTTTGGAATACAGTGATCAATAGATTATTATATTTTGACTTAAGTTCAGTCTACCATCCTAAGGGAGCCATGAGTATAATTAATTTTATTTTATCTTGTTAAAATTTTGACGTCATTAGACACTTTCATTTTATTTAAAGATTAGTTTCTAGTATTTCCTAAAATTAATCCACAGGTCTGATGATGGTTATGTAAACATAACCGAAACCGGTTACCTATATCATTGAAACATAAATGGCGTAATCAAGACTGAACTTTAGTCAAAATACAGTTACATTCTGTATTTATTGGGTCCTATGAATGAACTGTTATTAAGTCTTTAATTTATATTGTTACCACAATTTCCTTCCTCTTTCACTATTTTGCAGAAATGGCAGACAAATGGTTAATATTGTCAAGCAAAGGAAACAGTGTACATCACTACTACATCACTTCGTGAAATATTTCCAGGCTAGGGTTGGCGCCATTCTGTAACACAACGGCTGTATGGCGACGACTGCAGGAAACTATTGTATAGACCAAGTGGGGGCAAGTCTTGACCACTGCAGGTACATGCATATCTTAGTCCACAACACACAGCAACAGAGGCATTATTGCCTCAGCAATGCTGTACTAATTCTTATACCAAGTGTTTGTTTCTCATTTCTGTTGGCATTGTTATTTTAAAAACACTAATAGCTTTTCCTATTTCCTATAATAACGCAATATTTTAAACCAATTCACATTTTACAAGTAAAAGTCACTTAGTTTTCAAAAAGATTTCTTTACAAACGAAAAATTTTAGCGCTACTGCTATGGATTTGGTTTTTTATTCAGTTATTAACAACTGAAAAACACCTACTATAACAGAGAACAAATAAATACCAATAAATAGCGGTCCACACCTGTTATAACAGAGAACAAACAAATACCGAAAAATACCGGTTATTCAGAACTACAATAAAGTTCCGGTATCGGTTTATCCAGTTGGTTTTCCCGTGCCTCACCTCACCGTCGTCACGTGCATCCGCCATACCTGACGACGGTGTGGATTTTGCAGGGGGAGGGGGGAATGTAGTGTGGTGTGGTGTCGTGTCGTCCGCAATGAAACCACATAAGAGAATGGTCGCAGCATGCCACACCGACGAAAGTGAAACGCCGGCATAGCCATGCCTCCTAGAGCTTCATTGCTCCACCGCAATCGATCGTCTAGTTACGGCTGAGCTGAGGAATGCTCGGCCCAGTTCACAGTCACTGATCAAGACGACATTATGTCAATTATACTTCGAGTGAAGAGCCTTGTAAATTCGTCTGAATCAAGTCTTACTTTAATACTGAGACAGTTGTAAATACACAGAACACACCTGCGGAAGTATTTTTTACAACTTAAGTAAATAATGATATGTACATCGTAATAAACTGAACTAATATTTATGTGTTATAGTTCCACTCAGTCTCGTCCCTGAGCAAACCACCGTTATAGTGGTGAGTGTACTTTCGTCTGGCACAACAGCAAGTATTATATCTTTGATAGATACAACTGAACAGCAGTGTTATTCTAATAAGTTGGTTGATTTGGGGGCGGGGACCAAACAGCGAGGTCATCAGTCCCATCGGATTAGGGGAGGATGGGGAAGGAAGTCGGCCGTGCCCTTTCAAAGGAACCATCCCGGCATTTGCCTAAAGCAATTTAGGGAAGTCACAGAAAACCTAAATCAGGGTGGCCTGGAGCGAATTTGAACCGTCGTTCTCCGGATGCGAGTCCAGTGTGCCAACCAAGTATCGTCCATCATTACCTGCGAGGCTTTTCTGAGCGAACGTTGTTGTTGTTGTTGTTGTTCCGCAAACATTCGATACATTGCATCGTTTCCTAGATAAGTAGCACTGAAGTTAGGCAGTTAGGGCATTGCATGCGCAAATTCAAGCAAATTATGCTGCTGCTAAATCATTCCACCTTGCATCGGTGTCACACCCCGCGTCTTCTTTTATTCAAATTGCGCTATAAATTTCTTATTACCCTAGTCTGATTCACAACCTTCTCATTAGCTATTCTATCTACCCATCTAATCTTCAGCATTCTTTTGTAGGTATAGATTTTAAAAGCTTATATTCTATTGTGAACTGTTTATTGTCAATGGTTCACTTTCGTACAAAGCAACATCCCAGCCGAATACCTTGAGAGAAGGCTTTAATTTATATTACATGTTGATAAATTCTTCTTTTTCAGAAATGATTTTCTTGTTATCACCAATCTATATTTAATATCCAGTCTATTTCGGCCACAGTTATTTTGCTTTGATGAAACCTTCTGTAGTCATGAGCCCAGCCGTGGTGTCGCGCTGTCGCAAAATTTCGACTAGTTTCCTGAAGAAATATTGCGACAACGCGATGTCTCGACTCCACTGCGAACCATCAATGCAATTCTCCAATAAATCCTGTATTCGCATGTAGTATGTTATTTCCCAATCTAATTCTCTCGGCATCGCTTGATTTAATTCTACTACATCCCATTCTCCTTGTTTTAATTTTGTCGATGTTCGTCTTACATCCTTCTTTCAAGACAATGTCAGTTCCCTTCAACTGCTCTTCCAACTCCTTTGTTGTCGCTGACATAATTACAATGTCACTGGCAAACCTCAAAATTTTTACTTCTTCTTCCTGAACTTTAATTCCTACTCCAGATTTTTCTTTGGTTTCCTTTATTGCTTCTCCAATGTACAGGTGGAATAACATCATGGATAGGCTAAGACCCTGTCTCACTCCCTTCCCAACCACTGCTTCCCTTCGACTCTCATTCCTGCTATCTGGTTTCTGTACAAGCTGTAAATAGACCTTCGCTCCCCGTGTTTTACCTCTACTATCTTCAGAATTTCAAAGAGAGTATTGCAGTCAACACTGTCAAAAGCTTTTTCTAAGTCTACAAATACTATAACTGTAGGTTTGCCTTTCTTTGACCCACCTTCTAAGATAAGTCGTAGGGTCAATATTGCCTCGCATGTTCCCGCGTTTCTTCGGAATCCAAATTGATTTTCTCCAAGGTCGCCTTCTACCAGTTTTTCAACCCTTCTGTAAAGAATTCGTATTACTATTTTGCAATCATGGCATTAAACTCATATTTCGTTAACCTGTCAGCAACTTCTTTCTTTGGAATTGGCATAATTTAATACTTCTTGAAGACTGAGGGAATTTTGCCTGTCTCATACATCTTTACACCAGTTGGAAGAGTTTTGTAATCGCTGGCTCTCCCAATAATCTCAGTAGTTTTGAGTGAATGACATCTACTCTAGGGGCCTTGTTTCTATCTAGGTCTTTCAGTGCTCTGCCCACTGTTCCTCGAATTTTCTTCACTTACTTTCTCTTTTCTTTTCATAATATTGCCTACCAGTTTATTTCCCTTGTACGGCTCTTCTACACGTTCCTTTCATCTTTCAGCTTTCCTATATTTGCTTAATAATGGTTTTCCATTTGAGCTCTTGTTACTGGTACGGCTACTTTCGTTTTCTCCAAAGGCCTCTTAAATTTTCGTATAGGCGGTATCTATCTTTCCCCTGAATATACTTCCATATCCTTACATCTGTCATCTAACCACACCTGCTTAGTCATTTTGTACATTCTGTCACTATTATATTTTAAACGTCTGAATTCTCTTCTGCTTGCTTCATTTCCCGTTTTTTTCTTTTTAATTTTTTTTACTCATCAATTCTAAGTCAGCAAAATATGCAACCAGGAAAGTATCTGACCGCCTTGGTCGAGAACTGTGAAAGGTGGCTACACTGAGTCACAGCGCCAGAGATTGCGCCAAAGAGTATTATTCAGCCGCCTCCACTGGCAGTGCTTGTTGAGATGTGGTAGTGGAGAGTTCTTGTCGAGCAGTCGTCGTGGAGAGTGCATATTGAGAAGTGGGCAGTAGGAGTTCCGATGTAGCCATGACTAGTTGTGAGCATGTTGTATGCAGTTGTTCTGATGGGCTAGACAGCCGATGCTGTTCGATTGCGGATGTTGTAATGATCAGAGTGTATGTTTCGTCAATATATATGAAGGTAATAATTTTTTTTTATTTTTATTTCAAACGTCTTAAATAAAATGCCTCTTGGTCACAGGTTCAGTCAACAAAGCATCTGGCTTGTGTTCATGTATTAGAGTGTAATTCTGGTTTCTATGTGCAAGTATAGTATTTCAGTTTTATTTAATTAATTCAGTGTAAACGGTATTTAAAATATCTTGTCTTTTTGAGGAAGAACCTTACCAGATGTGTACGTTGAATCACACTTCCACACACACAGAACAGCTACACTTGTGCCTTGTTGTTTCGTAACTTTCATAGTTGCTGAGGACTTAATTAATTAATTGTGTTAACAGAAATTTCCTTTCATTCCTTGTTGTTATTCTATGCAGTCAGATTGCGTACTAATACTAGTCAGGGCCAACCGGTTACGAGACTTTGTAGCCGGACATTCAGCTACTAAAATTAAAATTATTTGCATTCTATATATAATTAAGCCCCCATGCACGTGGCGACCCTGCCAGGATCGTCCCTTGGAATCTTCTGTTAGTAAAAATAGCAGACAGTAGTATTGTTGTAGTAATTCGTAGTTTAGTAATTGTAGTCTATATTGCATGTGTAGATTTGGTAACTGAACATTTGTAGTTGTCTTGTTATTCTTTTAATGGTATTTTGGCAGAATTTAATTTTTGATGTCTTGTATACGGGTTTGACAATTTTGTGCAATTATGAAGATTTCAATTGTTCGTTAATCGTGTTTGTCGGGAAGCATTTCGTGTGAATGGTATTGTTGGAGATAAAGTGTCATTGTGTGTAATTTTCGTATAGTGACGAGTTTTGTATGTTTTGTAAATGATTATACGGTCGATGAAAAAGGCAAAAATGATGTACAGTGAGAATGACGAAATTGTTAACATGGCGAACTCGCCAACACATGAGAACGGTATGATGAATAATGAAGAAGAAAACAATTTAATAAGTCGGGAAAGTAGTCCGGAACCAGTTCAAAATTTTTCACAATCAAAAAATTTTCAGAATTCGAGATTAACGACAGAAGATTCTGGAATAGTATCGAACACAGATAACTTTATGGCTATTTCGAAGGAAGTTAGTTTTGTGGGAAATTTTAGAGGTGATAAGAATTTCGAACCAGTTAATATGGAGCAGTTGATGAGTGCAATATTTAATTTTGGATCTGAATTAAAAACAGTGGGATCACGGATGGGAACAATGGAAACACGGTTAGACTCACTGTGATCGCAGTTAGGATCTGAATTAAAAACAGAGATGGGAACTTTGGCAACACGGTTAAAAACTGATATGGAAGCAATGGCAACACGGTTAGGCTCACAAATAGGAACAATTAAAACCGAGATGGAAACAATGGAAACACAGTTAGGCTCACGAATAGGGACATGTTTCAAAAACATGAAAGATGAATCAAAGAAAGAAATTAGAGAAGAAGTACAACCGATTTTGAATGCTCACAATAATAGTTTAATTTCAATACGAATTAGACAAAAGGAAAGGATAGAGAACAGGAAGAAAGAGATCGCGTGATAGTACAACCATTTTCAGAGTTAAATTTACAACGTGCACACGATAAGGAAGAAATATTTGAGAGAATCGAGGAATCTGTACCAAATGACAGAATAAATAATCTAACACAACAATATGAACAGTTAACTACTAAATGTGTCAATACTGAAACCCGAGTCGCGACACTTACGGAAGACGTAAATAAACAGAAAGAACAAATAGGTGACTTATCAGAAAGAGTTGAAGAGATTTCAGATAAATTGACAAGTCTTAGTTTAAATGGGGACAGAGATTCAGATGATACAGCTCCATTGCCATTTGCAGAAACAGAAGAGTACCAGAACATAAATAAACATGTTGAAAATCAGGGAAAATTTAATGAACGCATTAAAAGGGAATTTGAGGCATTAGGAAAGCAAGTCAAACAAACTGAAAGTGAAATCGTAGGAAAAGACAGTAGAAGAAATTTAGAATCACAGATAGCAGAGGGGTTTGAAGAAAGTAATTTATTTCATTTACGAGAAGCAACAAGAGAGCGCCAGGCGCGCGAACTTGACAATAATCGACATTCGGACTAGGACAGACGCGGTAGGTCTTTGTCGCCACGAGGAGAAAACTTTGACTATAAACACTTTTTAACTCTTCGGAAGTTTAAGATCTTTCGCAATTCTAAGAACGACATACATCCATGTTCATGGATAGATCAATTTATGTACGCACTTCCACCAAATTGGCCACTAAGTCACAAACTGGAATTTATGTGTGGATATTTAGAAAATGAACCGGCGACGCGGATGCGCGCACTTATTAGAGATTGTAATAATCTAAATGATTTTTATCATGCATTTCTATCGGCATATTGGTCCGAAAACATGCAAGACAGAGTCAAACATAGTCTTATTATGCAGCGTAATTTTATACAGTATGAGTTCTGCACGCCGGCAGAATACTTTGAAGACATGATTCGAAAGAATCAATTCCTGTCCAACCCTTATAGCACGACTGAATTAATTCACATTTGTTTAACTAAGCTGCCACAATCGATAAGACATATTGCTTGAGCCGGAAGATGTAAATGTCCTCAGGGGATTCACTACGCTAAGTGTATATGTGCCGTAGCGTGCACAGGGCCCCGAGCTGTAGTGGTGCTATTTCCCTTTTAGTTTTCTGCACCGCTGCCTACTCTTCTACTATTCTTTGTATCTATCAAAACAACTCTTCGACTATCAATCTATCTAGAGAGTCGGTAAAGAATAACCGGATATGACTCTTTTACCCAAAAGTGATTTCGGAAATTACCGTTTGGACTTACTGTATCTTCAGCAGCATTCATTCGTAGTTTAAACGAAATTTTACCTGTTTATCTTCGTGACAATATTACTTCTTATGTTGACGATATTCTTATTGCTAAACGTTCTTGGAGCGAGCATAACAAAATTTTGGATTCATTATTACGTATTTTTGCAAGAGTTGGCATTACAGTGAACTTGGAAAAATCTGAATTTGGTCGTTCTCAGGTGAAATTTCTTGGTCGTATTATTTCTACAGAAGGTATTCTTCCTGATCCAGAGAAACTAGATGCTATTCGTAATTATGCTGTTCCTACTACAAAACGTGATGATCGTAGTTTCCTTGGTGTCTCTAATTTTCTTAGACGCTTTGTTAGATTGGACAATTTGGCCACACCTCGTTTTTGCGAACTATCTGGAAAGTTCTTTTTAAACGAAAATCGGTCGACAGCTCTGTTTGGTTAGTTTGTATTCCTGATGAGTGGGTTAATAAATTGATTTGATACACACATTTCAGTTATGCACACTTTGGTCCCAGAAAATGCTTTCATAAATTACGAGAAAATTGCTACTTCAGTAATATGGAAAAACGTTCTCGATCTGTTCTTGCCAAATGCAAATTATGTCAAAAGGCTAAGCTGCCAACTATTTCTCACAGAGCACCGTTGTTTCCTATCATTCCAGCGAAATTAAAGACATGGCTGCAGTCGATTTGTTCGGTCCAGTGGTTCGTTCTACTAATGGTTTTGCGTACATTTTGGTAGCAGTGGAATTGACATCAAAATATGTGTGTTTTACACCTTTACGCAAAGCAACAGCTCGTTCAGTATCTAACGCTTTCATCACACATTTTCTTAATGAAGTGGGTCATGTTGATAAGGTTATAGCAGATAATAGATCACAGTTTCGTTCTAAAATTTGGCTTTGTACTCTACGGCGTCGTAAAATTAAACTAATTTTCATTTCACTTTTTCACCCTCAATCTAACGCTTCAGAGAGATGGATGAAGGAAATCAATAAATTGTGTCGACTTTATTGTCATTAGAATCACAGAACTTGGGATCAGTATCTTCATATTTTTCAAAACATTCTGAATGAACTCCCTAATGATTCAACTTCTTTACCGCCTATATTGATATTAAAAAATAAAGCACCGACAAATCGCATTTCTGAAATCGTTCCTTTTCCGCCTTCACGGAAACTGCGGCATTCTGAAGTTGTCAACCTGGCTCTACAAAATATTGCGTCTGCGGCTGCTAGAAGAGAGAAATCAGCTAAACGTCCTGGTCGTTTAAAAATCTTGTCAGTTGGTCAAAAGGTGTTAATTAAGTCTCACCGTTTGTCTCACAAAGGAAAAGGCTTGTGTCGCAAATTTTTTCTGCTTTATAACGGTCCATATAGGATTCGCAAAATTACTCATGATAACACTGTCGAAGTAGAAACTCTTAAATCTCGGCGCTCTAAGGGAATACATCACATATCGAACGTTAAAATTTTTGTGGAATGACATACTTTCGAGAAACCAACAGTTATACGTAAACATGCAGAGAATACAAGGATACCGCGCCGTGTTCCGGCGGCGGCACATACTCAAAGCAACAGTCAAGTCTGCGCACCGCACAAGGCAGTCGTTGACCGCAAACAATTACTTCCTACGTCACGCGTACCTACAGCTGATCGAGCGCTCAGTGCGAATGCACTGACAGCCGTAAACAAATACACAGTGTAATTTCTCTGAATAAATTCAGTATAAAGCTATAGTGACTTGATAAATTATGTTATTAACGTTCAGTATTTTTCAGGATGCGGTTGTATAAAATATTTAAGAACTGCAGGTAAATTCTGTGTGTGTCCGACGTTAACAGGACTTGTCATCGAGAAAACTTCAGGAAGAATGTCATTTCGAAGAAGAAACTAATAAACTAAAAAGGTAACTAGTAATTGAGGTTATTTTTCAGGAAACATATTTCCGCTTAGGTACGTACTTTGGACGTAATTTGCTGCTCGCGATTACGTGATTTATACTTTGTGTTAACTGATTTTGACAATGATTGATTAATGAACAGGGTTGTTAATTATGTATATTATCATCGCTTGGCTGCTATGCTTTTTCACTGATGTCACATTTTCTTTTTTTTTATTATGTGCCTGCTGTGCTTATTTATTTAAATTATAATTGTCACCTGATTAATTGTGCTGACTGTGGTTATGTATGTAAGTTATACTTTGTGATTTATCTGCTTGCGCCTTAATGTTTACTTATTAAGATTACATATGAACATTTATTTGCTTATGCTGATATGATGCTAATGACCTGTTTATTATGTAAGATACATAATTGCTGCTTGCTTATGGATTGCATATTTACACATTTCTGTTTGTTGTCATAACTACTCTTTAATTCGGTATATACGAGGGCGTTTCAGAAAGTAACCTCCGATTGGTCACAGTGCGGGTTGTTGGGGGAGTAGCGACGCCATCTGTGCGTTCACGCACTCAACAGGTCAGTCGGCATCAAGCCGTGGTTGAGTGAACGTCGTACCTGCGCTAGTTTAGTTTTTGTGGCAGTTTGAAATGTGTGCTGCAATAGAAAACCCCGCCAAATGTGAAGTGCGTGCTGTCATAAGGTTTTTTACAGCCAAAGGATATTCTGCAGCAGCTATTCATCGTGAGCTTTGTGCCGTGTACGGACCAAGAGTTATGAGTGAAGTTGTCCGTGAATGGGTACGTTTATTTAAAAGTGGACGAGAAAACGTTCATGATGAAGAGAGGAGTGGTAGACCATCATTGGTGACTGACGAACTCGTTCAGACAGTTGATGCAAAAGTTCGTGAAAATCGACGTTTCTCAATGTCGGAGTTGTCTACTGGTTTTCCACAGATTTCTAAGACTCTCTTGTACGAGATAGTGACAGCAAGATTGGGTTACCGTAAGTTCTGTGCACGATGGGTGCCCAAAATTCTTACCGACCACCACAAAACTCAAAGAATGGCCTCTGCATTAAACTTTCTGTCACGTTATGAGGACGAAGGAGAACCATTGTTAAACAGAATCGTGACTGGTGACGAAACCTGGATTAAGTACGTGAACCCTGAGACAAAAGAACAATCAAAGATGTGGGCACATTCAAATTCGCCTACCAAACCAAGAAAAGCCTCGCAAGATTTTTCTGCCAGAAAACTGATGGCAACGGTGTTTTGGGATGCCAAAGGGGTGTTGTTGGTTGAATTCATGGAACGTGGTACGACCATTAATCAAGACGTGTACTGTGAAACAATAAGAAAGTTACGACGGGCTATACAGAACAAACGCCGTGGTATGCTGACTTCCGGTATCGTTTTTTTGCACGATAACGCCCGTCCTCACTCTGCTCGCAGAACAACGGCCCTTCTTGAGTCCTTCAAGTGGGACGTTATCAACCATCCACCTTACAGCCCAGACCTGGCGCCAAGTGATTATCACCTCTTCATGCATTTGAAGAAATGGCTTGGGTCACAGCGGTTTGATGACGACGAAGAGCTCAAAGATGCGGTCACAGGCTGGCTCCAGGCACAAGCGGGTGATTTTTATGCAGAAGGAATTTCAAAGCTTGTGAAGAGATACGATAAGTGCCTCAATCGCTATGGAGACTATGTAGAAAAATAGTGCAAAGATGTAGTTGTAAGATGTATATATTAAAATATTTTTATTTAACTTGGTGTATTTTTTTAAATCAACCGGAGGTTACTTTCTGAACGGCCCTCGTAGAAATGCTGATATACTGTGTACGAACATAGAGTTTAGGTCACACTATGGTATTAATTATAGATTGTTCGCTTGGCAGAGCCTCGTTGTAGGAATTGTGCTGCATCCACTTGTTGACATTCTGTTCTCCACTGGTGTATTTACTCACTATTGCATGTTTTGCTTACGCTCAGTGCCTCATATTTTTAAGATAAGAAAATGAACTGCTATAATTCGACGAACGACATTAGTACATGAAACATCGTAGAAGTCACATGAGCTGGAGGTTTTATGGAAGCTGTATAAATTTATGCTAATTGGAAGGAAGCTAACGACATGACATACCAACACTGGGTTTAGACCATTGACAGTCATTACACTGCATTTTCCGTGAGCAATTGAAATAGTAAGTGACACTTGACACAAGAAATACTCCACATGTTTGCTTATGTTATGCCATGATTTTTAAAGTGGTCTACACACTGTGAATTATTACTATCATTAACACTCTGTACTCGTACTTACTTACAGAGAGTTATTCAAACTAAGGGCTGTTAGAGGTCATGTATGCATTTCTTTTATTTTATGATGGACAAGGTAATCAAAATGTATTTTATAATTCATAATGAGTAGAAGATTTGGCTCAGGTGGACTACACAGAGGTTGTGTGTGGACATTGTGCCTTCGGATTGCATGGGATGATAAATTGAAGTTTGCACTAGGATTTTATCTGTACTTGTTCGAGGAGACTGACTAGAGGAAACAGTTGTTATGGAAGTGAAATGATATTGGCGATAAGGTTTATATGTGTCGACGTATTGAAGAGGTATTATTGAGGTATTGAGATTGTCTGAAGTTGATGATTATTGGAGTTTTGGTGGACAAGAGGTAAGGTAAATGATATTAATGATAAGGTTTATATGTATTGACGTAAGAGGTATTATTGAAGTATTAAGATTATGTGATGATAATGATTATTGGAGTTTTGGTGGATAAGAGGTAAAGTAAGTGAGGAGCATATTTTTTTGTTGGTTTATATGGAACAAAGAGGGTGAAGATGGCAGACTAGAACACTCAAGTAGAAGGAAGATTGTCTACACACACACTTCGTTAAATCAGTAAGCAGTATATACTTTTTTTTTGGAGAGAAGAAGCATTTGCATATCTTGGCACACTGACAGTTGTTCAGTAACCGTACATTTGATTTGGCTTGGCAAACATTGGTCTTGACATGATGACTACGACATTGACTAACTGTTATTGACTGTTATACATTGCTGCCACTACTACTTGATACACAAGTTGAACATAAAATTTTGGGCAGAATTGCATTTACACAGTTAACACAATTCAATTACACAATAGTACTTAATGTGGATGAAAGATGAGTTAGTGTGTTTTGTGTGTTTCCCCTTCCTAATCCCAAATAATTGGTACCAACCTATCCCCTAAATATTATTTTACTTGTTTGTTGTGGCCTGCACTGACACCCATAAATATTATAGGTTTACTGATATTTGTGTATTTGTAATATTTAATATGACAATTATCTGATATCATTTGTGTGTTTATTATAATTTGTATGTTTAGTGTAAGAGCATTGATAATAATTTTGTAAAAGCAATTGTGTGTGCCTTCAAACTGTTGTTCGTGCTTGCACCTATTCAACAGTGCTGGGTGCCACTTGGAAATGTTTAATTTCTGCTGATAAACTCTGATTAACTGTCTAATTACTGATAGTGAATATTATGGACTGTTACGTGCACTTGTTCAACATGATGGGTGCCACTAGGAGATGTTTAATTTCTGCTGATGAACTCTGATGAACTGTCTAATTAGTGATAGTGAATATTATGGACGGTTACCTGCACTTGTTCAACATGATGGGTGCCACTTGGAAATGTTTAATTTCTGCTGATGAACTCTGATGAACTGTATAATTAGTGATAGTGAATATTATGGACTGTTACCCGCACTTGTTCAACATTGCTGGGTGCCACTGATGGAACTGCTTCTACTGAGATGATGTCACTTGTTGGTGTCTGCACCTGTTCAACATTGCTGGGTGCCACTGATGGACTGCTTCTACTGAAATAATGTCACTTGTTGGTGTCTGCACCTGCTCAACATTGCTGGGGGCCACTGATGGAACTGCTTCTACTGAAATGTCACTTGTTGGTGTCTGCACCTGTTCAACATTGCTGGGTGCCACTGATGGAACTGCTTCTACTGAAATGTCACTTGTTGGTGTCTGCACCTGTTCAACATTGCTGGGTGCCACTGATGGACTGCTTCTACTGAAATAATGTCACTTGTTGGTGTCTGCACCTGCTCAACATTGCTGGGTGCCACTGATGGACTGCTTCTACTGAAATAATGTCACTTGTTGGTGTCTGCACCTGTTCAACATTGCTGGGTGCCACTGATGGAACTGATTCTACTGAAATGTCACTTGTTGGTGTCTGCACCTGTTCAACATTGCTGGGTGCCACTGATGGACTGCTTCTACTGAAATAATGTCACTTGTTGGTGTCTGCACCTGCTCAAAATTGCTGGGTGCCACTGGTGGAACTGTTTCTACTGACATAATGTCACTTGTTGGTGTCTGCACCTGTTCAACATTCCTGGGTGCCACTGATGGACTGCTTCTACTGAGATAATGTCATTTGTTGGTGTCTGCACCTGCTCAACATTACTGGGTGCCACTGATGGACTGCTTCTGCTGAAATGATGTCACTTGTTGGTGTCTGCACCTGTTCAACATTGCTGGGTGCCACTAATGGACTGCTTCTACTGAGATAATGTCACTTGTTGGTGTCTGCGCCTGCTCGCCATTTTTGGGTGCCACTGTTGAAGCTGTTTAAATACTGCTGATGAAATGTTATGAGACTACTATTTGCACCTGTTGATCATTGCTGGGTGCTACTGTTGGAACTGTCAACCACTCTGAGGAGTTCTACTTGTTTATTGAACTATTGAAAGGATTTTATGTGAATATTTGTATAAACTGATTTTTTGTGTGTTTACTGTTTATGAGATATTATGAGACTCTTACCTGCACCCATTCGTCATTGCTGACGATATTGATTGAATTGTTTAACCACATGATACTTGTGTAAACTATTATGTAAAATCACATGTATGCAAGCATTTGTATTCCTTATTGTATTTTATATATTAGGTTATTGAAGGGTCAGTGCAAAGCCAAAATTTTTTATATATTAGGTTATTGAAGGGTCAGTGCAAAGCCAAAATTTATTTAGTTATGTGATATTTACTTATTGATATTACTTTTATTTTTGTCTGTGTTTTTTTGGGACGAATTTGGTGGTATTTTCACCACCAATGCTGGCAAAAATACCATCAAATTCTAGCCTGTGGAGGAGGGGCATATGAAAGGTCGCTACACTGAATCACAGCGCCAGAGATTGCGCCAAAGAGTATTATTCAGCCGCCTCCACTGGCAGTGCTTGTTGAGATGTGGTAGTGGAGAGTTCTTGTCGAGAAGTCGTCGTGGAGAGTGCATATTGAGAAGTGGGCAGTAGGAGTTCCGATGTAGCCGTGACTAGTTGTGAGCATGTTGTATGCAGTTGTTCTGATGGGCTAGACAGCCGATGCTGTTCGATTGCGGATGTTGTAATGATCAGAGTGTATGTTTCGTCAATATATATGAAGGTAATAATTTTTTTTTATTTTTATTTCAAATGTCTTAAATAATAATGCCTCTTGGTCACAGGTTCAGTCAACAAAGCATCTGGCTTGTGTTCATGTATTAAAGTGTAATTCTGGTTTCTATGTGCAAGTATAGTATTTCAGTTTTATTTAATTAATTCAGTGTAAATGGTATTTAAAATATCTTGTCTTTTGAGGAAGAACCTTACCAGATGTGTACGTTGAATCACACTTCCACACACACAGAACAGCTACACTTGTGCCTTGTTGTTTCGTAACTTTCATAGTTGCTGAGGACTTAATTAATTAATTGTGTTAACAGAAATTTCCATTCATTCCTTGTTGTTATTCTATGCAGTCAGATTGCGTACTAATACTAGTCAGGGCCAACCGGTTACGAGACTTTGTAGCCGGACATTCAGCTACTAAAATTAAAATTATTTGCATTCTATATATAATTAAGCCCCCATGCAACTGAAACTGTTGGCAGAAAATTAAAACTGTTTCTGAATATATTAGAATAATTGGTTTGACAACTCCTTTTATCTAGAGGAACTTCTGAATAGATAATTACCAGTCTGTGGCTGCATTCAATTTATTAAATTTTACTGAAACTTACGAATCAAGTAAAAATTTAGTTGTGTAATGAGAACACGTCCACAGAGAAAATGCATCTTAATTGTAGACGTACTGACACGTTTTATGTTGCAGCAAGTTGTCCACAGAACATGTAAATAACTAACGGAACAAATGCCACAGATATGATCTGTTCTGAAAGTACCATGACATTTTTTTCGCACCTGTACCATTACTCCACCCATTACAGACTTTCATCTCAGTGGCACACGAATAGTTAATATAAGAATGCCGTTTCCGAAATATTAATCCTTTGCTCGATGATGCTTCCTTTTATCAACTCAACAAAGTACCTTCCTTTAGTCATGACGAAAGTGAGCAATTGTCAGTCCACTTAAGACTATGTACTTCCTTCAACATGGCACATCACGCAACGTCCATTATCAGCCATATGACGCTAAAGGAAGGAAGATTAGTGTTTAACGTCGCGTCCACAACGAGGTTTTTAGATACGGAACACAAGCTCGGATTAGGGAAAGGTGGGAAAGGAAATTGGTTTTGCGCTTTCGTGAGAACCATCCTCATTTTCGCCTGTGCGATTTAGGGAAGCCACGGAGATTACCAGCCGCGGATTTGAACCGTCGCCCTCCCGAAAGCGAGTCTAGTGTGTTAATCACTGCGCCATCTCACTCGGTGCTACGTGAAGTAGACATAACGGATAGGAGGTAGTGATAAAAATGAGACCAAACTGTGTATAATAAGCGATATGACGAATTTTTAGTCAACACTGGATACTGTTGGGCTCTGTCTAAGTTTTTTTTAAATATATTTCTCATCGTTGACTGAAACAGAAGTTTAAGTTTGTGATTTAGACGAGGTAGCATTCCTTGCGGTTGAAATTAACTAAATTGGAAATGTATAAGTATCGAAAACTGAAGCTGAAAGTAGTTACTTCCCCTGTGTTACTCAAATTGATGACCACCGTGGGGGGTATCACTGCCATTAATGAACACTGTCACTGCAAACTGTAAATTTTCGTTGTATGCTGGTGCAAGTATAAAGTGGAGTGAATACAGGAACAACCCATAATTTGTAAATAAAATTGTAGCAGACTTCCAGCCACATCAAGTGATTACATATCAGGTCGAGTGCTCGTCGGCCACTGTCAGTCACTTACCACTTGACAATGGCTGAGGAACACTCGGCCGAAAGCTCGTTGATGTAGCTACAACCACTTGACGTGGCTGGAAGCCAGAGAAGATTTTATTCAGTCATGTCTCCACGATACCACGCATTCGTACGTACACTCTGTGATTTCTACTTAATCGCGACTCTGGGTCATATACAGATCTGATCTGCTGGTTAATAGCAAACAGTTGGATCCGAGTCAGTGAGAGCAGACGCACCTCAGTTATGGCGCTAAGCAGGGCGCCTTCGACTTCTGGCGCCATGGAGGAGAAGCAGCTGTCCAGCAGCAGGATGTCTGGGTTGGTGAGCAGCGCCCGCGCGATGGCCAGCCGCTTCCGCACGTCGTCGCTGATGTTGCCCGACAACGGGGTGGCGTACCTCTGGACGAAAGAGAAGAGGCAGCAGTATTATTCACAGCTTCCAAGTGATTCAGTGACAAACAAGTAAACGTTGTAGCTCTAAGATAACAGATAAAGTGACCCTGAAATCAAACAACAGAGTATGTAGTAGAATGATTAGAAGAAAGAACCCTTCACTAATCAAAACCATTGAAAGAATAATGCATTTATTTTTGTTCCGTGTGTAGAAACACAGTATGACACGTGACAAGTGGCGCAAATGATCTAGGGCTGGTACACAGAGCTTCACCTGGGAAGACATACTTCTAGATTTGACGTCAAGAACAGTGAAAAATAGTGAGAGACAGTCAGATGTCGTCGAGGCAGCAGACGACTACAGAGTGGAGACGATATGAGTAATGTAGAGGTATGTTCATGAATAGGGAGATAATTCACAGTGTAAAGACAAAATTCTAAGAGGGAAAAATATGAATATTGAATCTAAGTGCTCAATCAAATTTAATTTTGGAAAAGTGCCACGTAACGAGCACAGGTGGTGCAATATGGTAATATAGTTGTAAATCGTTGTAAGATAACAGTTGGTGTCGTAAAATATCAGTCGAAATAATAATCATTTATCAACAAAATCATCTCAAGAAGATATCGACAGCGTCAACACATAGCAAAGTAACAAAGAACTGAATACTATTGCAAGACTGAAGAACACTCTGGCAGACGAAGAAGATGACTAATTGGTGTTAGTGGTTGGCATACTGCAGCAGTTTTAAACAAGTTTCCATATTGTCAGATTCCAATAGTAAATGCAATGAGACCCCCAATAATAAATGCAGCCGCTAGAGTCTCGGTGGATATGTTATCAACTGTAATCGTCTCTGCCAACATGTAAATCTGTCCACAACGGTTAGTAAGTAACGTTGCCCTTCAGAGGGGGGCTGTGGCCTGACGACATAGGTGTTTGTATATGTGCAAATCTCTCCGTCGTTATCAGGGAAGCTGCATGTTGGTGTTGTGCACATGCCATGCTATTTTACTACACTGACGTTGCTTACATGTGTGGGCCCACTGTTGGCAATCCGTCTCCACTCCTAGCCAGAGACTGCAGAATAGTTTTACCAACGCCTTAACTCCCGGGTGGCACAGACTATGCACAGTTTAAAACATTTGTCTGCGGAGTGGTGCTAGCTCAAACGGCTAGGTCTTACCCGAGTATCTGAGGCTGGAACTTCAAAGAAGCTTGAACTCTTAAGTTCGACTTATCATCACCCAGCCAATCATGAATCTCTGTGTCACATACTTGGGCTTGGCCAGGGGCGTAAAGTCAACCGTCTATGTAACAGTGCTTATGCTTGATAAACAGTCCGCAAAAAATTATTCGGACTAAAAATGTGCCGGATGTTCGTAGAAAACTGTGAGATAACCTCTAGCTGGTTATATTGTCGTGGAGAACACTAATCGTTATTCTGCCGGAATGTAAATGTTAGAAGCTTATGGTGTGTATACAGGGTGAGTCACCTAACATTACCGCTGGATATATTTCATAAACCATATCAAATACTGACGAATCGATTCCACAGACCGAACGTGAGGAGAGGGGCTAGTGTAATTGGTTAATACAAACCGTAAAAAAATGCACCGAAGCATGTTTTTTAACACAAACCTACGTTTTTTTAAATGGAACCCCGTTAGTTTTGCTAGCATATCTGAACATATAAACAAATACGTAATTAGTGCCGTTTGTTGCATTGTAAAATGTTAATTACATCCGGAGATATTGTAACCTTAAGTTGACGCTTGAGTACCACTCCTCCGCTGTTCGATCGTGTGTATCGGAGAGCACCGAATTACGTAGGGATCCAAAGGGAACGGTGATGGACCTTAGGTACAGAAGAGACTGGAACAGCACATTACGTCCACATGCTAACACCTTTTTATTGGTCTTTTTCACTGACGCATATGTACATCACCATGAGGGGTGAGGTACACGTACACACGTGTGTCCTGACATGTCAGGCCAATAGATGTTCAATGTGGTGGCCATCATTTGCTGCACACAATTGCAATCTCTGGCGTAATGAATGTCGTACACGCCGCAGTACATCTGGTGTAATGTCGCCGCAGGCTGCCACAATACGTTGTTTCATATCCTCTGGGGTTGTAGGCACATCACGGTACACATTCTCCTTTAACGTACCCCACAGAAAGAAGTCCGGAGGTGTGAGATCAGGAGAACGGGTTGGCCAATTTATGCGTCCTCCACGTCCTATGAAACGCCCGTCGAACATCCTGTCAAGGGTCAGCCTAGTGTTAATTGCGGAATGTGCAGGTGCACCATCATGCTGATACCACATACGTCGATGCGTTTCCAGTGGGACATTTTCGAGTAACGTTGGCAGATCATTCTGTAGAAACGCGATGTATGTTGTAGCTGTTTGTGGCCCTGCAATGAAGTGAGGACCAATGAGGTGGTCACCAATGATTCCGCACCATACATTTACAGTCCACGGTCGCTGTCGCCCTACCTGTCTGAGCCAGCGAGGATTGTCCACGGACCAGTAATGCATGTTCCGTAGATTCACTACCCCGTGGTTTGTGAAATCCGCTTCATCGGTAAACAGGTAGAACTGCAACGCATTCTCTGTTAATGCCCATTGACAGAATTGCACTCGATGATTAAAGTCATCATCGTGTAATTGCTGATGTAGCGACACATGAAACGGGTGAAAGCGGTGACGATGCAGTATGCTGCTCGCCGACCGTGGCCCGTGTTTGTTACAATACGCAACTGAACGTCGGAGGTTTCAAGCGTCAACTTTAGGTTACAATATCTCCGGATGTAATTAACATCTTACAATGCAACAAACGGCACTGATTACGTATTTGTTTATATGTTCAGATGTGCTAACAAAACTAACGTGGTTCCATTTTAAAAAAACGTAGGTTTGTGTTAAAAAACACACTTCCGTGCGTTTTTGTATAGTTTGTATTAAACAATTACACTAGCCCCTCTCCTCACGTTCGGTCTGTGGATTCGGTTCGTCAGTATTTGATGTGGTTTACGAAATATATCCAGCGGTAACGTTAGGTGACTCACCCTGTATATTGCAAATTGCGACCTCAAGCTGCGTGTGAAAGTATTTTATAGTGGTGTAGAGAGCTAACAATTCTGTACCAAACACACTGTATTGTTGCTGCATTGGCGTCAGCTTCCAGGAGATAAAGGTGTGCGGCTGCCAAACGTCATTTCGTGTTCCATTGACCATGATCTCGAATGTTTTGTTGCCTGTAGTGACATCTCAGTGTGGGACTGAATATGGAGGCCTTAACGTTGGCTTAGGATAGGCTAAGCACAGTTGGCGGTGGCGTGTTTGGTGCTGTTATAAGTAGTTTAACTTGTCGCGAAATTGAAGTAGATACTTCCGGTGAATTAGTATGGGCAGAGGTCATTCTTGGTAGCCGGAATAAAATAATAACTGGATCCTTTTACCGACCTCAAAATTCAGATGATGCAACTGCTGGAGGGTTCAATGAAAACTTGGGATTGATTTAAAACACGTACTCGACTCATACAGTTATAGTTGGTGGTGACTATAATGAACCCTCGATATGTTGGCGAAAATCCATGTTTAATTCCGGAGGTACGCATAAAAAATCATCCGAAATTGTGCTAAACGCATTCTCTGAAAATTATTTCTAGCAGTTAGTTCATGAGCCCACGCGAATAGTAAACGGTTGTGAAAACACACCTGACCTCTTAGCAACAAATAATCCTGAGTTAATAATGAGCATCAAAGCGGGTACAGGTATTAGTGAACACAGGTTGTCGTAGCGATATTGAATATTGCAACCCCCAAATATTCCAAACATAAACGAATAATATACCTATTCAAAAAAGCAGATAAATATTCACTTGACGCCTTCCTGAGAGACAATCTCCACTTCTACCAAATTAACAATGTGCCAGTAAGTGTAGACCAGATGAAGTTTAAATTCAAAGAAATATTATCGGCAACAATTGAGAGATTTATACCAAATAAATTATAAGACGACGGAGCTGTCCTCCTCACTATACAAAACGGGTCAGAACACTATTGCAGCAACAACTAAAAACATGGCAAATTTAAATGGACGCAAGATCTTCAAGATTAGTGATCTTTTACAGAAGGTGGAAATTTAACGCGGACTTCGATGCGAAATACTTGTCTCGAAACCTGGCAAAAAATCCGAAGATATTCTGGTCGTATGTGGCGTATGCTACAACTATCGACGACGGCGCTGCCAAGGCAGAGTTACTAAACACAGCATTTCGAAATTTCTTCATCAAAGAAGACGAAGTAAATATTCCATAATTCGAATAAAGCTGCCAGCGTGAGTAACGTACATATCCTCGGAGTAGTGAAGCAACTTAAATCACTTAACAAAAGCAAGTCTTCCGGTCCAGACTGTATATCAATTAGGTTCCTTTCAGAATATGCTGATACAATAGCTTCATAGTTGGGAATCATATACAACCGTTTCCTCGACGAAAGATCCGTACCCAACGCCTGGAAAGCTGCACAGGTCACACCATTATTCAAGAAAGGCAGTAGGAGTAATCCACTAAAGTACAGGCACATATCGTTAACGTCGATATGCAGCAGGATTTTTGAAGATACACACATCAAAAAAAGTTTTCCATCACTACGATTCCCAGAACTCCTGAAGATAAGCATTGACTGTGGATATTGTATCAGAGACGCAGTCCCTTTGACTGTTCAGAGATCTCACTAAACCAGCCCAAAAATGTGAACAACCATGCATCAGCAGCGCTTATTTGACGGATGGGTCCGACAGCCGATTAGTTCCAGTTATTCCACCAGGAAGGAGGTACACGGCTCGTGTCGTCTGTAGTTCAACCATGCCTAAACGGTCAATACCGCGGTTCGATCGCGTCCGCATTGTTGCTTTGTGCCAGGAAGGGCTCTCGACAAAGGAAGAGTCCAGGCGTTTCGGAGTGCACCAAACCAAAGTGATGTTGTTCGGACATGGAGGACATACAGAGAGACAGGAACTGTCGATGACATGCCTTGCTCAGGCCGCCCCAAGGGCCACTACTGCAGTGGATGACCGCTACCTACGGAATATGGCTCGGAGGAATCCTGACAGTAACGCCACCATGTTGAATAATGCTTTCCGTGCAGCCACAGGACGTCGTGTTCCGACTCAAGCTGTGCGCAATTGTCTGCACGATGCGCAACTTCACTCCCGACGTCCATGGCGAAGTCCATCTTTGCAACCACGACACCATGCAGCGCGGTACAGATGGGCAGTGGATGACCGCTACCTACGGAATATGGCTCGGAGGAATCCTGACAGTAACGCCACCATGTTGAATAATGCTTTCCGTGCAGCCACAGGACGTCGTGTTCCGACTCAAGCTGTGCGCAATTGTCTGCACGATGCGCAACTTCACTCCCGACGTCCATGGCGAAGTCCATCTTTGCAACCACGACACCATGCAGCGCGGTACAGATGGGCCCAACAACATGCCAAATGGACCGTTCAGGATTGGCATCACGTTCTGTTCATCGATGAGTGTCACATATGCCTTCAACCAGACAATTGTCGGAGACGTGTTTAGAGGCAACCCGGTCAGGCTGAACGCCTTAGACACACTGTCCAGCGAGTGCAGCAAGGTGGAGGTTCCCTGCCGTTTTGGGGTGGCATTATGTGGGGCCGACGTACGCCTGGTGGTCATGGAAGGCGCCGTAACGGCTGTATGATACGTGAATGACATCATCCGACCGATAGTGCAACCATATCGGCAGCATACTGGCGAGGCTTTCGTCTTCGTGGACGACAATTCGCGCCTCATCGTGCACATCTTGTGAATGACTACCTTCAGGATAACGACATCGCTCGACTAAAGTGGCCCACATGTTCTCCAGACATGAACCCTATCGAACATGCCTGGGACAGACTGAAAAGGACTGTTTATGGACGACGTGACCCACCAACCACTCTGAGGGATCTACGCCGAATCGCCGTTGAGGAGTGGGACAATCTGGACCAACATTGCCTTGATGAACTTGTGGATAGTATGCCACGACGAATACAGGCATGCGTCAATGCAATAGGACGTGCTGCTGGGTATCAGAGGTACCGGTGTTAACAGCAGTCTGGACCACCATCTCTGAGGGTCTAGCTGTATTGTGGTACAACATACAATATGTGATTTTCATGAGCAACAAAAAGGGCGGAAATGATGTTTATGTTGATCTCTATTCAAATTTTTTATACGCGTTTCGGAACTCTCGGAACCGAGGTGATGTTAAGACCTTTTTTGAGTTGTGTATATTGTGTTCGAACATTATGAATTACCTCGAAGAAAATGGTCTATTGACACAGTCAACACGGATTTAGAAAACGTCGTTCTCGTGAGACACAACTAGCTCTTTACTCACACGAAGTGTTGGGTGCTTTTGACAAGGGATTTAAAATTGATTCCATATTTCTAGATTTCCAAAAGGCTTTTGACACTGTACCACACAGGCGGCTTGTAGTGAAATTGCTTGATTATAGAATATCGTCTCAGTTATGTGACTTGATTCGTGATTTACTGTCAGAGAGGTCACAGTACGTAGTAATCGAGAAAAACATAAATGATTTCTGGCGTTCCCCAAGGTAGTGTTATAGGCGCTTTGCTGTTCCTCATCTGTATAAACGATTTAGGAGACAATGTGAGCAGCCGCCTTAGGTTGTTTGCAGATGACGCTGTCGTTTATCGACTAGTAAAGTCAATAGAAGACCAAAACAAATTGCAAAAGATTTAGAAGAGTTTTCTGTATGGTGCGAAAATTTGCGATTACCCTAAATAACAAAAAGTGTGAGGTCGTCCAGGTGAGTTCTAAGAGGAATCCGTTAAACTTCGGTTACACGATAAATCAGTCAAATCTAAACGCCGTAAATTCAACTGAATACCTAGGAATTACAATTATGAACAACTTAAATCGGAAGGAACACATAGAAAATGTTGTGGGGAAGGCTAACCAAAGAGTTTTCTGACAGGACACTAAGAAACGTAACGGATCTACTAAAGGGACTTCCTACACTACGCTTGTTAGTCCTCAAAAAATACTGCTGCGCGGTGTGGAATTGTAGCACGTTTTGTATTATCGCTAAATAGGAGAGGGAGTATCACTGAAATGATACAGGATTTGGGGTGAACATCATTAAAACAAAGGAAATTTTCTTTGCAGTGGAATCTTCTCACGAAATTTCAATGACCTACTTTCTCCTCCGAATGTGAAAATACTTTGTTGACGCCGACCTACATAAGGAGAAACGATCACCACAATAAAATAAGGGCAATCAGAACTCGCACGAGAAGTTATAGGAGTTCGTTTTTTCCGCGAGCTGTACGAGGTTGGAATAATAGAGAATTATTGTGAACGTGGTTCGATGAACCCTCCGTCAGGTATTTAAATGTGATTTGCAAAGTATCCACGTAAATGTATACGTAGATTGTTGAAGTGCGACGCCAATGGCTGATTGGCTCGCGTCAACAACAGGCACGAGCGGGGGGTCCAGTGCAGGATGTGCTAGTATTACCACCTCACCTATGTTTCAATTGGCCACCTCAAAAGCATCTAACATTGCTTGGGTCCACCGCACGGGCGCTTTGCCTTTAGTTTTAGGTCCTGCTAGTTCTGGCGTTAGAGGTCCTTGGAACTCGGCTGCACATTGCAAGTGGCAACGATAAAAGAACTGATACAATTCCACTGTTTCTGACAGTGGGCGTGATACCTTGGACGAAATAATTTGTCTCAATATCCGCCTTGGTGAACGTGCACTGTATTCAAAATGATTCCACATTCGTTGAGTCGTGTAAACACTTCTAACAGGAGACTTTCATGATGTTCTGGAGTGGTTCAAATTACGAGAATGTCGTCAAGGTAAGCAAAGCAGCAGTAATATAGTCTTCTAAACACAAAGTATATAAAACGCTGTCATGCCTGTGCAGCGTTTCTAAGTCAGAAAGCCACATAAAAACTTTCGAATAAGCCAAAGGATTTAATGATGGCTGTTTTTGTAATATCTTCCTCGGCAACTGGGATCTGTGTATATGCTTTAGCACTTTCTAATAAGCTGAAAACCTTTTTCCTAGACAGGGAATGATTATAATCTTTTAGCAGCGGAACAAGACACTTGTAAGGAAATGTGCTGTTAAATCCCGGCATGGCCGCCACGCACCGCTCCTTTCGACACCAGATGTAATGATGACAACCATGGCTCACTTGAGGGATGGGTGACACGTTTCTTCAGCATTGTGTCAAACTCTGATCTAACTGTGGCCAAACTGTCCAGTGCAAGTCGCCTAGGTCGACAGGAAATAAGTGGCCCAGCAGTAGTATTAACATAATGTACTGCATTATGGTATACCTTCTGTGGGGTCTTAGGGGACCGTGTGAGTGATGGATACTGCTCGATAGGTTTGCATACCCATCTGTGGTCGACTGGATCACCCTGGCATCGAATGTGGCCGCACTTCGTTGACTGGTCGGTTGGTTGGTTTGAAAGAGGGGGACCAAACTGCTAGGTCATCGGTCCCTCTTTCTTTCTTTCTCTTTCACTGGTGCAATGCCCTGCGATGACGCAGGGTCAGCATTGTTAGGAACGGATTTGGAAAGGTTAGTGGAAAAGGGTGGCCGGATACCCTCCCTGCCGCCACCCTGTACCCCCCCAGGACGGAATGAGTGTACCCCTGCTGTCTGCGTCGAGTGTAAGTAATGGAATAGTGCGAGCATGTTCAGATGTCTGCGAGTCGTGTAACTGAGGCGGAACGTGGGGACCAGCCCGATATTCACCTAGAGGGATGTGGAAAACCGCCTAAAAACTACATCCAGGCTGGCTGGCACACCGACCGACGACAGTAATCCACCGGGCGGATTCGATCTGGGGCCGGTGCACCTACTCGAGTCCAGGAAGCAGCACATTAGCACTCCCGGCTAACCTGGCGGGTGCTAAGTCATCGGTCCCTCGTTCTGATTAAAATAACTCCACAAGGGTGGGAGTAAAATAATCGAGACATACGAAACATAGCTGGAAGAAAGGAGAAGACTACAATAATGACAGAAGGGAAACAAACACAAAAATGGACAAAATCGGACAAGAAAAGCAGAGAGACGCAAGAAACATGTAGAAGAGATCAAAACGAGACCAGGTTAACATGGCTGGCTGACCATGAGAGTAAAAAGGAGAAACCAGCCACTCTCCAACACATTAAAACCTCCGCCCTAAAAGCACTAGGGTGAAGGACACAGAGGGACAAAGGACATGCGCTAAAACTTAGATCAAATGATAAAACCCACCCTCACTGTCGCCCAACACTGAATGTAGGGTGCTGGGAAAGTTAAAAGTCCGCCGCAGAGCGCCCAAACGTGGGCAGTCCAGCAAGAGGTGGACAACTGTCATTTGTGAGCCACAGCGACACTGAGGTGGGTCCTCGCGACGGAGGAGGTAACCATGCGTTAGCCACATTTGGCAAATGCGGAGCCGGCACAGGACAACAGATTCCATGCGAGAAGACCGCATGGAAGGCTTCCACACATTCGTAGTCTCCTTAATGACACGCAGTTTGTTGTGGGTACTGTTATACCACTCCCAAAGCCAAAAAATCCTGCGGCGTAAGACAGAATGCAGGTCAGTTTCGGAGATGCCCGTCTCCAGAAGCGGTTTCCGCGCAGCCTGTTTGGCCAGCGTGTCGGCAAGTTCGTTGCCTGGGATTCCGACTTGTCCTGGGGTCCACACAAATACCGCTGAATGACGAGACCATTCAACGGCATAGATGGACTCCTAAATGGACGTGACCAAAGGATGGCGAGGGTAGTGCTGGTCGATAGCTTTGTAGGCTGCTCAAGGAGTCAGTACACAGGAGAAATGACTCACCAGGGCAAGAGCAGGTGTGCTCAAGAGCACGAGATATGGCCGCCAGCTCTGCAGGGAAAACGCTGCAGCCATCTGACAAGGAATGCCGTTCAATTGCCCTCCATGAACACATGCAAAGCCTACATGGCCATCAGCCATCGAGCCCCGGTACGTGCCGAGAATCGAGAGGAAGTGATAGCGGAGAGATGCCGGGTTAATGGAGTCCTTAGGGCCTTGCAAAAGGTCCAGAAGAATCTGCAGCCTAGGTGTACACCATGGAGGTGTATGTGAATGGACCTCGATGGGAGGTGATAACGGGAAGGACTTCAGTTCAGACAGAAGGGACTGGATGTGAACCGCAATCATAAGCCCTGACCTGGACCACCAATGCGGGAGATGAAACACCGTGGTTGGGAAAAGGAGATGGTAATTCGGATGCATAGGAGAACTATGAGCGTGTGCAACGTAACTGGCGAGTGGTTGTGCACACCTAACCTTCAATGGAGGAACTCCGGTCTCCACCAGGACGCTGGTCCCTGGACTCGTCCTAAAAGCTCCTGTCGCTAGGCAAACGCCACAGTGGTGCACTGGGTCGAGTAAACGCAACGCTGAGGGCGCCGCCGAACCGTAAACTAGACTCCCATAGTGAAGGCGGAATTGAACAAGGGCCCTGTAGAGCTGCAGCAGCGTAGAGAGGTCTGTACCCCAGTTGCTGTTGCTCAGGCAGTGGAGGGCACTGAGGTGCTGCCAGCACTTCCACTTAAGCTACGAAGGTGAGGCAGCCAAGTCAACTGGGCGTCGAAAACCAGTACTAAGAATCGACATGTCTCCACTACAGTTCAGGTTCTGGACGGTCGATGCGACGCCGACAGAAACGCATGACACATGACTTCGTGACTGAAAACTGGAAGCTGTGGGCTAGAGCCCATGACTGTATCTTGTGAATGGCTCCCTGTAGGCGCCGCTCAGCAACACCAGTACTGGAGGAGCAGTACGAAATGCAGAAGTCATCCGCATACAGAGAAGGTGGGACCGACGACCCTACAGCTGCTGCTAGACCATTAATAGCAACTAAAAATAGAGAGACACTCAATACAGAGCCCTACGGAAAGCCAGTCTCCTAAATATTCCACGATACGATGCACCTGAATACGGGGGGGACTATAGTAGGCACAGAAAATATGGAGCGACAGGGAGTTTTGGATAAAAAATGGGAGTGAGTCCCGGAGACTCCACTGATACAATGTGGCAAGGATTTGATGTCGCCAGGTCGTGTCGTATGCTTTACATAAGTCAAAATAGACGGCAACCAGGTGTTGGTGTCTGGAAAAGGCTGTTCGGAAGGCAGACTCGAGGGACACAAGATTAGCAGTGGTAGAGCGACCCTGGCGGAAGCCGCCCTGACATGGAGCCAGTAGGTCACGTGACTCCAGGACCCAACCCAACTGCCGACACACCATACGTTCCAGCAGCTCACAAGGGTAGTTGGTGAAGCAGATGGGCCAGTAGCTATCCACTTCAAGCACGTTTTTACTGGATTTGAGCATCGGAATTCACAAGTTCCGGTAGGTGGCGGCACTATGCGTTGCATTCAAAATGGCATCTGTGACGGAGGTGCGTTCCAAACAGGTCGCGCAAACGTGCCCCATCTCCCGCGGGCCGGCCGGCCACAAACAGGTGTTTTCCTGCAGTGTCGTCACGGTCAGGTGCTCTTTATGGTCATTTGTTAGGCGCGAAGAACATTTTTGAGAACACCAACTGGTGACAAAAGTAATATACACAATACCATTATCTATATCAGACAGATAGTATAATATACAGGGTGCTCCATTGATAGTGACCGGGCCAAATATCTCACGAAATAAGCATCAAACGAAAAAATTACAAAGAACGAAACTCGTCCGGACACTTGGATGATGTCCAGGATACCGAGCAGCATACATAGCACACGCCCGTTGGGCATTTTGATCACAATAGCCATACATCAACACGATATCGACCTTTTCCGCAATTGGTAAACGGTCCTTTTTAACACGGGTAATGTAACACGAAGCAAATACCGTCCGCACGAACTTATACGTTTGTGACTATTACAGTGCCATCTATCAATAAGCGAAAAAAGTGGTCCAACTAAAACGTTCATATTTCTTTACGTACTACACGAATATGTAATAAAAATGGGGGTTCCTATTTTTAAAAAAACGCAGTTGATATCCGTTTGACCTATGACAGCGTCGTCTAGCGGGCCAACCATAGCGCCATCTGGTTTCCCCCTTCAAGCTAGACTTCGTTCTTTGTAGTTTTTTCGTTTGACGCTTATTTCGTGAGATATTTGGCCCGGTCACGATCAATGGTTCACCCTGTATACAGATATCACACATGTAGCAAACATGGGGAATATTTCACGATGTCCCACAATAAATTGCGCGTTTTTCAAGTGAAATTGGCCGAGAAAATAAATGTGTTGCATTACTTATTGAGCACATCTCATATTATTTTGAAGAGCAACTGATTTTAGATCAGTCAGACTTCTAGCAAAATTTTATATTACGAATCTCGTATTTCAAATGTAGGATAGAGTAGCTAAGCGAGTAATTATTCAGTTCTTTGGCACGAATGAAACTGGTAATCATACACTTTCTTTTTCTTCAAATTACGGACTCAAATGTAAGAACCAATCTCAACAGCAGTCCCTTTGCCCTTTTATTCGAGAACATAAAATTCACTATCACTCTTCGAAAACTGTTAGGTGGAAATTAAGTTGCCGAAGAGAAAGTTTGGACTGTATGCATAAAACTGATCACAGAAGTAGCAAACAGAAAGAGAAAGCAGATGCAGCAGAAAAAATTATTAAGACGAAATTGGCTATGAGAGACTAAATGTTCGACGTTGACCTCATATATTTTTGTCTAGAAGTAAAACTGCAAATGCACTGGGAAAAATAAGATCAACTATTCAGCTTAATGTATCTAAATAGGACGGTTACATTCTGTCAGACAATATTTATTAAAATCCGGCTGGACAGTAAAAAGATCCGAAAGAGATAAGCATGTACGAACTGCACGACCTTCCAATTGACAAGACAAACATAGATTATTGTCTCTCAAATGAAATTTGGCTTCAGTATTCAACAACACGGTGAAATCCTAACAGTATGCTTGTGCATCACACGTAGTTTGCTCAGAAAAATTACCATGTGTTTAAGTTAAGAATTTTTATCATTGTTTCTAATTAGAATACTATGTTAGATGAGAACGAGAGCGATTTAAGCTTTCCGTCTGATCACCTAACAAGCATGCTGTAATGCTGGAATTTTGCCGAATATTATTTCATTCTCTTTAAAAATTAAGTGACATTCGAAACTATTTCGTTTCTCTGCTCTTCTCTTTTTACCTCTGAACTGCAGCTGCTCACATCCTTGCAGGATAGTTGGACCAGCTGTTTGGCCAGCGCTGTCCAAGTTAAATGCGTCGGTAAAACTCTTGTCCCACATCATCGATCAGTCTATATGCTTCTAACACGGCGTAAAACGTATCCTTATGATGGTACTTGACTGTACTGGACACAGCTTGGCTTCTGTTCCAAGCGGAATGATCCAGTGACATTCAAGCAAACGTGGAAGAATACATGATGTAATGTTTACATCAGGTTTATTCTTATGATGAACACAGTATAGTAGGCGCCACGTAGAACTTCAAGTCATTCCAGGTAGCATTTGACTGTAAGGCAGTCGTGTGAAGCAGTTCTGAAGCGCGTGGTGTTGAATACGGAAACAAAAGTCGAGTATCGTGCAGTGATTAAATTCTTCGTAAAAGAAGGTTTAACCCCGACCGAAATTCACTTGTGGCTTGTAAATGTGTATGGCGGTTATTCATTTTCCACCGTGAAGAAATGGGCGTGGACGTGAAAGAGTCTAGGATGACCAACGCGAAGGACGTCCAAACAGTGCAAGCACACCGGATAACATCGGCAAAAGGCATGATATGATCTTGGAACATTGGCGTATAAAAGGTGCGTGAAACAGCTAATGCTCTAGGGATATCAAAGGAACGTGTTGGCCACATCTTGCAGGAATTGAACATGAGAAAGCTTTATGCAAGACTGGGTGCTGCTTCTCACTTTTGACCCCAAGCGCATTCACAAGACACTTTCCGAAAAGTGCTTGCTGCGTTATAAGAAGAACAGAAGTGAGTTTTGGCGTCGGTATGTGACAGTGCACGAAACATGGATTCACCTCTACACACGCGAATCCATACAGCAGCCAATGCAGTGAAAAGAAGCCAGTTCTTCAGCCCCAGGCAGGGACGTACCATCAGATGAACTGATCAAGGCGTCAGTGTTTTGGAATGCGAAAGGATTTCTGTTGATTGACTATCTTGTAAACGGTAAAACCATAACTAAACAATACTACTCTCAGCTTCTAACGAAACTGGAAGCAAGCAATCGTGAAAAGAGACTCAGCTAAAGAAGAAAAAGTCACTTTCCATCAGGACAAGGCACCTGTCCAGTAAAGTGCCTTGAGCAATGGGAAAATTAATTTAAAAAACCTACCTGTTACCAACTGTTCATCTAAAATTGTTTGTGACTATTACAGCACCATCTGTCAAAAAGCGAAAAAGTGGTCCAACTAAAACATTCATATTTCTTTACGTACTACACGAATATGTAATAAAAAATGGGGGTTCCTATTTAGAAGAACGCAATTGATGTCAGTTTGACCTATGGCAGCGCCATCTAGTGGGCCAACAATAGCACCATCTGGTTTCCCCCTTCAAGCTAGATGAGTTTCGTTCTTTGTAGTCGTTTCGTTTGATGCTTATTTCGTGAGATATTTGGCCCGGTCACTATCAATGGACCACCCTGTATAGTTCTTTGATACTTGACACATCATGGGGATTTTATTTGAAATGTATCTTACTATACACTGTTTGGATCATACTGCATACTTTGGCAAACCCTACGGGGAGTACTTTAGCCCAGAGAAAGTGAAATATCTAGTAAAAGGAAATTTATTTTCATTTCTGTTATCACTGAGTATTTGAACATATTTTTTAATTCTTATATCCATCATGAATTACGAATTTGAAAGTGGTTTGACGAGTTGAAATAGTTGAGAATACATTCTGTGCGCTGTATAGTCAAGGCAAAATCTAGGGTGAAAATGCTCTCAGAAACATTTTTCGGTAGTTTTGCGGTGCAATCGAACAGATAAGGGATCTGTGGTACTTTCATAGATACACCATGTGGCATATGGTGCCTTGCCCCAGCCAGTGACTCCATATTTACTTTCTGGAAGCACTCCCCTTCTACTATCCTATCTAGTTAGTAAGAGCAGTTAAGATCCTTCTCCTATCCTAGAGTATACAATGTGCAACATGTAAGACACAAGACTATATCTTGACCAGGCACTTAACTTACACTGTGGAAGAACGAAACGACACCAATTTCAATTTTCTTTACTAACCAGCATTTTCAAAATGATATTCAATTTTTTCTTATTAAGATTCATCATGTAGTGATTTGCTACTGTGTACCAGTAAAATATATGAGGATTTGCACTATGAAGTGCTGGAACATCCACCCTATTCCCCTGGTTTGGCTACCTCGAACTTCCATCTATTCTCAAAACAGAAGAAATTCCTAACTGGTCAGCGCTTTTCGTCCACTCGAGAAACCATTGTGGCTTTAGATGAGTACTTTGCACCACTTCTGGAAGGACACAACAGAGAGGCAACTATGGCATTGTAACGCCACTGGATGAAACGTATTGATACTAGAGGACACTGTGTTGAAAAATAAAAGTTCTTTGAAAGCATAAATTGTCGTTTTCACTATAAGCTCGAGAACTTTACAGACTGTTCTCGTACACCTGTTGTCGACTAATTAGATTACAAGTTATACTTAGAATCTCTGACCTTTGGCATCTGATCAATAACGTCGTGGACACCAGCGATCTTGGCTACGTCCGTGACGTCGGCGTCACTGCCGGCGACGCCGAAGCGGATGGCGTCGGCCACTGTGGCACCCAGCAGCGTCGTCTTCTGCTGCACGAAGGCGATGCGCGCTCGAAGCCACGCCCCCGTCACGTGTCGGATGTCCACGCCACTCACGCGGACCTGCCAATGCCACGGTGTCCACACTATTTCATTTACACTTGTGGCCATTACAGTGCGAACACCATGAAGGCGGCATCCAATGGCAATTGAATCTCAATGTAGACAAGTGTAATGTGCTGCGAATACATAGAAAGAAAGGTCCCTTATCATTTAGCTACAATACAGCAGGTCGGCAACTGGAAGCAGTTAACACTTTCGCTGTGGATGACGCTTATAAGCGTCACAACAAGCCATGAGCTAGTGCGGCTGACGCATATAAGCGTCCACGCTCACTATCGGATTACTCAGTCTAGTTGCAGTGTCTAAGCTAGCATCATAGCGTGTAAACTTTTGTTTTGTGTGGTCAGTTATTGAACGTATATTATTCGTAATGGCGGCTAATGAATATCTGAATGACGCCTGTGTGACCCCTATAGGTGTCAGACAGCAAACAGACTTCAAAACATGACCACAATACAGTCGAAGCTAACAAGGGAACCTCCCCATCGCACCCCCCTCAGATTTAGTTATAAGTTGGCACAGTGGATAGGCCTTGAAAAACTCAACACAGATCAATCGAGAAAACAGGAAGAAGTTTTGTGGAACTATGAAAAAAATAAGCAAAATATATGCGCAAGATATACAACATCAAGGAAAGTGGGAGCATAGGAGCGCCGTGGTCCCGTGGTTAGCGTGAGCAGCTGCGGAACGAGGGGTCCTTGGTTCAAGTCTTCCCTCGAGTGAAAAGTTTACTTTTTTTATTTTGAAGAAATGTATGATCTGTCCGTTCGTTCATTGACGTCTCTGTTCACTGTAATAAGTTTAGTGTCTGTGTTTTGCGACCGCACCGCAAACTTCGGAAAATATTCATTGACCTTGTTATTGAAGTCGCAAGCTATATTTGCTGGATTCATATTGCCCACGGAATACATCTCACGTATTTAATGCACTCTCGTCCAAAGTAGCGAACAGTCAACGGCCAACCAGGAAGCCTCGTTAGCAGGAATACTCTCTCTTCCGTGCGCTGTAGGCGACTGACGTAGTGTGTTTCGATGTTTGTTTAGGTGTAACGTCCCCATACTACGGTGCAGTTACCTCGCATCGGACGGACGGACGGACAGATAATAATTGTCTGAAAATAAAAAATTAAAATTTTCACTCGAGGGAAGACTCCAACCAAGGACCTCTCGTTCCGCAGCTGCTCACACTAACCACGGGACCACGGCGTTCTCGAGCTCACATCGTCCTTGATGTTGACTATCTTGCGCATGGACTACTCAGTTTGTATATTTTGCTTATTATTTTCATAGTTCTACACAACTTGTTCCTGTTTTCTCGATTGATCTGTGTTCAGTTTTTCAAGGCCTATCCACTGTGCCAACTTATAACTAAACCTGAGGGAGGTGCGATGCGGAGGTTCCCTTGTAAGGTGTCATCATTAAGTCGGTGTAGAACATGACCCTACAGATCTTACAAGGTCTTCACGTCATCCTGTAGCTCAGGTGTGCTTACGAGCGTCGGTTACGAGCGGTACCTGCCATTTCGGGGTGTTACCGGCCCCCACTCGCACGTTGCCGGGCCGCACTGGAGAGTAGTGCGCCTGCACCGATGCCGCAGCCAAAGTGTTAATTCCATAAATTATCTGGGAGTACGCATTAGGAGTGGTTTAAAATGGAATGATCAAATAAAGTTGATCGTCGGTAAAGCAGATGCCAGACTGAGATTCATTGGAAGAATCCTAAGGAAATGCAATCCGAAAACAAAGGAAGTAGGTCACAGTACGCTTGTTTGCCCACTGCTTGAATACTGCTCAGCAGTGTGGGATCCGTACCAGATAGGGTTGATAGAAGAGATAGAGGAGACCCAACGGAGAGCAGCGCGCTTCGTTACAGGGTCATTTAGTAATCGCGAAAGCGTTATGGAGATGATAGATAAACTCCAGTGGAATGCTCTGCACGAGAGACGCTCAGTAGCTCGGTACGGGCTTTTGTTGAAGTTTCTAGAACATACCTTCACCGAGAAGTCAAGCAGTATATTGCTCCCTCCTACCTATATTTCGCGAAGAGACCATGAGGATAAAATCAGAGAGATTAGAGCCCACACAGAGGCATACCGACAATCCTTCTTTCCACGAACAATACGAGACTGGAATGGAAGGGAGAACCGATAGAGGTACTCAAGGTACCCTCCGCCACACCCGTCAGGTGGCTTGCGGAGTATGGATGTAGATGTAGATGTAGATGTAGATCCAACAATCGTCTAGTTATCATGAAGTGTACTACTAGTACGTGCTTCAGTATCCAAATGATTAGAATTCCATTGGAATTACACAAAGAGGTCTACGTTTTGTAAACAAGAAAACATCACACAGCAGGCTTCTCGTTCAGAAATTGCATTCGAATGTTTTTGGTTTGTGAAGAGATAGTGTTAATCCTCGTGTTGCAAGGAGCAATACCTGCAGCATATGTCGCAATTTGACAGTAACATGATCGTGACATATCGAGACAACGGGTTATTGTCACGCGTTATTGTTGCTCGCATTGGTCGCGATCGCAGTTGAGTTATGCGAATTTGGAATCGACATGTTCAGCAGGGCCATATTTGGCATCGATGGTTTCAACAGGGCTATACTCAACACCATTCAGTATCTCAGCGGCCACGCGCAACTAGCTGGAGACAGGAGACATTGTTAACTCAGTCGTGCTGGACTAAACAGCCGCGACACGTGACCTTGGGTCAGGAACTGCGTCTGTTTGAAGCAAGACAAGTATTCACACAGGTAGCTGCGACGACGTGTGAAGTGACATGAACTGTCAACTATGACCCTATCTTCGAGTTCTCCATGATGTGTTTTTGAGTCATCAGTCTTATGACCGGTGTGATGCGGACTGCCACGAATCTCTCTCCTGCACTAACCTCATTATCTAAGAGTAGCATTTGCACCCCACGTCCTCTGTTATTTGTCGGATGCATTCAAATTTCTGTCTTCCCCTACATTTCCCTCTACTACCATGGAAGTTACTCCCTGATGTGGTAACACGTGTCCTATCATCCTGCCCTTCTGCTTCTCAGGGTTTTCCATATGTTCATTTCTTTGCTGATTCTGTGGAGAACCTCCTCATTCCATAGTTTATCAGTCAACCTAATTTTCAACATTCTTCTGTAACAACGCATCTAAAACGCTTTGATTCTCTTCTGTTCCGGTTTGTCCATTATCCGTAATTCATTAGCATACAATGCTTTGCCCCAAAGGTACACACGAAGAAATTTCTTCCTCATTCTGTACTTATCTGACCGTTCATTCCATTCAACAGATTCTGTAAACCTTCTTCACTTTCACTAAGGATAGCAATGTCATCAGTAGAGCTTATCAGTGATATCCTTTCGCTCTGAGTGTTAACCCCTGACTTGAACCTTTCTTTTAATTCCGTCACTGCTTCTACGATGTAGATATGCAACAGTAGGGGTGAAAGACTGCATCCCTGTCTTACACTCGTCATAATCCGAGCACTTGGTTCTTGATCTCCCAGTGTTATTGTACCCTCTTGATTCTTGTACATATTGTATATTACTCGTCTTTCCTTATACTTACTCCCATTTTTCTCAGAATTTCGAATGTCTTGCCCCACTTTACATTGTCGAAAGCTTTTTCTAGTTCGACAAATCCTACGAGCGCGTCTTGAGTTTTCTTCAGTCTTGCTTCCAATATCAAGCGCAGAGTCAGACCTGCCTCTCTGATGCCTTTACCTTTCCTAAAGACAAATTGTTTTTTCTTTTCCATTCTTCTGTATATTATACTTTTGAACAACTTGGAAGGATGATCTGTGAAGCTGATTGTGCGATGGTTCCTGTATTTGTCTGCTCCTGCTGTCTTCAGAATTGAATCGATGACATTTTTTCGATTTCTGATGGTACATCCCCAGTCTCATAGACTGTACACACCAACTTCAATAGTCCTTCGCTTACCACTTACCACAAACTTTTAGGAAATGCGATGTAATGTTATCAATCCCTCCTGCCTTATTTAATGTCAAGTCTTCCAAAGCTCTTTTAAATTCCGGCTTTAATACTAGATCCCCTATGTCTTCCTTATCGACGCCAGTGCCTACTTCTATAACATCATCAGACAATGTCATCCCCCGCCCCCTCGCCCCCTCATAGAGGCCTTCAGTGTACTCTTTCCATTTGGCCGCTCTCTCTTCTGCGTATAACACTGGGATTCCCATTGCACTTTTAATGTTACCAGCTTGCTTTTAACGTCACCGAAGAGTGTTTTGATTTTTCTGTATGCTGAGTCAGTCCTTCCGACGATCATTTCTTTTTCCATTTCTTCACATCCTTCCTACAGCCATTTCGCCTTCGCTGCCTGCACTTCCTAGTTCTTTCATTCCAGGATTTACATTGCTGTATTCCTGTCTTCCCCTAAACATTTTTGTACTTTCTTCTGTCGTCGATCAGTTGATCAGTTTCTTCGCAGTTACCTTCCCTGTACCTAAGTTTGTCTGCGCAACATCTGTTACTGCTCTTTTTAGAGATGTTCACTCTTTTTCAACTGAACGGCCTACTGTGGTATTCCTTATCGCAGTGTCCATATCATTAGTGAACTCCAAATGCGTCTCATCATTCCCAAGTATTTCAGTGTCCCACTACCTTCCCATCTGAGGCTTTCAGATGATTCTCTTAAATCTCAGTCTACTCTTCATCATTACTAAATAGTGATCTGAATCTATGTCTGCACCTGGCAATGCCTTACAATCCAATATATTATTTCAGAGTCGCTGTCTGGCCATGATGTGATCTAACTAGATCTTCCCGTGTCTCTGGATGTTTTCCAAGTACACGTCCTCCTCTTGGGATTCTTGAATAAAATATTCGATATTACCATCTGAAATTTACTACAGAACTCAATTAGTCTTTCACCTCTCTCATTCCTTCTGCCAATCTCATATTCCCCAGTAACACCTCCTTCTGTTCCTTCCCCTGCAACTGGATTCCAATTCCCCATGATTGCTAGACTTTCATCTCTTTACATACTGAATTACCTGTTCAACATCCTCAGATACTTTTTCTGTCTCTTCATATTCTGCTTGTGACGCTGGCGTTTATAGCTAAACTATCGTTGTCAACATAGTTTTCGGTAGAATCTGATGAGAACAACCATATCTCTGAACTGTTTTAACAGTTGATTCCGTTAGTTTATCTCGAGCATAGCGCATCCCTGCCATTCGCGCTCCGCTGCTGAAACTGAAGGAGAACTGAGAAGGTGTACTTGTGCTGCTGGTGATGATCGAAATTATCGTCTAGCCTGCGTTAGCAGCATTCTAAGGGTTTAATGGACGGAGTAAGTTGTGCGACAGTCAGTGGCAGCTGGTGCTGATTTTAGTCGATGGGGTCCAGATAAAAAAATCAATAAACTTTATGACGGAATTGTTCCGAATTGTTGTTACATAACCTTCGTTTTTGTCATTTATGTCAACGAAAAAGAATCTCTCAACAGATTTCTTCCTCTTAATATGCTGCAGTATAATGTCAAACTGAATTTTGCGCATAATATCTGTTGTTTCATTTGCCTGCACGGAATGAAAAGTGCCAGCACTAATATCTTTAATAAGTTCTTCAATGTAAACTTGATACCTGAAGCCTCTAAGTTCATTTTGTATGATGTGTTTTGCACATTTACAGACGGAAGTACTAGAACTATATAAGTAGTCATCCAACACACTGCCAAAGTTTCCTAGAAGAGAGGAATATTAGAAATTGCCTCGGTTAGCTCACCCCCTTTTTCAGTGGGAGCCCTTAGTGCGAACTCACAAGTTCCGCAAAACGTTAACACACTCTGTTTAATATTTGTATATTCTTCATAACTAATTCATCATGTTTATGTATTGACATTTTATACGTTGTATCAGTTTGAGCAGCAATGTTAACGGTGCCAAGCATTTTGTATTTACAAACATTTTCTAAGTGTTGTCCACTATCCTCATGTTTCTTAATTCGACCACTTCAACGCTTTAGATATTTACAGCTGACTGTTGTCCACTTTTTGCAGAAATGCGTGCTGCAGAAAGCTCTGTTGTTCTTTCGACCAAGTTGAGATATTAAGAAACCGGTTGTTTGATGTGCACCTGGCCGCTTGATTTCTAGGTATTGATAAATTAAAAGGAATTTTTAGAAAACAATCTACTTAATATGGAACGTTACTGGGAGGTTCCCCCTCCGTTTTCTGTTTGCGACATTTCCCCTTGACGAATGGAATGGAGAGACGGAGGAGGATGGGGGAGAGGGGCGGAGGGGGTAAGGAATACGGTAAGACACGTGGCAGGGACTATACGTAGGCGCGTCATTTGGTGGGGGTGAAAAATTGGACTGTGGATCCAAGCCGACTGGCCCCAAACATGGTATAGACTTGGGATAGGTGGAAAGGGCAGAAGAGTGGTAACGTGACAGAGATAAGAGGGTTCACTGGGGTGTGGGGAAATGAGGGTTTTCGTGAACTGGTCTGTCCACTGGACCTGCCGGAGGGGCCCTAGGCTGTGCTATGGTGAGGGGTCGGGTGGACAGAGGAAACAGCTTCGTGAGGTCACTGCGATTGCCGTTTTCGGAGCGATGGGTGCTGACAAGGGAACCTCACCATCGCACCCCCCTCAGATTTAGTTATAAGTTGGCACAGTGGATAGGCCTTGAAAAACTGAACAGAGATCGATCGAGAAAACAGGAAGAAGTTGTGTGGAACTATGAAAAAATAAGTAAAATATACAAACTGAGTAGTCCATGAGCAAAATAAGCAATTTCAAGGAGAGTGTGAGGTCAGGAGCGCCGTGGTCTTGTGGTTAGCGTGACAAGCTGCGGAACGGGAAGTCCTTGGTTCAAGTCTTCTCTCGCGTGAAAACTTTGACCTTTTTATTTTCAGTTTATGTGACAAACTCTTATGTTTTCATTACTTTTTTGGGAGTGATTATCACATCCACAAGAAAACCTAAATCGGGCAAGGTAGAAGAATCTTTTTACCCATTCGCAAAGTGTACAAGTTAGGTGGGTCGACAACATATTCCTGTCATGTGATGCACATGCTGTCACCAGTGTCGTATAGAATATGTCAGATGTGTTTTCCTGTGGAGGAATCGGTTGACCTATGACCTTGCGATCAAATGTTTTCAGTTCCCATTGGAGAGGCACGTCCTTTCGTCAACTAATCGCACGGTTTTGCGGTGCGGTCGTAAAACACAGACACTAAACTTATTACAGTGAACAGAGACGTCAATGAACGAACGGACATATCATAACTTTGCGAAAATAAAGAAAGTAAAATTTTCAGTCGAGGGAAGATTTGAACTAAAGACCCGTCGTTCCGCAGCTGCTCACGATAACCACGGGACCACCGCGCTCCTGACTTCACATTGTCCTTAATATTGACTATCTTGCACATAGACTACTCAGTTTGTATATACTGTTTATTTTTTCATAGTTCCACACAACTTCTTCCTGTTTTCTCGATTGATCTGTGTTCAGTTTTTCAAGGCCTATCCACTGTGCCAACTTATAACTAAATCTGAGGGGGGTGCGATGGGGAGGTTCCCTTGTCAGAGTGTACAGACCACTTGACGCTGGCCCACGACATCACTGGGGTCCGGGGGAAGAGGGGTGTGCGTGAGTTGGTCTGCCCACTGGGTCCACCCAAGGTGGCCCTAAGCTATGTAATGGTGACAGGTGAGGTGCACAAAGGAAAACAGCTTGGTCGCATCACTTCAACTGCAGTTGGAGCCAGCGGAGAGTAGCAGCCACCTGATGCTCGCCCTCGGCATTGGCTAAAGGGGTGGGAAAAGGAAAACAGGGTGCCACTTTAGAAGGACATGCTGAGGAGAGGGGTCAGGGAGGCGTGGCAGCAAGAACTGGCTCAGAGTTAACTTCGTGTGTCTCTGCACCGGAGCAGTGGAAACTGGAACTGATTACCTCTTCTATCTGTCACTCATTTTACATTAAAATCAAATGACTATAGAGCTGTTTGATATAATACTGAAAAAATACATAGAATAAAATTACATCACAAAATTCCTTGGGGGCTAGGCCCCTCGGGACCTTAAGAACGAGCAGTCCCTGGTGACAATAGAACTCAACTGTTCCCTGTGGTGGGTCGTAGAAGCCGTTCATGAGGCGCAAACAGGTTGTCTTGCCCGAGCCAGAGGGGCCCACAATGGCCACCAGCTGCCCGGCGGGAATGGTAAAAGTCACGCCCCGCAGCACCTGCAGAACAAGGACCACGATAAAGGAAAACGAAATGAGCAAATTAAAAAATTTTCATATGTGTAGGTAAGAGGTACGTAAAAAGATGGGAGAAATCCAGGAAAACAAAACACGAAAACATAATGCCTAGGGGGAGGAGAGGAGAAATGATAAAAAATAAAGGCCCTTACTGTATAGCAAGTGAGACACAGTAGCCTTCATTTCAAGTAATAAGGGAAGGAAAAGAGAACCTTTTTTATTATCTGCACTCTTGCATATGAACGGTTTATTTCAATAGTGGTACAAGTCCATTTTTGTTCATATTGAGATACAGAGTTCTAAAGTTAAATGAGCCCTGAAAAATCTGCAGTTGAGATACCATAAATATTCAAGCATATGGCTTCTTGCTAGAGAGAACCTTTCTTCTGTTTACTTGGCTCATTAATTTCAGAAGCATTATAGACAGGAAAGTGGAGGTAATGGACTTGTACCACTATTGAAATAAGCCCTTCATACATTTAGCAATATTTTGTTTCGTTTCAATTTTTAGCCTGTTGTGTCAGTTATGTACTGTATGGACTGAATTAACAATAATGGCAAAATTTATCATGCAATACCATTTTATTCTATATGCGAATGACTGTGTGTGTGTGTGTGTGTGTGTGTGCGTGCGTGAGTTTGCGTCATCAGTGAATAGGGCAGAATCTGTTTTGTCAGTCATTCTTACTATCAGCAATTGGAACTTGTTGGCCATTTGAAGAACACCTAGAATAGATATTATAGATGAGAGTTTGACTAAGAGACGATCTACCCCTCTACCTAAAGAGAAAAATCTTCAATTCCTGCATAATTCCTTGCCTACACACCAGTGCACGGATCTGAAAATAAAATCGTAGTGACATAGAGCGCACTGGTAAGAATCCTGATAAACAGCAGAGTTAGAAATAAAAGAAATAAGGCTGTAAAACAAGAAAAAAAAGCGTTGACCTATGCTAGAGCACTGGAATGCCTATGGACTGGATATGTAATGAGAGAATATATTGCAAATGAGGCAAACATATCTGGAAGGGATAGAGCGAATGGAAGACATAGAAAATGGGAAAATGAGCTGGCAACGTAAGCAGAAATTTGTTAGCCAAAGTCGGCGTGAAAAAGACACCAGTGGAAGCACCTGGGAGAGTGCTTCAGCCAACTGAGGAGCTCCAATGACTAACGATCACAATTAGCTAGCAATGAAACACAGCGACGGAAGTTAGCTAGGGTAACACGGTCATGGCATCTCCGCAAGAAAAAGCTGAATCTGTCCTACGGTATGCCTAATTTACACCGGTTTCTTAGCTCAGCCTATGTTTATATAAAAAAAGAAAAAAGATTGGGAAACGAAATATCGGGATAAATTCATTTTCTTTCATAAATTTTTGCTACAAGTACTTGGGGCAGTTACATAATAGTGAAGAGATCAGTTGCCATACTTTGGGACTTGATACGTCAAAATCAGCGTTCTATGAACGTACACCACGAAACTTTGTCTCAAAATTACCTTACATATTAGGTTTGCAAAGAATACGTTAGGAAAGAAATAGTACTACAAAATAATCTTAAGAAGTACGATTTTGCAGAAAAAAATTGATACGAATGTTAGTTATGTGAGGGTAGGCCCTACTACAGCTGCGGTAACGCTGCTTTTACAAGGGGCGATCAAAATGTTTTCGCCAAAGGCTGTACAGTACAGAATCGGAATGCCAGAGAAAATGGTCATGAGCACTGAGGCAATCATCCCACCGACGCACAATGCGGAAGTTCCCTGTTTGGTAAAACACCGTGTTTTGGTGCGTGAAGAAGTCCGTAATTGCCTGCTGCACATCCTCGTCTGACAGGAATCGTCGACCCTTCAAGACCACTTTTAAGTGACCAAAGGCGTGATAATCGTATAGGGACAGATAGAAACTATAGGGTGATTGCTCGTGTGTCTCCCACTTCTGTTGGAGTAACTGAACCGTGATATTTTCAAAGAATATTCTTAAGAATTTAGTTTATTTACTAGCGATTCATCAAGAATATTAACACATTTAGTCACACTATGTAAGCATGGAAGTAGTTGCCAGGGAGTAACTGATGAAATCATAACCAAATTCCTTTTAACAAATGGGAATTTTATTCACTTTAACAGTGCCTAAAGCGTTTTTTAAAAGAAACAGATTTAAAATTATAATCAGAAAGCACCCTCTAAATATCAAAGTTACAATTTATTCAGAGGCAGAAAGAAACAAGTTTTGACTGTATGAGCTTTTGGGCAGAGAACCTTGCCGCTCCCTTTTGACACGGGCGTAGTTACGAGTGCTCACAACAGCCTCTGAAAGACTACACTGGTGCAAATCTGCAACACACCAGATAACTTTAAACTAAGAGTTTTAACAATTTACACAAGCACACAAACTATGCAACCCCTGTAGGAGGGATGGAAATGGTACCAAAAACACTATCAATTAAAATATTAACATTGCCACCGAAGGTGCAACTTGATTTTAACTTCTAAGCAAAGTCTTACAGTGAAAGGGTGGCAAGTTTATATACTAAAATGATCATTTAAATAAAAGCCCATGAAATGCCATCTTATATAAAATTCTACAACGTTGGCCAGACAATAGTTAAGATGCTCTACAGTACACAGATACCGTCTCTCAAGATCATAGGCAATAATATCAATGATTCAAAAGATCAAAACATATTTCAGGTATTAGGCCGTTACACTCCAAGCAATAAATCCGTTAACACACAAAATCCGACAAACATGACAGAGGCAGCTACTAATGTACGGTAGATTGATAGGGAGATTACCGAACAATTCGAACCGCAGGTTGCTCTAACCCGCCCCTACTCCACAAGGAAAAAACGGACCACCCCAATTTATAAACAACCACCTTCCCGCGGGTGGGCAAACGGAGAAGAATGGTGGAACGACCCCAAAGCATAACGGCTGGTGACCTCAACAAGAAAACAAGTAGAATTTAACAAGAGTAAATCAAACATCATATCACCAATCACTTAACTTCTAATAAACTGCGATTTCTCGAGAAGACTGGTGCAGCACCCCCCCCCCCCCCCCCCTCCCCCCAATCGCACTCCCGAACCGTCCGCTGCCAGCCGCTTCAACGGACGCAGGAAGGCGCGCCTATCTCCCGTCTCATAGCGTCGCAGCTCGCGCCGGCCGGACCGATGTCATGGGTTGACTCCTGTTGCTCTCGTGTCGACCGCAAAGTCACTACCCCTCGCTATACGCCGCGGGCCACTGGACTGACGTGGCGACCTCACATGCGCTGACGCTCAAGACGAATAAGTCATCTTGTGTCTCAGTGCGCGACCGACCAACCGATCGATCCAACTTCCAATGACCATTGCCTGAGCAAACTCAAGCAGACTGGCGGCCTAACGCACAGACTCAGATGCAGGAACTAAGCCCTGACTGGGCGACCACTCGCTGAGTTCTCTTACTGGCGGAGTGGAAAGACTCTCATTCTGCCGGCCCGGATTTATAGGTTTATCCGAACGACAGACATACTAGCACTCCGAACGACAGACAGACACTAACTGCCAAACAAATGCGGACGAGAGACAGACAAGCAAGCTGAGGACGAGAGACTGACCCAGACTCCCTGACCAGTTAGTTTTTTTTTTTATTTATTGTGATTTCATGCCCCTGCCCCATATGGGCAGGGGAGGGCTGTCAGCAGCACAATCCGCCGCTCTTCAGCCGAGTGACATGACAACTAAAACAAGAATAAAATAATACATACATAAGGAGGTAAAAAAGGTGAACATAAAACAGAGTAAGGGGAGAAAATGGAGGTAAAAATACACTGACATGTAGACGTTCATTGGGGACAGTTAAAATAAGTCACCAGAAAGTTAAAAAACACAGTTGGCGATTCTTAAAACACAGAGAAGACACTGGATGCGCATGCACAGGTTAAAAGTTGGCCACAGTATTAAAAACACTCCGAAACAACACACTTAAAACCCACTTGGAGCACACACGACGAAGAATAAAACTACCAGGCGGGACCTGCCGAGGGAAAGGTCAGAGAGGATGGAAAAGGAGGGGAGAGCATGGGGCAGCTGGGGAAGCGGCGGGATGAAGAGAGGAGGGGCAACCGTGGGTTCACGAAGAGGCAGGAGACACATGGGGCGGGAGAGGAAAAGGGAAGACAGGGCAGGAGGGAGCGCAGTGACACTGAAAGAAGGCACAAGAGATGGACAGGGAGTAGGAGGGGAAATCCGCTCAGAAGGAGGGAGGGGGAGGAGAGGGAGCCCTGAGGAGGAGGCAGGAAGAGGGGGTTAGAGTTGGTAGGAAGGGTAGATGTCAGGGCGAAGCTCATCATCCGGAAGTGGCAGACGGTGGAAGTTGTGTTGGGAAAGGAGATGGAGGGTGTGGAGATGGAGAGAGGGAGGGACACAACGGTAAAGGCGTGGCAACTGGTTGGGAGTGGAGAGGAAGGGAGATACCAGGGGGTGAGGGGGATCAAGGCGGCGGACAATATATAGTGTGCGGATGTGTTCAAGGAAAAGGAGAAGGTGGGGGAAGGGGATGAGGTCGTAGAGGATGCGCGTGGGGGACGGAAGGCGGATGCGGAAGGCGAGGCAGAGTGCATGGCGTTCGAGGATTTGGAGGGCTTTATAGAACCGGGGAGGGGCGGAAATCCAAGCGATGCTGGCATAACAAAGGATGGGGCGGATCATGGATTTGTAGGTGTGAAGGACGGTGGAAGGATGCAGACCCCACGTCCGGCCGGACAGGAGTTTCAGGAGGCGGAGGCGGTTGACTAGCGAGCTCATAGCGCCCTTTAAATGCAAGTGAACAGGCAACCTTTCCCCTTTCCCACCAGAGGGAGACACCAAAGCTGCGATTGCCACAGCGGCGCCACCGCCAGAAACGGAGGGCGACTGCTTCACACTACGTGCTGCGGCACGCTCTTCAAAAGAGCAATTTTTACCACGGCTCAGTAACTTTTACGTTACGACATTAACGCTATGGGGAAGTGCCTTATAATGAAGTAGAAGCACCCCTTGGCGCACCATTTCTCAAAGATGGTTTTCGACAGACATGCACCCCAAAACACATGCTTCGTTTTCTGATGGATGTCAACCGGTGCTTCAGCACCCAAAAAAAAATTAGCAGCACACTGATCCTGTTTGGACGCATTTGGTAACAACTTCGCCATAGTTCACGTTTCCGCATTCGCTGCATTCACGTCAGAAAGATGCAAATGCCACACTAACCCCTTGCTCACATGTCAGCGCTAATATACCTGCATCGAGGTTGCACTACGTGGCATATAAGCTGCAGTAGCGCCCTTAAACGGGATTTTTTTGATCGCCCTTATATTAACAGAAAATAGTACCCCCACATTTTAACTGGAAAGCTAGAAAAGTCATTAACGATCAACTATCACAATGACAAACAGTAAAACTCAAACCATCTGATATTTTTTTTGGGACCGTATAAAAATTTTTGATTATTTTCTGAAAATTGGTGGTTGATGCAATGCACATGGAAGAATAATGGGAAGTTCTGTTAGTGTCCAGCGAATGCGGGTAAAACAGAAGGTCATTTAGCTATGTGTTGTACTGTAAACTGGGCGAAGGGCAGTTTATCCAAAAGCACTAAAACTTAAAATATGTTCCCCTAGTCTGTACAAAAACAAACGTTCTCATGACGTACAATAATAAATTATTTTTCGCCAGTACCATGTACTGAAAAAATAACCTTGAATATGACACTCGAAACGTAACAGTCCATCGAAACCGATTTAAAAAACACGTATTTTTCGACCATAAACAGTAATTTCTGACGTAGGGATGTAGGTAGACATGTACTTGTGGAATGGATACAAAGAAACCAGTTACTATACTATAATTGTATTGAAGAGTGTGGGTCCTGTAATTAGTAGGAACTTTCCCCGAACCATGAACTTTTTTAATTAATAAAAATAGTAAGAGGATTGTTAACATCACATATCTGAGCATTTATACATGGTTAAATTATTATATACTTGAAACATTCAATTTTGTGTTTACTCTGAAAGAGCTATTGTAGTTGTTGAAATGCGTCATTGATTTTAAAATGAGAGCTTTAATTGTAATTTTGTTAAAAGCCCTTTTTTAACAATACCGAGGATGAGGATTGTTTGGAATCTTATATACAGGGGCAACCATGTTAGCAGAGGTGGGCATGGCATGAGATTAGTTTATACACATAGCATGTATGTCTTTTTTTTTTAGTTAAAAAAAGTTATCTGAAACAAAAATTGTAAGTATTGCTTGTTTTGACTCAACCGTCAAGTACAGTCGACAACATGTACCACAGGACGATTTGCACTGGCGGATAAAGAAACTGAAGATGAGTACACCCTGTTATAATTTATAACAATATAAATTAATAGTAGCTTTTTTCATGATAGAAACGATTCAAGTGGTGTATGGAGCAGTGATGTGTCATAATTCTGTATGTAATCTTACATTTAGGTTTCAGAAAACCCATATCATGTTTGAATGTTATGTAAAGAACATCGAGATGGTAAAAGGCTGGTTTACAATATGAAGGATGTAATGACAAACGACAAAGGCAAGGTGGACTGAGAGGAGAAAAAGTGCTATAAGTACCGAATTTTATTTCATTTTTTTTACTTGATTTAAATTTTTTTGCTGCCTTTGTTGAAATGGAAGACAATAGGGAAGTTGAAATTAACAATCAGAATTATACAAATGTTAGTGGGGAGGAAATGAATGATAATAAGGCACTTTGCAGACCAATCAATGATGATCTTAACAGTTAACACAATAATATAAGGGTATGTTCACCCTTTCATGAGTTCGAATCAAGTGTGTCTATTTTGGACAGATTAGTTCAAATAATGGAGGAACAGAAAAATTCGATGGAGGAGCAGAAAAAGTCGCTTGACTCTGTTGAAAAGAAATTAGATGGACATGGGAACCAAATTCGTGAAACAAAAGAAACATAGCTTAGAAAAATGCTGTGTACAAGTAGACAAATCTACCAAAAACATGTCAGTTATAGAGGGGGAAATTATTACCTTAAAACAAGAACAGCAAAACTTTGAAGGAATGTTAGATTTTGTAGAAGGAAAAGACGATAGTTTAGAAGAATTTGCAACCTCAGAATTTCGACAATTAAAAAAGTTTAGCAAAGACATGGTGAAAAAATTTACCGAAACTGATAAAAGCATACAAAACTTTGTCAAAATTGCGAATGACAATTTTATTGAACTAAAAGAAGACATAGGTACCTGTTTAGGGAGCATTTCAGTTAAAGAATTCAGGAAATTGGGGACACTGTTACTATGAAATCTTTCAGCAACAACAATCAATTTTGGAATAATATCAATATCAAAATCTTTTCAGGGGAAGGGAATATATATTCTGTCGACTTGGTATTTCAAATTAAAGACAATTTTGAAAGTAATATGAGTGATAATTTAAAAATTAAATTCTTTTTCTGAAGTTGAATGTGCCTTTATGAATACATTTTGGTCAGAAACTAGACAAGCCAGAATCAAGTCCAAGTTCTTAGATGGTCCAAATTTCAGGCAAGGTAGTGTTTGAATGAAAACATTTTGTGAACAGCAGTTGAAACATTAGTGCACTTAGATAAGCCATTAGATGAGATGATACAATTTTTTTTTTAGATTAGATTAGATTAGATTTACTTTCATTCCAATTGATCCGTAGTGAGGAGGTCCTCCAGGATGTGGAACATGTCAGAAAAACAACAACACATGACAAATATTTACAACTAAAACAAATAAGCTAATGTACCATTCCACAGGTCCCAAGTGGAATGATCGTCATTTTTTAATGAACACTAAGAGTCATTTTACAAATACTATTGCACTGAATTTAAAATAAAAAAGTTTTTTATTTATTTATAAGGTAAGAACCATGTAATACAACTACTGTAATACTTATTTACAATGAACACATTACTGCACTGAAATGGTGCAGAAGTTAGATTATACTTACACACACACAAGCACACACAAGCACACACACACACACACACACACACACACACACACACACACACACAAATTTTCAGTGAACACATTACTGCACTGAAATTGTGCAGAAGTTATGTTGTACTTATATACAAATCAGTTGGTTTTCCTAAGAAATTCATCAATGGAGTAGAAGGAGTTGGCCACCAATAAATCCTTTAGGCTTCTCTTAAACTGAATTTCATTGGTTGTTAAGCTTTTTATGGCTGCTGGCAAGTTATTGAAAATGTGTGTTCCTGAATAATGCACACCTTTTTGTACAAGACTAAGTGACTTTAAATCCTTGTGAAGATTATTCTTATTTCTAGTATTGATTCCATGAATTGAGCTGTTGGTTTGAAAAAGTGATATATTTTTAATGACAAATTTCATTAAGGAATAAATATATTGGGAAGCTGTAGTTAGTATCCCTAGTTCCCTAAACAGGCTTCTGCAGGATGTTCTTGAGTTCACACCACATATAATTCTTACTGCACGTTTTTGTGCCCGGAAAACTTTAGCTTGGCTTGATGAATTACCCCAGAAAATAATCCCATATGACATTATGGAATGAAAGTAAGCATAGTATGCCAGCTTTTTCATTTTTATATCCCCTATGTCTGACAAAATTCGCATTGCAAACAGAGATTTGTTAAGACGCTTCAGCAGTTCTGTGGTGTGCTCCTCCCAGTTGAATTTATTATCAAGCTGTAATCCCAAGAATTTAACACCGTCCACTTCTTCTATCTTCTTGTCATCATATGTTAGACATATACTCTTGGGACACCCCTTACAAGTTCTGAACTGCATGTAGTGTGTTTTTTCAAAGTTTAGTGACAAAGAATTGGCTAGGAACCAGTGATTAATGTCCACAAATATTTTATTGGCTGATCTTTCTAAGACTTCACTTGATTTGCTATTTATTGCAATGTTTGTATCATCAGCAAACAAAACAAACTTGGCATCTGGTAATGTTACTGATGAAAGGTCATTGATATACACAAGAAAAAGTAAGGGCCCCAAAATGGAACCTTGTGGGACCCCACATGTAATTAGTTCCCAGTTGGATGATGCCTGATAGCTTGATACATGTCTCTTTCCTAATAACACCCTTTGTTTCCTGCCAGAGATATAAGATTTGAACCATTTTGCAGCATTTCCTGTTACACTATAATATTCTAGTTTACTTAAAAGGATATTGTGATTTACACAGTCAAATGCCTTTGACAGATCACAAAATATACCAGTTGCCTGCAATTTTTTGTCTAATGAATTAAGTACATTTTCACTGTAAGTGTAGATAGCCTTCTCAATATCAGAACCTTTTAGAAATCCAAACTGTGACTTTGACAGTATGTTCTTTGAGATAAGATGGTTATAAAGACGACTGTACATTACTTTTTCGAAAATTTTTGAGAATGCTGGCAACAGTGAAATTGGACGGAAATTTGATGCTATTTCTTTATCTCCCTTCTTAAACAGTGGCTTAACTTCAGCATATTTCAGCCATTCGGGAAATATTCCACTGATAAACGACTGGTTACACAGATAGCTTAATATGTTACTTAGCTCAGAATCACATTCTTTAATTAACTTTGTTGATATTTCATCATACCCACTAGATGTTTTTGATTTTAAAGATTTTATGATGGACGTTATTTCTGTTGGGGTAGTGAGGGTCAAATTCATATTATGGAAGTTACTTGAAATGTCTGGTCTAAGGTAATCCATAGCAGCATCTACCGAACCTGACAACCCCATCTTTTCAGTAACAGTTATAAAATGTTTGTTAAAAAGTTCTGCAACACTATACACATCTGTCACCAATGCATCATTTACTCTTAATGCTATTTGTTCCTCTTCATGTCTGGTTCTACCGGTCTCCTCCTTCACTATATCCCATATTGTCTTTATTTTGTTATCTGATATGACTATCTTTTCCTTGTAATATATTTGCTTTGACATCCGTATTACAGTCTTTAATATTTTGCAGTATTTCTTATAATGTGCTATAGCATCAACATTGGAAATGTTTCGGATTGACAGATACAGTTTTCTTTTTGTTTTACAAGATACCCCTATTCCTCGAGTAATCCATGGCTTCTTTGTAGACATTGCTCTAACCTTGGTAAGTTTTGGGGGAAAGCAGTGTTCAAATAAGGTAAGCACTTTATTAGCAAAAATGTTATATTTTTCATTCATGCCATGAGCACTGTAAACATCAGTCCAGTGAATGTCTCTGAGGAGTGTCCTAAAATAATCAATTTTTGGCTTACTGATTACCCTCTTGAGCTCAGATTTAACAGATTTTATATCCTGTTCAGTATTAACATTTAACAGAAGGAACTGCATGTCATGGTCTGAGAGGCCATTGACTATTGGTTTTGTAATATAATTTTGTTCATTTGACTTTTCTATAAAGATATTATCAATGGCTGTTTGTGAGCAAGTGGTTATCCTAGTGGGGAACTTTACTGTGGGAATTAAGTTGAATGATAGTGTTACTAACTCAAATAAGTTCTTATTCGGAGAGTCTTTAAGGAAATCTACATTGAAATCACCAGCAACCACTATTTCTTTGTTTTTGGTTATTAAATGGGCCAGTACAGCTTCAAGGTGGTTTACAAACAGATTAAAGTTACCTGCAGGTGCTCGATATACACTTAATATTATGAAAGATTTTTTGTGAAAATCTAATTCTGTTGCACATGCTTCCATATGCTGTTCTAGGCAAAATTTATGAATGTCTATGTTCTTAAATTTATGACAGTTCCTGATGAATGTGGCAACTCCTCCTTTCTCCATTTCTGATCTACAAAAGTGAGATGCTAACCTAAACCCTGTAGCACTTAAAAGTTCTATACCAGTGGTCACATGATGTTCAGAGAGGCAGATTATGTCAGCTGGGTTTGAAGACTCTAATTCATCTATGCAGATAGTTAATTCATTAATTTTATTTCTCAGTCCTCGAATATTTTGATGCAATAAAGATAGCTGACATTTCACATTGACTGACTTAAAATTGGGTGGAGTTAAAATATCTGCTGACAGTTGAAAATTCTTAACCAATGGCTGTTTATGTTGATGTAATAAGCTGGAATTATGTTTTTTGATTTCTTTCTCAAACTGAAGGTTTGTCTCAGTTCTAACCTCTCTTAAAATTTGTTTTCTTTCTGTCCTCCCTACCCTAAAAAAGGGTCTTTTCTGAATCCTATAACCACTGGTATTTTACCACTCATGACAGTGCCTCCCCCCTTTAACTTTCTTGCTATTTCCCCAGCCAATTTACCCTTCCCCTTCCTGTTGAGGTGAAGGCCATGCCTAGTATAATCCCACCTACTGATAGAATCAACATGAACCACACCAATGTGTGACCCCGCACCCGACATGAGCAGCCGTTCCAGCTCCAAATTAACTCTCTTGACAGAAGAGTTCAAATGGGGTCGGTCATGGCGCCCAAGAACAGATACAAACTCAACACTGGTATGCCTCGATGCTGATGCAATCTTCGCCAGGTCACACTCTATGCTGTACCCAGGATCTCTGTCAATACTGTTACCTGCCCCACCCACTATAACCACGGTGTCTTCCTTAGTGAAATCTTTGCAAAGTGATCCTAAATCCTCTGTCACCTGCTCCAGACCAGCACTAGGTTTAAAAAAATTGGTGACCTGGTATTCTGATCCTAGTTCATCCTGCAAGAGTTGGCCAACACCTCTTCCATGGGAACTACCTAACAACAACACTTTCTTTCTCTTTACTGATTTCCCTACATTCTTACTTTTCAATTTGCTGCTGAAAGTTTGTTGTGCCCTGTCTACACCTGTAACTGCTTGAGGCTCACCAGCTTCTAACTGAAGCAACAGGTCAAATCTATTTTCCACATTCACCATAAAGCTGTCAGACAAAGTTCTAGGCCTGTTCCTCCTGTTGCCTGTTGCCACTTCCCACCTCTCTTTACCCTTCTCCCTCCTTAACCTGTCAAGATCTCCCCTGGCCTTGTCTAACTCAGCCTGAAGGGCAGCAATTTTCCCCTCCTGTTCCAGTATCTTCCTATCTCTACTACAAATCCTACAAAACCACTGATGAGTCTCATTTACTTCCCCTATTCCCACGCCACTACAGTCACCCACATGGAAAAAACTACAGCACCCATCACACCAAAGCCCCGACCTAACAATTCTACGGCAAGTCAAGCACTTTTCACTCATGATAAACGTAATAATTTATTAAGAATAAGTCAGTTAAATTACAGATAAACACGAAAATATGGTTACACAAATTTGGCCTATACGCAACTGTGTGTAAACAAAAACAAAAGTGCAAAGTTTCTGAAACAACAAGTTAAACTTTACGCTACTTTCCGGAAATGCTAGTTAAATAATGAAGAGGTACGCTAAGTTAAATTGCTGGAGAGAGCAAGGAACAACTAAACGAAATTCTATAGATTTGCTGCAGCAGAACGTAAACAGAAAATACGACTGTACGGTCTTTTCGCGTTTTCTGCTATATTACGTAAAGAGAAATGAAACCTTTAATGGTACACTTAAACGGCACACTAATACACTTATTTACCACGTAATCAGTACTAATCTATGTGTTTTATAATCTAAAATAACTTATCTTTACGAGAACACCAAACCTCGCGCTAGTCGCTTGGCTGAAGAGACATTTGCCACAAACAGGACAATGGAGTCTGGTCTATGGGTCTGACAACACTGTTGAGGAACTTTTAAGATTTGTAGACAAATTAGACTTAGTCTGGGAAAGAAATGAAAGGTATAATGATAGGCAAGATGACAGTAGAAATAGAAATAACAAAGTTTTCCATGATCATTTTGAACATAGGGATAGGAGTGGAGACTTTATAAACGAAAATTATGGGGGAGAGTACCAAGGGAACAGTAGATTCAGTAATGATGACAGAAGAAATGGGGAAAGAAATGACAGACAGAGACCAGAGAACAGAAATTTTGAACCAAGGAGTAGGCAGTGGCGACAAGGTCAAGGCAATAATGGTAACAATTTGGAATGGTCCAGAAAACTAAGGCCTGCCTCCTTCAGAGCCTGGTGGAGTGAGGCAAATAGAAATGGTATTTATAATCAGGCACATTGTGGTGATTTCAGAAGGGGAAGGGATTAGAACAAACAAGACATATCAGAACTATCTATCCAGAAGACAACCTGAAGTGAACAAAATGAATTTTGATACGGAATTTTGGGAGATTTTTTTATCTGAGAACAAAGATACACAAAAAACGAAAAGAAAATCTTAATTTAACATAGAGGCAAACATTTTGACAAATTTCTTTGACAGTAGTAATGTAATAGTTGTTACCGATAGTGATGAAAACAAATCTGATGAGTATGGTTTAGTGAAAATGTTGAGTGATGGTGAAATGAGTGATAAAACTGGTACTGGTGTTGTATGCATGGAAGCTGATGTACTTAGAAATGAAAGTGAAGATGACTGTGTTATTCCAGATAAAATTTCAGTAAGCAATAAACAGGAAAAAGACAATGTGGTAGAACAGAATCATCATAATGTTGAAGTTGTTGGTGTATTTAAAGAAGTGTGTGAAGATGGAAATGAATTTAGTGTAGAGAATGATATTAAGTGAGATGATAATGTTTCTGATGATGATGATGATGATGATGATAATGTATTGCTCAGAGAATTGGATGGAATGGTATATGCAGAAGTTAAGGTTGATGATTGTATACTCAATGATTCTGGAAATTCTGATGCAAACTTGAGCGATGATTTTGTAACAAATCGAAAAGTACATTATAGTTTAATCTTACCATTAGATGTTAGTGATATTGTGTGTGAATGTAGTGACTATAGTAACAGATGTAACCATAGTGACCAAATCATGAATGAAATTTGTCAAAATGTGTATTTAGGGAAGGAAAGTTATTTTGGCCGTTTGGAACAGGCATTTAAAAGTAATTCAATCAATGAATGTGTACAAGTAGTGGAGGAAGGTTGCGTGTGTGCTGAAATTAGTAGCTTTCAGACAGATTTGAGGGATATTTGCAGAAGTAATTACGCAGTTAGTGAAAGTACTACAAGACCAAATGAACAACCAGCAAATAGTAAACTTGTGCTGAAGAATTTATACTCTATGCCACATAGACAAATCCATGTTGTACACCTTGTCATGCCACGCAATGAATATTTTGACCCAGTAGTAAAGAAAATACCAATTGAAAGAAAATTACAACTCATAGGAAGTGCAATTAATGTCCACTGCTTACTGTAAATTCAAACACTGAGAAGTGAAAAATCGGGTAACTTAACACATTTGAAGCTAATACAGTAAAATATTTTTTTTAGTTTACATTTACATTTTTTTGGGTGAACATTTGCATATTTGCCTATATTTTTGTCTATTCATAGAGTGGGTGTTGAAAAGTGGATCTCATTGAAATGAGATCCATCCTTCATGAAATCCTCCCCACCCCACCAAGAGTGTCTTACCGCTGTCCACCTAACCTTCGTAGCCTCTTGGTTCATCCCTATGAAATCCCCAAACCACCTTCCCTACCCTCTGGCTCCTACTCTTGTAACCGCCCCCGGTGTAAAACCTGTCCCATGCACCCTCCCACCACCACCTACTCCAGTCCTGTAACCCGGAAGGTGTATACGATCAAAGGCAGAGCCACGTGTGAAAGCACCCACGTGATTTACCAAATGACCTGCCTACACTGTGAAGCCTTCTATGTGGGAATGACCAGCAACAAACTGTCCATTCGCATGAATGGACACAGGCAGACAGTGTTTGTTGGTAATGAGGATCACCCTGTGGCTAAACATGCCTTGGTGCACCACCAGCACATCTTGGCACAGTGTTACACCATCCGGGTTATCTGGATACTTCCCACTGACACCAACCTATCAGAACTCCAGAGATTGGAACTTGCCCTTCAATATATCCTCAATCCCCATTACGCACCTGGCCTCAACCTCCGCTAATTTCAAGATGCCGCCCCTCGTAAATCACTTGTCACACAACAACATCTTTGCCTCTGTACTTCCGCCTCGACTGACATCTCTGTCGAAACTCTTTGCCTTTACATATGTCTGCTTATGTCTGTATATGTGCCGATGGATATGTGTGTGTGTACGAGTGTATACCTGTCCCTTTTTCCCCCTAAGGTAAGTCTTTCCGCTCCCGGGATTGGAATGACTCCTTACCCTCTCCCTTAAAACCCACATCCTTTCGTCTTTCCCTCTCCTTCCCTCTCTCCTGATGAAGCAACCGTGGGTTGTGAAAGCTTGATATTTGCGTGTGTGTTTTTTATTGTGTCTATCTACCAGTGCTTTCCTGTTTGGTAAGTCACAGCATCTTTCTTAATATATTTTTCCCATGTGAAATGTTTCTTTCTAATATATATATATATATATATATATATATATATATATATATATATATATATATATATATATATTTGTGTGTGTGTGTGTGTGTGTGTGTGTGTGTGTGTGTGACATTCAATAGAGACGTATGCATGTGGACAGAGGGAAGGATAGCTTGGTACTCTGGTGAGAAGTAAGAAATGAAATTGAAGATTCAGAGTGTTGGAGCTGAAGGAGAAAAGATGACATACCCCAAAGACTGGAAACCCCCCTACCCAGGACCCCCACTGTTCCAGTGCTTCACTGTGGCAGCAGAGGGAGAAGTGTGATTGGCATTACCTGTAGAGTGGACTTGCCACAGCTTCACCTTCCCCATCACCGAAAATTAACCCCAACACTCCCTATTGACTGATGGATGAAGGGTAAACAATTAGCATTCTGCAAGACAGAGTAGTCGACATATTTAACACTGTGTTGCGCAATTCAAGTAACAAATGCTAGATACAACCAGCTGACTTACAAGCAGTTCCTTTAATATCTGGTTTAGATCAAACATAATTAATTACATATACATGAAAATATGGAAACCTGTGACATAAATGATGCATAAACATGGAAAAACTAAAGTGAGGTACAGAATTACTGTGTTCCTCTGATATCTGTTGCAGCTCAAACATAATTAGTACATAAACATGAAAATATAGAAATAAGGTACACAAACATCACATCAAATAAATCACTACAAGTTTCAGAGCCATAAATAAACAGAGTGGAATTCCTCTTCAGGCAGAGCATCCAAGTGCAAAAAAATGTTTTTTAGTTAGAAATTTTGTATGTCACGTCCATTCTTATCTTAATACTGCAGTAATGACTTAAATAGCTTTGGGCTTACATCACCCACATTTACCCAGGGTATCCCAATGTCCCTGTAATTCTGTTCACTTACTAAGGCCATAATATGTTCTGAGTTTAGAGCTTACATAGACAACTTTACAAGAACAAAAATAAGAAAACTTATCCTACATCAAATACCCAAATAATAATATCCACTCGTTCTCTCGGCCGAGCGGTCGTTTACACATGATCAACATTTCGTCGTGGCTTGTTTTCCTAGTCGACACAGGCGCTGATGTGTCCATCATACCTACATCGATGACTCTTCCCGTTTTTTCACCGACGAAGTCGCTTCTACGCACTGTCAACAAAAAAACATCACAAACTCTCGGCTCTGCTGAAGTTATGGTGCACCTATCCCCTTCTCAATGTTACCCGTAGACATTTTACATCACCGACATTGACGAACCAATTCTCGGTATGGATTTCTCGTCCCATTACAAACTCTCTCCGAACACAGTCCAAGGTTCAGTGTTTCACCACCCTTCTGACACTCAGATACTGTGCTCAGGCACTTATACTCATCGTTCCATTTCCGTCACGACATATGATATGGTTCGCGAGTGTTCCACCCTAGCAGACAATCTACTGTCAGAGTACAACGAAGCGGCGCTACTCCATCGGCAAAACGACGAGTTGAAACAACACATTGCTTACACTTTCGACGAGCTCACTGCGGCTCGTACCTCGCTGCTGCAACTGCAACCCACAGTTCCTACACCTGATCGACCTTCATTAGCAGACACCAGCATGGCCACTCATTGTGTGTGACGATTCACGTTCAGTGATTCTGCACCCACCACATTCCAGCTACGTGCAGTGCCATGTGTTTCAAACAGTAATTCTAATGACGGTCGCACACACGATGCGAACACGCCCACTGCACAGGCAGCCGCCCCACGTGTTGGTAAACATTCCATCTCTCTCACGTGCCAACCACGTGATTCGGCGGCCATCGCAATTCCCTGCGCGACACCAACGCCTCTCTTGCCCACACTGGTTACTGAAGGCAAAGCTAACAACAGACAGTCGCTGTGTGCCCCGATCCACTCCGTGCTGCGAGTGCAGCCGACCTCTCCAAACAAGCGCACGCTGCGTTCACGTAATAGGCATATGACTTTCGTGCTGCCTTTTCCCACTCTCGCTAACGGCTACGCCTCATCGCGCCCCACTTGTCCCAAAACTTCACGTCAGGACATTACTCAGCCTTGTGTGCAGTTCTCAGTCTCTTCCATCACTGATGGAACGACACGCAAGATAATTACCACTGCTGGCCCTCCTATTAAGTACAAGGTTAGACGCCTCAACACCATTGAGTTGCGCATGGCCTGGCAGCAAATTAACGAACTTCTGGAGGCGGGCATTCTACAGCCATTGAACAGCAATTGGTCTTCACTGATTCACCTCGTCACGAAACACGACGCTTCTTTTCGAATGTGTGATGACTACAGATGCTTAAACAATCTCCCTCATGGACAATTATGCAGTCCCGAACATAAATGATTTCACCCATATTTTATCGGGAGCCACAATCTTCAGTGTGATTAACTGTCAACATGCCTAGCACCAGATTCCCGTAGCGCCAGAAGACATTCCAAAGACTGCTATCATCACGACGCTTGGTTTGTTCCAATACAACTTCATACTATTCAGCTTAAAGAATGCAGCATAAACGTGGCAACGTTTCATTGACTCAATCTTATGACAGTTCGAGTTCTGCTTTGTATACCTGGATGACATCCTCATTTTCAGCAAGTCGACTTAGGACCATGAAGATCATTTATCCCAGGACCTCCAGACCTTGAACGCCAACAGTGTAGAGGTCAACAAAGATAAATTCAAATTGCGCCAATATTCTGTGACATTTTTGGGTTACACTGTCTCCACAGACGGAATACAGCCTCCAAAATCCTGCGTGCACGCTATCACGTCATTGCCACCCCAGGCTATGTACAAAGAACTCAGACATTTCCTGGGTGCTATCAATTACTACCACCAACATCTACTTTCTGCTGCCGCCGTGCAGACTCCGTTGATGGACTCGCTATCTGGCAGACAGACGTCGGGCCTTAAGCCAGCCCGTTGGACTGAACCTATGCTAGGGGCCTTCAGGGCTCTAAAGACAGCGTTAGCTCACGCCATCGTACTCGCTCACCCTGATCCGTCTGCTGAGTTGTTCATCACTACGGACGCCAGCGACACCGCGGTTGGGGCAGTGTTACAGCGACACTAAGGCGACATGGCTTTACCCTTTCATTTCTTCTCTAAAAAACTGTCTACAGCACACAAGAAATATTGCGCTTCTGATAGAGAACTTCTGGCGGTCTATGAAGCCATCAAACACTTTCGGCCTGACATTGAGGGCCATTCTTTCTTCATCCTTACTGACCACAAACCACAGGCGGACGCCTTCTGCAACCCACCTGAGGACCCACCCTCTCGGCGTTTTCGCCACTTCGACCTGGTCTCTCAATTTATTACGGACGTTCGCTACATCAAAGGCACGCAAAGCACCCCCGCTGGTTTCTTTTCGCGGATCAATACTGTCTAATGCATCGTCGATTTATCTGACCTCACCACTCTCCAGGCGTCTGATGAGGAATCTCAAGCTCTCTTCACGGATCGTCAGACATCGCTTGTGTTTACCAAAGCCAAGCTCCCCAGCGTTTTAGACAAAATGTGGTGTGACTCTTCTACCGGCACTCTGTGGCTGTAGCTCCCTTCCACATTGCGCCAAAAAGCCTTCGACGCCTTTCATAAACTAGCCCACCCTGGTGTCCATGCCACCACATGCCTCGTCAACGAGCGCTTTGTTTGAAAAAATGTTAAGCAGGACTGTCAAACCTGGGAACACAGCTGCATTTCCTACCAACACAACAAAATCGGAGGCCACACCTCTACCCCCCTTGGCAAGTTTGACATTCTGCAAGGACGTTTTCATCATGTACATATAGATCTTATTGGCCCTCTGCCACCGACAGAGGACCACAGATACATCCTCTCCACAATCGACCGCATGTCTCGTTGGGTGGTAGCTGCTCCTTTCCCCAACATCATAGAAGAAACCGTGGCCAACGGATTCGTCTCATCATGGATAACTAGGCTCGGTTGCCCGTCCACCATCACCACCGGCCAGGATCGAAAGTTCGAGTCTGCACTTTTCAAAATTCTATGTAACCTCTGCGATTATGAAGAACATCAATTACGGTCTGTTAGTTTCTAAGGCGGTAGTCCCTTCTGACGTTAATCGCTGGTGAGAGAAGAAAAGTGGCGTCACAAAGTTAATGCGTTTTTAACTTCTGTGGCATGGTGTTTTTCCCTTCACCTCATATATTCGTAGAACTCGTCTGATACTTCCAGTCACTGAGGACAGAGTGTACAGTATTCGCCACGTTCTTTTCGAGACAGGTACAGCTCTTTTACATGAATCTTTTATATAGCAAAAGTCGCACCGTAGCACCCATCTCTAAGCACAGAGGCATCGTGGTATCCTTCCAGTCCTTAGAGGTTAAACACTGTAACCAATGTTATTGGGCAACTTTTGGCGATGGCGTCAGACGATCGTTGTCGGTGCCACTGTGAAATGCAGCCTTAGGTGTAGTTCACAGTATTAAATCCTCATGGGGTGGTTTTACACAGAACCATGGATAAACTTTTTCATGTGGATCTAAACGAGCATTAGACGTTGATAAAGTATAAATAAGTGGACAAATGAGTATGGTTACGAAAGTAAAATCAAGAAAATATTCTCAAGAATACATTAATTTTGGGTTTAGGAGACCCAAAGTAAATGAAGAAGAAAGTCGCGTGTGTCCTTTGCACAAAACTTTTAGCAGCAGATAGCATGAAATGTAACAAACTTAAACAACATTTGGAAACGCTTCTCAACAAACCCCGAGAACTCTTCGAATTGAAATTAAAATCATTTGAAAAGAAAAAATCATATTTTAAAAATCTTAATGTGTGAATGAAAAAGTTTTATTACTACTACTACTACTAGTTGTAATAGTAGTAGATTTATTCATCTGTAGATCGCTTTATACAAGGATATAGGACGTTTACAAGTTTAGACCAATTTAAAATAAGCTAATTAGTTTATACATACATTTACAGACTTCTAGTTAGAGACAAATCATTAGATTTACAGCTGATATACAATAACTTTTTTATAAATAACTTATTAACTAATGTAATGCCAAACTGTTCACTCATATCTCACTATCAGCCACTGCACACACTAGACACACATTATTTCATAACACTTCACTCACTACACACACAAACACACACACTGATGATCTCTGGGCCATTTTCTGTACTGCAACTTCCCATTTGATATCCTGAAAAACTGAGTCAGCATCCCTCTATAATGAGTGAGATGTTGAGCTCAGAGAGAGGAAGTGGCATTAGTATTGTGCAATGCATAGCTTGGGGCTAAGTTTTTCTAGGGAAAAGAAGTCAAAAAAGCATAGTGTGAAGATGTTTTATAATCATTATTATTATTTATTTGTAATAACATTTTTGTAATAGCATTTTTTTGCCAAACCCATACTCTGTTTCATCTAAGTAATCCTTCAATGTATAAAATGTATTGCATAACAGGTACTTTTTAGCTGCCTTTTCAAATATGAGCATTTTTTTCAATTTCTTTTATCTCTTTTGGTAATTTATTGTACAGTTTCATTCCTTGGTAGAAAATGCTGTTTTAAGTTTTATGTTTATTTTTTCTTGGCAAATGTAAGTTGAGGCTAGCTCTCGTTTCATGGTCATGGACCGAACTCTTTGTAAAATAATTATCAATGTTATTTTTTATGCGTACAACTGACTGGTAAATATATTAACACAGAGCAGTTAAAATCTCCAGTATTTTTAACAGATCTTTACAGTGAGCTCATCTACCATTTTTGTTTATGATTCTTATGGCTCTTTTCTGGAGATTGAAAATTGTGTTCATATTTTATGCATTTGTTCCCCAAAAAGAATGCCATAGCTAAGAATTGAGTCTACATGTGAATAGTATGCAACTAAAAGACACTGCATGTTACACACTGATGATAGGATTCGAAGGGCATAACATGCTGATGACATTCTGTTTGCAAGTACCTTTGTGTGTTCACACCATTTCAACTAAGAGTCAATACTCATTCCTAGAAATTTTGCATTTGTTACATTGTCTATAGAGATGCCATCTACATTTAATTTAACATTGTCATTTTCCCTCTTCGAACTGAAATTCATGGCATTAGTTTTCTTTGTGTTCAATGACACTTTCTTGCTTACTGACCAATTGTAAACTTCCTTGAGAGCTTCATTTGCTTTCTCTGCAAGGAGTTCGCTTGTTTCCTCAGTGACTATAATATCAGTGAAGAGAACTTTTTACCATGAGTAACACTGCTGGAAAAGTCATTGATGTATATCAGGAATAATATTGGTCCTAATAGGCTACCTTGCGGAACCCTTATATTAATGTATTTTGGTTCTGATAAGTGTTTTACTAAATGTTTAGATCTATTTAAGTATGTGTTATCTCTACTCTTTGTACCCTATCTGCTAAGTATGATCGAAACCAGTCATTGGCTACCCCTCTTATTCCTAATGCTTCTAATTTATTCAATATAATCTTGAGGTCAACTGTATCAAAGGCCTTAGAATGATCCAAAAACAGGCCTGTGACACACTCATCTTTGTCAAGAGCATCGAGTACAAACTTTGTGAATTCTACTATGGCTGACTCCGTACTTTTGCCACTTTGGAAACCAAACTGTGATTTGCTTGAAAGATGGTATTTATTCAGGTAATTCATTAATGTGTCTTTCATAATTGCTTCTATTATTTTTGAGAATGGTGACAGCAGGGAAATGGGCTGGTAATTTTCTATGTCTTCACATTACCTTTCTTAAGCAAAGGTACAACTCTTGCCTGTTTTAAATGCTCTGGAAATGTCCCTGATATGAAGGATTCATTTATTATATTTGCTAAGGGGCCTCGTATAATCTCTATGTATTGTTTCAATACACAAATTGGTACTTCATCTAAGCATACTGACTTTTATGTTTTAGTTTTTGAACAGTTTTAATGACTTCATTCTCTGTGGTTGAAAGTAACATCATTGTATTTAGTGCAACATTATTTACACGTGTTATATTTGTTGTGGGGAGTTTTTGCTGTAACTTCTCTGCAATACTTGAAAAATGCTCATTTGCATAGTTTGCTAAATGTTGTGGATCATTTATTACCTTATCTCCTTCCCTTAGCAGTAGATCATTCTGTGTTTCTTTACCTCTCCCCGTTTCCTTTTTTATAACATCCCAGATTGCTTTGCTTTCATTCTCTGCACTATATATTATTTTGTCATAAAATGACTTTTTTGCAGCAATCAGCACATTCCTATAGATATTTTTGTATCTATGATAGAAGTTTAAGAATTCTGGATCATTGCGACTCATTTTCATGGAACTGAGGTATTTAATTGTTTGAGAGGACTTATTATCCACCTGTTTATGCGAGATGTTGATACAGATATGTATACTTTTGGAAATGCCTTTTCAACGTTCAATTTAAATAATGTGGAGAATTTTGAGAATTTCATATTCACATTGGTTTCCTTATACACTTCATCCCAGCTTTGTTTTGCTAGTTCCTTTGAAAAATCTTTGATTTCTGGCAGATGTCTTTTGTAGGCTTGTAGTTTAGGCAAAGATTCGATGCCTGATTTTACTGTTGTTATTTGACAGAGATGGTTCTGATAGCCTGAGATCTTTTACAGCTACATCACATTTTTCCTGTCCATATTTGTGGTCACATGATCAATTACTTATGCAGTCATTGTAGTAACCCTTGTTGCACTATTGACCAATATGGATATGCCAAATCATTGAAGGATGTTTATGAGGGAGCTGCTGGATTCATTTATGATATTAGTGTTGATGTTAATGTCCCCACACAGAATTATTTTGACCTTTGTACTTGAGACTTTACCTAGAATTTCTGTTAATTTATTGAAAAACTGTTCACACTATCACTGGAAGATCTATATACACATAAAATGATTAATTTCTTGGTGATATCAAGCCCTGTTAATTCAGTACCTGATATTTCAAAGTGTTTGCCTTCACTTGCTATACTGAGATCATGTCTTGATTTGAACTGTGTTCCTTTTCTGATATAAATGCATGATCCTCCACCCCCTGAAGCAGTTCTGCTATAAGAGTCTGCCCTTACACACGATGATAACACTGCAAGTTGGATTTTTGTCTCTCTACACCAGTGCTCAGTATCACAGACTACTGTACAGTTCAAAGATTGAAGCTCAACTTCTAATAGTTGTATTTTATGTTTTATTGATTGTATGTTTTGATGGAGGATTGTTAAGACTTTGAAATGCCCAATGTTACTCTTTCCAATTGTTTGTTTTGCTTTGTGATATCTGGTATGTGTAATATTTTGAGTGTTAAAATCTGTTTTGTGAGTAATTGTTTCAGTATTTTTTTAAACTGCTGGAGATACTCTTTCGGCAGGCGAACCTGTTGTCTGGATTTGTCCTAAAAAGACTTACTTTTCCTACCCATGACAACAGGTATTTGACCATGTGTGACTCGAGATCCGCCCCTATACTTTCATGAATCATCAGTACCAATCTTCTCTTCTCAGTCCTGTTTAGATGTAGGCCATGCCTAGTGAAACCCAACAGGCACTAGAGAAACATGAGCGAAGTTGGCTGCCCTCAGAGCCATCCCTAACCCCACAGATTCGCCACACAGCTCAATCAAGGTGTGGCTGATCATGACGCCGGAACAGCTCAACAAAGTGTATGTTGGTGCCATGAGTTAGGTAAGCTATCTTGTCCAGGTCTCCACCTATGTCATACGCTCCATCCCTGTCCAAACTGTTTCCTGCCCCACCCAATATCACTACATGGTCCTCTTTTGTAAAATTCTTACAGAAAGACACTAAGTCCTCTGTCACATGACTTAGCCTTGTATTTGGCTTGAAATACTGGTGGCCTGGTACGCTGTCCCTAAATTTTCCTATAACTGAGGGCCTACACCTTGCCCATGTCTACTACCTAGCAGCAGCACTTTCTTCTTCCTAACACTTTGTTCACTCCTAAGCTTCTTGGCATCGTTTGAAGTGTGCTGTACATTTTCTGCTCCTCGTTCTACCTGAGGCCCTTCTCCACTTAAATCTGGTAGTTTGCCTCTTGGAAAGTTTCGTATAAAATAGCCTGATATAAAGAGCCTCACACCACTAGTGAAGAGCTTGTTTTTCCAGTTGCAACTGAGACTGTAGAAACTATGTTAGGGGATAAGTTCGCCAAACAATTAAAGTACATACATCTATTAAATGATACTGATTCCTGAAGAATTGATGATACAGCTGATAATGTACTGCTTCAGCTTTTCCTGATGTTGTGTGACAAATTGTTTCCAATTAAGTATTGTGAAGAAACAGATAGCAACAAAGATGCTCATTTCATTGCCTATGTTCGGTTTTGTGATGGTATACCACCTGTAGAAGAAATAGTTTTCTGCAAACCAATAAACTGAAAGCAACAGCACCTGCATCATTTACTATCTTAAATAATTTTATAAATGAAATCCGAAAAATTGCGTCAGAATAATCGCAGATGGTGCTCGGTCAATACTCAAAAGATTCTATAGTATTCAATCACTTGTGAAACAAAAATCTCCACAGTGTGCCTGAGAACATGGCGTGATCCACAGAGCTGTGGCTTCCAAATGAATGAGTCCTAGTCTGAATACCGCAATAACGACGGTTGTAGACACAGTAAATTATATAAAGATGAGACCTTCTCGAATCAAGAACTTTTTCTGCTGGCTGTAAAGGCATCGGTGCAGCACATCCAGCATTACCATTTTATGGCGAGCAAAGGAAATCGCCATTTTTCTACAAAAGGAAAACCGACTGGAAGCTGAGTAATTCCCAAACAATTTATTTGTGAGAAATTGGGCTATACGTTCGACATTTTCGATGAATTAGACACCTTAAATCTTTAGCCCTTAGGAGAAAATACGCATATGCTGGAGACAAGTGATGAAGTTAAGGCTTTTTGTAGAAATTGGGATTGTGAAGCAGAAATTATAAGCAAAAAACTTAGAAATGTTCGCAAATGTGGATGAATTTTGTAGAACTTACAAGGATAAAAAAAATGTAAAAATTGTTTTTCTTCCCATTGAAACTCATTTAATCATGTTGAAAGATAACCGTAAAAACTATTTTCCTTCTAACAAAAACTTGGTTGCAGTTTCAAAGGTCTTTCTGCTGCAGAACAAAAAATATTCATACACTTCAAGGTAAGCGGCGAAATCAAAAGCTAATTTCGTAATAATTCGCTCTTTGAATTGTGGGCAGGGGTGATTGATGAGTTTTCTTCACTGAAAATCAGAGCTTTTCGCATACTATAACCATTTTCAACTTCCTATCTTTGCGAGATCGGATTTTGTGTTATGGCAGTTTTGAAGACAAGTATAAATCTCAGCTAAATGTAGAAAAAGAACTCTGAGTGACTGCTTCTAATATTAAACCCCCCTTTGAAAAACTTTGCTCGTGAGTCAGGGCTAAGGGAGTCAGTTCCTAAGCTTGTTTTCCAGTATTGAAAAGTTAATTATTAAATGCATTGTGCAGTACTGATACAGACCTGTTTATAAGTGTGTTATATCAGCGTAAAAGAGAATTTTAATTTTTTTTATGTCAAAATGTATTTCGCTTTACTTTTCTTTCGATAAATTAATCACTTATTGAAATTAATTTTTTTTTTCTTTGCAATAAACTCAAACCTCCCAATTAGTAATACCATGCCCACACTAGGGGGTGCCGTGCCCCACAGATCGAGAACTGCTCGTTTACAAGTAAATGGTTATTATTGGCCTTTTAGTAATGTAGAGATGGTCGAATTACCCTGACCATTCTATTTGATTATTAAGAAAGCATGGTTTCATTTATCGGAAATGTCATTTCACAAAAGATATTTGTATGACAGAATTAAGATTTATCTGGGCAATATCTGGATACACTGTGCTGAGTCAGGCAACCATAATATTAACCATATCTGTATTTTGTTTTGTGATTGTAACACTGAAAAAAAAATCTCAAAGTATACTAATGATAATAACTTAGGGATCTTTGACACTCATAAGATAGCATGAGGCATGGCGACAATGAAGATGCTAAAAAATGACAAGGCAATATTGTGATACATGATATAGTGATGCTAACACATAGTGTACTCCAACAGTGACACTACAAAAAGTGACATTCTTGCAAAGCATAATGACTCTCCATACCACTGAGCAGACTGTCAAACATGGATTTCCATTGTGTGTTTGGCCAGTTTGCATGGTACGAGGTGTAGCAGTAAAGAAACTGGACTCAAGCTCAAACTCTTTATTGAAAAAGCTGACACAAATTAAATGTTGTTTCCTTCAATATAGTCCCTTCCCTGATCCCTGCACCGCTCCATGCGAATTTTCCGCAGTTGGAAGCAGTGTTGCAAGTCTTTTTCTGTTATACTGTTGAGGAGGCTCGTCCCTTTTCCTTCACTGCACCCACGGACTCGAACCTGGTTCCTTTGAGCGCAGACCTCAGTTTTGGGAAGAGAAAGAAGTTGCATGGTGTTACATCAGGCGAATAATGTGGATGTTCCATCACTGGAATGTTGTTTCTCGCCAAAAACCTCTCCACAGGCATCGCATTGTGGGCCGACACGATATCCTGATGAAGAAGTCAAAAGTGTTTCGTCCACACATCTGGTCTCCTTTGCTGCACACGTTCATGCAGGGTCTTCACAACAGCTGCATAATAAGCTCGACTGATCTGATCTTTGGGCACCCAATCAATGTAGATAACTCCTCGGATATCATAGAAAACAATTATCATTGCTTTGAATTTTAAGTTGTTCACTCATGCTTTCTTCTTCCTAGGGGACTGAGAGTTCTTCCAATACATGGATTGTTGCTTAGTCTCTGGATCATATTGGAATATCCATGTTTCTTCCAAAGCATGAATTGCCGCTTAGTCTCTGGATCATATTGGAAGATCCATGCTTCATCACATGTAATTATTTTGCTGAGGTAATCAGCTTCATTTTCATTGTTTTCAAGACTGTCAGCACAGCAATCCATTCGATGTTGGTTTTACTCGTTTGAGAGGATTCTTGACACTGGTTAGGCAAAAACCTTTGTCATGCCCAGCTCATTCTGCAAAATCTGTCTGCCAATTTTTCTTATTGATACAGGCAAGTTCTGAAATTGCTCAAAATCTCAGGGGGCGGTCTTCTCAAATAATTCTACTGACCTTCTCCACAATATCTTCAGTTTTCGAAGAGGAAGGAGCCCCCCCCCCCCCCCGATTTCGGATTGTCTTCGCCGTCTTCAGTACCATCCTTGAATCTCTTAACCCAGTCAGAAACTTGCGTACTAGATAGACACTGATCACCATTATCTTCTTCCGACAAGTCGTGCTTTTGTGGCGGATTTTCCAAGGTTTTGAGGAATTCGATGTTAACACTTTGTTCCACTTTAGAGTGTAGCTCAGACAGACAACCCGTTTCTAAAAAGTTTCACAGCCAGACTAACCACTGCAGTGGCATGAAATTTTGTTTGCATGTCAGGGAGGGTCCCAAGGTTATTCCCCCCACTCTTCTCTTTGTCATCACCATAGCCGGAAATATGCACAACAACCAGTCCAGTTTCTTTATTGCCACAGCTCATACATGAATACTGAACTACTATGGCGCACGCTACAGTGTGCTTCCTAAATGGCTGGGAAGCATATCACGAAATGGAGGCCAGCATTTACCACTACCAGGAGCCAGGCAATATTCATTACTAGAAAGAGGACATCTGCAGATATGCAACCAGTCCACATCTAGGAAGGCCACATCCTCTCATCTAGGACTGGAAAGTAATGGTGTGATGTCACGTGGCAATATAAGGGTAATGTGCATAGGGCAATTCCACAGTAGCAAAATGCCTATCGTGACTCCAGCTCACTTTTCACATAAAATTCCAGTGTGGATTGGCTGCATTCGATATTATCTGTGACATCTTCATCAATCCATGACACATCACACCCTCTTTCTGTTATACAAACATATTCCACCCTCCCCTCTGCTTCAACTGGAGCCTTATATTTTATCCACCATTAAAACAAAACAACCAATCACAGCCTAGCATTTTAGTGGTCACACACACACACACACACACACACACACACACACACACACACACACACATGCACGCACACATATTGTTTACGGCATGAACTTGCAGGTTAAGAATCACTTGTCAATGTCTATAGTTAATATCTGTACACCATATAGTGTAAAGAATAGACCCTCAAATTAAATATTTTCACATCTAAATTGTTCTATGATGCTTGTCAAATGTTGCAACGTTAATTCGACATCTAAAATGTCTTAAAATGCGTCAGTCACATAAAAATGCAATATTTATGCCAAGGGTCATAAACTTACTTGAACACAAACTCCAAAAAATTAATATACACATATCCATCAGTATTGATGCCTAAAATGTGATAATGGGTGCTCAAATTAATTGCCTCAGATTAGTTTAGATTATATTAGATAAGGTTCAGCTTTCGTTCCACACATCCAAAGATGAGATGATTCTCGTGAGTGTGAAAAAGTCCCAAGGTATAACATTAAAAGCTATAAAATAGTTGAATATAATACTCTCTACCCTGGTAATTTGTCATGAGATTGTAAAAATAGGTTAGTACATTACAGTAAACTGGAACTGCTAATATTTACAGAATTAATACACTGTCAGAATGAAACATAGTTATGTACTTATAATAATTTTATCATATACAAAATACCTAATATTGAATGTTGTGGCCTAGTGCTGTCAGAACTGAAATCTAACAGACATTTTTATTTAAGCTGGTCTAACAGTCCCTGTTAAGATATTCATCTATAGAGTACAAGGATTTGCCTATCAACTCTGTTTAAACAGTGCGTTATTTGAAAAAAGTTTTAATGGTTGCTGGCAATTGACTGAAAATGTGTGTTCCCTTTTTGGGTCAAGGTAAGTGATTTTAGGTCTTTATGCAAATCGTTCTTATTCCTAGTATTGATAGCATGTTATGAGTTATTGGTTGCAAACAGAGATACATTACTTGCAACAAATTTCATTAAGGAATACACTGAGAAACAGAAGTTAGAATATAAAGTTACTTGAACACGTTTCTACATGATGTTCTAGAATTTACGCCACCAAAGAGTCTTATTACACGCTTTTGCACAATAATAACCTTTGCTCAGTTTGAAAAATGCGTTCCCATATGACATAATACAATGAAAGTAAGCGAAGTATGCAAGTTTAATGCAATTTTGTCATATGATAACATGGTTGGAGACAGTGGCTGTTATTTGAAAACAAATGTTGATGGTATTGAGACAGAGTTTTTTATATTTATATCTCCTGTATCTGTCATCATTCTCACTGCAAATACAGACTTGTTTAGGCGCTTCAGCAATTCTGTGGTATGCCCTTACTAAATGAATTTATTATCGAGTTGACAGAATTTATTACGATTTGAATTTATTACTGTCATTATGCTATTTCCACACCTAAATTATTACAAAACACTTGTGGCTAAAAAATAACATCCTGAGCAGGTAGTTGGTATTCCATTTTAGGCCTAAATGAGGCTATGTACCAAAGCAAACCTAACCAAGCGTATAAATGCATAACAGCACATATGAGATCTACTCAAAAAATTCTGGAACGTTCGTAATTTCGTCCCAAAAGTGTGTTGGAGCGAAATGCGGTTGATATCCCTTCACACACTTTTGTTTAATGTGTAACTGCCGGCAGTTTCATTGTTGTATGTCTCTCAATTAATGTTCAGTGCTGTATTGAGCAGAACGTTGTGACGCACTGTTTGGGATTTTCGAGAGGCAGATTTAGAGGAGCACTACGTCTGCATTAAACTTTGCATGAAACTAAAGAAAAGCTTTAAAGAGACACAACAAATGATATAGAAAGCCTACGGTGATGAGTGCTTACACCTTACTCGGTGTTACGAATGGTTTACAGGGTTTAAAATTGGCCAGATGGAAGTTAAAAATAATCCTCATACAGGACGCCTTTCGACGTCCACCGACGACGGTCATGTTAGGAATGTTACCGAAATTGCGGGTGCCAATCAAAGACTGACTATCCAAGAGATTGCAGAAGAATGTAACATTTCAGTTGGATCATGTCATGAAATCCTGACACAGCATCGTGGAATGCATTATGTTGCCGCCAAGTTCATCCCACAGCTCGTGAGTCAAGACAGAAAGACCTTCGCCTCGCAATCTGTGAAGAGCTTTTGGATCGCCCAAATGACAACGAGATGAGAATCATAACTGGTGATGAGACGTGGGTCTACGTTTATAATGTTGAGACGAAAGTTCAGTATTCACAATCGGCTAGGAAAGGTTCTACAAGACGAAATAAAGCTCATCATGTCAGGTCAGGTCATGTCAAATGTCAAAGCCATGTTGTTAGTTTTCTTTGAGTTTGAAGGATTAGTTCATCACGAATTCGTGCCGCAGTAACAAAGTGTTAATAGATGGTATTATCGGGACATGTTGCGATGCCAGCGAGAAAATGGGAGAAGGAAAGGACCTACAATGTGGCGAGACAATTCATGGCTCTTGCATCTAGATAATGCACCCACACATTCATCCTTGTTGGTGCATAACTACTGCACAAAATACGAAAACACTTTGCTGCCTCATCCTTCGTACTCTTCGGTATTGACCCCTGTCGACTTTTTTTTTTAATATCTGTTTGATAACCACGCTGAAAGGACTAAGATTGGCAACGATAGACGATATAAAAGAAAATTTGCAGACAGCAATTCGTGCTATCCAGCAAGAGGCATACCATTCCAGAAGTGGAAACGTGGTTGGGAGCAGTGTATCTGTTGTGAAGGAGAGTATTTCGAAGGAAACCACGTTCAATAAGTAAAAAGTAAGCATAGAAAAATTTTGTGGACAAAGCTAGGGAATTTTCTGAACAGACCTCACACACACTGTCAGCTGCTGATGTTACAATACAGTTTTAAGATCCTGTTTGCCCCACCCTCTAGGCTGGCCATCACTTCCCTACGCTGTAAACTGATAGTCATTGCCCCATCTTGTAAACTGACAATTTTGCTATAACTTAGTGATATGTGCAATAATTTGTTACGATTTTGCTATGACACAACAATAGCCAGTGCAATTTGTCACAGTTTTTCTGTAGATATAGGTATGGAGTATATGTTATTTTTTTTGCTGTAGCAGCAGCATTTCATTACTTTTCATTGTAACGAGGGGAAATTTCTTATACTTTTACTGCAAATGGGAACATTTGTTACAATTTTTCTGAAACAGGGGGAGTCTGTAACAATTTTACTATATGATGGGGCACTTTGCTGCATTTTTGCTGTAACACAGACAAATTTGTTGCACTTTTACAGTAGCAGTGGGTTCTTTGTTACAATTTTACTGTAAAATGGTAGTGAATGGAGCATTTTGTTACATTTTTGCTATAACATAAGTAAATTATGTATGTTTTTGCTGTAATATTGTGATGTATAGGGCAGTTTCTTACAATTTTGCTGTAATATGGAGCATTTTATTAAAATTTTTATGTAAGTGGGAGCAACTTTTTACACACTTTCGATATAACATGGGGCAATTTGCTAAAATTATGCTTTAATGTATCAATGTATAGAAGATTTTATACTTTTTTGATTTATCATGGTGAATCATGTTACATTTTCTTCAGTAATGTAGGATAATTTGTTACTTTTTTGCTGTAACATAGGGAAATTTGTTACATTTTTGCTGTAGCAGGGGCAGTTTGTTACATTTTTGCTGTAACATGGGTAATTTGTTGCAAACTTTTGGGGTAACATGAGGAAATTTATCACAATTTTGATGTAAGATTTCGCTATGTTTGGGGTAATGTATTACAATTTTCTTGTATGATAGTGATGGATGGAGCAATCTGTTACACTTTTCATAAAACGTAAGGAAATTTGTTATATTTTTTTTCTAACGTACTGATGTATGGGCCAAATTTTTACAGTTTTGGTGCAACATTCTAATGTGTGAAGCATTTTGTAACAATTTTTATGTAAAATAGGGTAAATCTGTTACACTTTTGCTGTGGCATGGAGCAATTTCTAACAATTTTGCTATAACATGTGGGTGTACAATGGATATGCTAAATTTTTGTTGTAACATTTTGTTACATTTTTGTTGTAATATGGTCTGTCACAAATTTCCTTTAATGTGGGGCAGTCTGTTACAGTTTTACTGTAACATGGTGATGCAAGGGGAGAAGTGTCATGTAGTCTCCATTGTACAGTTACAGATAACAATTATTTTTTACTGAAAGATAAAATTAATGCCCCATCATAGGGTTACTATAATGTTTGTCTTATATTCACAGCGCTTTTAGCCAAACTGAGATGTGGGAACAATAGCACAGTTTCTCAACAGGGAAATTCAGGTTCCACCTAATGATACTCTAACTGAAGCTGAAATATTACTCAGGGAGCTGAAACTCTTAGATAAAAAATTATGAACTTACTCCATAGGGTCAGATCCTTACTAAATTGTCAATTGAATCTAGACTGGGTTAGAAGATGATACTGTGAAACATGTATTTTGTGGCGATTTGTTAGCAACCATCAGTGCCAACAGCTGCCCTTTCCCAGAAGTTTTTGTTACTGGTACAGACAACTGTCATTTGACATGTCAACAAAGAATTTGCTGCTGGGAGCCATTCTGATCTTATGCTGTTTTAAATGAATCAAGCATTGGAAGATAAGGGATGATGATGAATTAAAGGAAACTGATTTTGAAAGTAGAAGATATTGTCAGTGCCAACATCATGAGAATAACATAGTTTTTTTGGAAATTCTCATTGACACGTTCACTTTAGGCTGTAAGTGATATCAGCAGTAGTTACTGTGTGTGTTATGCATTGTCGCAAATTAAATTTTCATGTATTTTGGTAAATTCAGTGTGTGGTACAAAGGTCAATTTTAGCTCATTGACCAACATTTAATTTATTTTGGTAGTGCCAATAAGTGAGCCACGTGTCTTTTTACAAGTAAAACAGAAAATTTAGATGCAGAGAGTTTTAATATGAGGTTCCATTATGCTTCCAAAGTATTATTTATACCGAAATTTGGACATGAGCAAGTGCAGCTTAACATGGATGTTTTATCAGTAGTGCCAGTATGTTAGACACCAATTAAGATACAGTAGAAATGTCACATGTGCATTGAGCTGAAAGTTTTACCTATTTTGAGAAATAATATTGTTGAGGTGTAAAGTTCGAATTTTCAGTAGCGGACTGAGATCATTAATTACATTTGCATTTTATGATAAGCACACTGTGTGTTTCTGCAGTAGAAACCTTTACTTAGTTTGACAAATAATTTTATTTTCTTGCAAAGATTGGGTTAAGGTGGATTCACACTTGTTGGAACGTCACTGTCATGTTGTTAAGCGTCGACGGTCAGAGGAATTCCTGAGCATTCACACTACACGGCATGTCAACATCGAAAGAACGTCTTGATGTTACAGCTCGTTCAGAAAATACTCACCAGTGGCGTTATTTCATAGTTTATGGTAGATTGTTATAAAATGCTGAAATTTAGTTTAAACCAGCTTGCAATGATGCTGTTGCACTTCATGATGAGGAACAAGAGCAGTGAGCCAAATGAGACTGTGTTACAAAAAAAAATGTTAAAAAATCGAGACTCTTATGGAGAGTTCCACACTCTTTACAAGGAGCTGGAGAGGAGGACTCATCGTTCTATAACTATTTCAGAATGTCTAAACAACAGTTTTTAAGCAGGATACAAATAAAAACTATGAAGAGAAATTCAAGACTTAGACGTCCAATATCACCATGGTAGAAGCTGATGGCATGCTTAAAGTACACCTACATGGGCCGTTTGGTTGAACTAAACGAAACAACTTCAACTTTTATAGTCCTGTCTTCCTCAGTTGCGTGTAATATTACGGTATATTGATTACTTATGGACCGTCTGACAGCAACTGAACAAAACACAATTTTAGTGCCATACGCGTTTCGCCTTTATTTTCTGCAAGGCATCATCAGTGGCAGTTTGAGAAAGAATATTATCTACAATATTAGGAACACTAGCAAACATTTTCATCAGTCACCTAGAAAATCAGATATTTGATAAGATAACCACAAATGATAGTTTCAAAATCATATATTGGTACAGATACGTGGATGACATTATTTGTCTGGTAGATGAGCCAAGTGAAAAAAACAAAGCTCATCAGAACATAAAATTCACAATTGAAAATCAAATAAATTTTCTTGACATTACAATTAAAAAAGAAAATGGTAAACATACATTTAACATCTTTAGAAAACCAACAGCCACAGACACAATAATACATTCCACATCCAACCACCCCCACAGCCAGAAACTTGCAGCACTAAGACACATGTTACATAGATTAAACAGAATCCCACTCAGCAAGAGAAACTACGAACAAGAAATGAGTACAATCATACAAATAGCTAGGAACAACGGGTATGACACTCATGTGGTACACAAGCTCAATCAAAAAATAAAAACACAAATAAAAAACAAACACAACAGTTCCACAATACAAAAGAACTCACAAGCTGAAAACTTATAAGCACACTCAACAAACACACACAATGACAACACCACCCAGAGAAGAACCAGATGGTACACCATGACCTACACACATAAACTAACACACAGAGTTGCCAACATCCTAAAGAGACAGGGCTTCAAAATAGCATATAAGCCTGGGCAAATCCTTCAATCACACCTAAGCCAGCCAGCTACCAAGAGGGACAAATTCCAACAATCAGGAATATATAAACTTGAATGTCAAAGTTGTGATGCAGTATACATAGGCATGACATGCAGGAATTTTGAAACAAGATACAAAGAACATATCAGATGTTGGAAGTATGAAACAAACCATTCCATATTTGTAGAGCATTTAAAACAGTACAACCATCATCCTACAAACATGGAACAAGAAATGAAAATAATGAGAATAAGCAACCATGACAAATACAAATGTAAGAAAACTTCCATATCCAGAAAGCCATAGCAGAAAACAAACATGTGATAAATGAACAAACACACATCAGCACAGGCTCCCTACTACACTTAATAAAGGAAATGATAACATAAAAAAACTCTCCCCCACACCATCTGGAGACACACATACACAGTCAAAAAAAAAAAAATATATATATATATATATATATATATATATATATATATATATATATATATATATATATAACACCAAAATACACACACACACACACACACAATTGCATCACGAACAGACCACAGATACTTCAATAGTTACACTCATAAGTTTGGCAATAACATTCGATCTTTGGCAAAAACATTTGACAGTCGGCATTGGCAACAGACAGTCGGCAACAGAAACCAAAACATTGCATTAAAACAAGCAGTGCAGAGTGCTGTGGAATGTGGTAAAAACCGCAAATTGACGTTCATAAGAAGAAGAACAACACCAAAAATGCAACAGGAACGTAATATGTAAGAAATTGTCCACCTAACCTGCCACTGATGATGCCTTGCAGAAAATAAAGGCGAAACGCGTATGGCACTAAAATTGTGTTTTATTCAGTTGCTGTCAGACGGTCCATAAGTAATCAATATGCCATAATAAACGAAACAGATACGGAGGAGCTACTTTCCGGTAGCAACAGGGAAATATCACGTGACTTCGTCGATAGCCCGTCGAAACATTCTTCCCGAGAAACCTTGATATGACGGTGATGTGACATGGCGTGCTGAAGACGTTCCCTTGACGGCGTGTGTGAATGCCGCCATTTTAACTACAGAGGAGATTCTTTTTCCGCGACGGACGTGACAGTGACGTTCCGTGGAGTGTGAATCCACCTATACCGTTCACATCTATGTTGCAAAGAGATATCGAAGTTTTACCTCCGTGTGTGGAAGCTTGGGCACGATTATCTTTGGCCATGTTTTTATCTCATATTTGGAGCATTACAAACTTATATTTGCCTATTACAAAAATAAATACAACTCAGGAGAGATGCCATCCAAATCCTCCTCCTCTGCTAGAATGGTGCTTGGTCAGTGTGTTCGACTGTTGACTAGATTTATATCGCATATTTTGGAGCATTACAACTAGTTGTCGGTATTGTTTCGTAGTTACTTATTTATATACAACACATAAACGTTTTAGAGAGCTGAGACGCCATAATTCCAATTCGTAAACGTTTTCTCGATAGTAAGGTTTTGTACACTATTTCGCGAAAGGCCAGTTAGAATGAAATAAAATTCACCTCCTGATGGAAATGTTAAACATGGAAATAACTTTGTGACACTTGAAAGAGTCATTATGTGTGTTATCTGTGTTGTTATCATCTTTTTGTCAAAACTGTGCTTGTTCAAGTTTGTTTTCGTCCATACTCTCATGTAGACCCAGGACCACATTAATTGCATTCTGCCAGTACCTGATAGTAACGCAGACTGCCTATTTGTTTGTGCGACTGCCAGCTTAGCTTAGTACTTTAAGCCTGTTTCACGTGGAGTAAGGTTCTGTGCAAGTTTTATGGACGGTGCGCATTGCTGTCAGCTAGCGGGTAGGGGTGACGGCTACCTCGCATGTTGAACCTCTCACACAGTGTGTGATTCGGCGCAGAAGCTAGCTCGCTGGCTTGAGTCCGTGAATTGGAGGGCACACAAGCTGGCCAAACTGTAGTTTTTCTCACGCAATTGTAAAGAAATTATTGGATAGAAAGATTTGATTCTCAAACATCTTGTAGCTTCCTTCGTCAGTTTCATGTCGAACTGCCTATCATTTCGTTAATGGTCACATTTATTACGGTATTTTAGGACTAAGTAAACTAGTGCAAGAATTTTGGGAAGTTTGCAATGAAAAATAGAGGTCGCTATGAATTTGCATTTGGTGAGGTCATGTGTTGCTGTGTTTAAAATATAGCTAAAATATCGAATTCTTCGTTAAACCTTTCACCAGTCTCGAAGAAAGGAATTGTACATAAAGCACTTCATCCCGAACTCGTGCGCCAGTGAAGAACCCAGAATGAAATATTCACGAAATTCCTCGTATCTCGTAAACGTTTTCAGGTATTGAAACAAGATTTTGGCGAATGATAGTATGCAAAGAGAAGAGTACTTCGCCATATGATTAATATGCAAAATCTCCATATCTATCATGGTATTCAAGCAGCTACAGATTTTTTTCAATGAAATGATGTAATATTTAAGCCCCAGCGATAAATTGTGAAACGAGAATTACTGTGGGTTTGGAACAACATATATGCGAAAATTTCACTTTATTTTTATACCGAGAATGGACATTTCCATAAACTATGACAGGTCTTTACATCAGTTGCTGTTTTATGATTCTATCGGAATTTCAACTGCATTAGAATGTCAGTGTGACGAATATTTATAAACTCAGAATTATTTTGGCGAAAGAAGCAGATTTAAACGTGGCAACGAGTGAACTGAATGTATTACTCAAAACTCAAAATCTATACTTCTGTTGAAATTTTTATTTTCGCCAGATTTCAAATATCCTTGAGTTTTCTGCAGAGAGACGTTTAACAATGTTGAGTTTTGACTAATGCATTCAGTTCACTCGTTGCCACGTTGAAATCTGCTTCTTTCACCAAAACAAAAACTCCATAGAGTAAAACCATGGAAAATAAAAGAAACTCTTAGGAGCAAAGAATTCACAACACAGAACCAAGCACCACCGTAGGAGAGGAGAGGAAACACAGTTCTGATTTATTTACTTAAACACTTCCCCTAAATTATACTGTGGTGCACTGAACAACTTTTAAATAAAAAATAAGAAGTCAAAACACATTAGTTAGAAGCCCTATCTTGGTACACATTGCTTAAATTTTTTTGATTTTAAAGGTTTTGTAAAGATGTCACTAAGTTGATTTTCAGAACACACCTATTCTACATTGATATCCTCACATTGATAGAGTTCCTAAACAAAATAATACCATACTTCGATGCACATAGAACGTTTGTGGAACTCTGCGTTTTTCACTAATTTAGTGGCACTTGCATTGTCAATTAAGATTACGGTTGTGTTTCTTTTTCCACTGATCTCCAACAGAAGTCTGTTGAAACATACTAACTCCTTTACTCCTTCAAAAATGTTTTCGAACTGCTAGCCACTTGAGATTTATTTCACATGAAATATATCTGAAAGAAACGAGAATAATCATCTTTGAAAATCACAAAGTAACGAAAACAATTTATAGAGTCAACGAACATGGGTCCATTACCGTTTACAAAATACTGTGGTAGCAGGACACTTAATTGTTATACCGAAACGAGAGAGCACATCTCGTACATGATGTTTATCTTGATGACAGAGTCTCTCATGCCAACACTGTAGTTGTTCTTCTGTAGTTGCTAAGTTAATCATTACTTCTGAATCCGGAGGACAAACTCGCATGTTTATAATGTATACTGAACCAACTAATCTTCCTGTTGAGACTATTTCGCTGCATCGCTGAATGATAACACCTTTATTATCACAAGTCACATTATACCCATGCTGTGTAGCTTGACAGACAGAGAAAACTTGGTGTCTGATATCACGTAACTACCATTCATTTTCAAGCAAAACACGTGTCCACCTTTTGTTTATGAATATTTCGATATGAATACTGCCAGTCCCATGTGCAACAATAACTTCTTTGCCATCTGTCTGTACACACTGTGGAACTGGAAACTTTTCGAATGAAGCGAAATGCCGTTTATTTGGTGAAATATGATGTGTCGTGCCAGAGTCCAGAATCAAAATTAGCATGAGAAAACAAGCCAGTGGCTAGAAATGTATTTGGTTTGTTGCTCACTTTTAAACTGGAACTCAAAGAATATTATTGTTATTAGCTGTTGCTTTTGCTTTTTATGCAACCATGCGCTTTCTGCAGTTTGCAATAATATGTCCGGCTTACTTGCAATAATGACACGTACAACTTCCTTTCTTCTTTGATACTTCTCTCTGTTGCAATTTTCTTCTGTTTTGGATGATGCTCATTCGATTTTGTGTAGAAAGCACCAGCTGCCCGTGTAGCTATCGAATTCTCAATCGAACGCAAATTCTCAATAAGAAGCTTTTTCATCTGCTCAGGTTCCAGAACACGATACCAGGTCGACCTGTAAAACTGATGTTTGGGTCCTAATATTCTGAAAATACTATGGTGGAGCAGCGCAAGGGCAAAGTTGCATTTGGATTAATTTTGTTCAGTTCACTGCACAAGTCATGGAAAATGTTCCCAAATAGCGACGTGTGTTTTGTTATAGATGTGACGTCATCTTTTGACATTTCAAAGCAACAATCGAACAATATATATAGTTGCTGCAATGAAGAGTGTTCATATACTGATGTAAGGGTATCCAAAATTTCTTTACCTCAGTCTTCTTCCTTACACGAATAGCAGGTTTCTCATGAAGCGACGTTCCAATGATATGAGCTGTCCGAGCATTGTCCCATTGCCAGCGCCGATATGCTTCAGATGGTTCTTCCCCTTCTGCTAATGACAGACACTGATGTGTACCATCTATAATCGAATAATGAAAATGTTCCTTTAAACAAAGTTGCGACAACAAATAACCTAACATGCACCAAACTCAAGTTCATAGCGACCTCTGTTTTTCACTTCAAACTTTCCAAAATTCTTGCAGTAGTTCACTTAATTCTAAAATGTCATAGTAAATATGACCATTAATGAAATGATAGGCAGTTTGTTTGTCATGAAGTTGACAAATGAAGCTATAATGTGTGAGAATCAATTTTTTCTTCTTTTACTACCAAATAGTTTCTTTACAACCAATTCAAAAATACAAAAATATCTACTGCACGAGTAGTTTACATATAATATATATTTAGGATGTAATGCACAGTTAATAGTGTTAAATATGTTAGTAATTTTATCCTTATTGATTTGTACTTCCTTTGTTATCATAAGTTTTTTTATTTTATTTATTTTTTATTTATTTAATTTTTTGCATAGAATCAACAAAAATTATGACTACAACAAACGCCAGTGTTGTTTACATAATTATGAAGATGTTCTTAAAATACAAACAAAACAAATAGTTGATATAAATTAGCAAGACTATAATACAAGCACACAAAGGAAATGTAGTGTCTCATAAGTAGGTTTACAACTAAAATACGTATTTCTAATACAAACTACAAGATCACGTGTTTTCAACTTAAAATTCGGACAGAGAGTACAAACATTTCTTTGCCAGGAATAATTTGATTCGTTTTAAAGATATTTGCATCATAGGCACATAAGTCTTTTGGCAATTTGTTAAACCAAATTTGACCACTGACGTCTGGGTTGTGATCTGTTATTTTTAACTTTATTCTTTGCCTAAAGTAATTATTTTTATTTCTAGTGCTGTGGGCGTTTATGTCATTGCATCTTCTTAAATATTTTAGATTATCTACAAAAAATTAAAATACCTAAAATAAATACAGGGAATGCACCATAAGGTACCTATGTTGCACACATATCTCTTTAACAGAATAATTACAACCCAGATCATACATTATTCTAATTGCCTTCTTCTGCAACGACATTAATCTATTGAGGTGTGTATCAGCAGCACAGCCTGAAAGTTCAATACCATAATTTAGTAAAGGATATATTGTTCCATAGTAAACAGTTTGAATAGTAGGGTTTGTATCTATTTTTGCAACATGACTGAGTAGATATAATCCACTACTAATCTTTCCACACACAAAGTTAATATGCTTTGACCACCGCAAGTTTTCATCTAAGTATAGGCCCAAGAA